>NC_142154.1:30680978-30991086 GCF_024610735.1 Ursus americanus
ATGGGCTTGCTATTTTTATTACGAAAGTCTCCTTTAGGGGCACCTGGGTGGCTCAGTCGGTTAAGCATCTGCTTTCGGCTCAGGTCATGATCTGAGTCCTGGGCTCCTGCTTCTCCCTCTGCCTCTCCCCCTGCTTATGCTCTCTCTTTTTCTCTCTCTCTGACAAATAAATAAATAAAATCTTTTTTTAAAAGTCTCTTTTAGTATAGCTTTAATATTATCCACTTAGCTTTTTGTGGGTTGTTAGGTTAATTTCACAGTCTATAGTGATCCAGATTTGCATCAATAATTTTTAACTTTAAATTTTCCTGTAATAGGCTCCAAGACCATGGAAGTTTGGTGTTCAGCTATGAATCACTCACATCCCTATTGCTTATGGAGAAACATGTCATGTGTGATGGGCTGCGTGTGAATATGGGCTATGTTAATAAGTAAAATAAAATGGAGTTATTTTTCAGCTTTTAGGTAATTATTTATAGTAGAAAAATCTATTAGGCATGTTCACATTCTTCTGAAGTAACTAAAAAGTGAATCATTTATATTGCTAGCAACATAATAGATTCAACTTGTTTTATTTCTTCCTTTTCTTGAGCTTTTTCCCCTAATGGCAACTCAAAGGCAGGGGAGAGCACAACGCTATGTATCTTGCCTGGGGATGTCACAACTGAAAGGTTGAGCCCCAGTTAGAGAAGGGCTTTTTCAGGGCTTCTGAGAACAGGCCTCGGCAGAGTTTACAGCTCCCCAAACCATGCCAGCTTTCTTTCCAGGCTGGCCCCCGTGAGTACCCACAAGCCATTCCTTCTTGTTAAGGACCGGCCCAGAGAACACTGTGGCTTTGCTGCACAGAAGTAACGTTCCACTTTTCTGGACTGTGTCTTTCCTTTTTTTTTTTTTTTTTCTTTTTTCCTTTGGCTTCTCTCTCTTCCTTGCCCCCAGGATTTACTGTTCTAACTATAGTTTCTAACAGGTGTGCAGCCAGGCCGAGGAGGCTGTGGTCCAGCTGTCTTCAGACACATGGATACTCTCCCACCATCTCGCTGGAATCATGGGGCCCTAAGCACACTGACTGAGTGAGTGAGGATAGCCTCCCCTGGGTCATGGCCGGGGGAGGGGCAAAGACAGGGGAAGCTTCTGACTCCCAGAGCAAAGCTGAGTCCAGGAGAGCATGCAAGCTATCCCCAGATTTGGGAGGACTATTTTCTCATTCTTAGCGGAGACTGCCAGAAGTCTACTCAATATCCATCCCCTCCTCCTTCTTTCTTATTAATGTAACCCTCGTTTGAGCCTCACCTGGCTCAGACTAAACACCCACAAGTGAGCGACTGCTGAGTCATTTACTCCCTGCAGCAACTCATTGCACAAAGAACTCATACTTGTACTCAGTGATTTACCTGACATCTCACACCCGACAGGTGGCAGAGCTGGAATTCAAACCCAAGTCTGTCTGATTTAGAGATTTATCCTCTATTTCTCTACCTCTTGTCTCCTTAAGAAGAAAGAATCCACATACAGAGATGGGAGCTTTAGAAAGCACCTCTGAGACCCAGGCTTATCTCTAGGGATAAGATCACCCCACAGAACAGGTGGCAGCCTCTCCCTAAGGCTGCCCAAAGTTTCACTCCCTTCTCCCAGTACATCACCCAGAGTTTGGTGCATAGTACAGGCCCAACAGGGAGGGAAGAAATGAAAGAGAGGAGAGATGAAAGGGGAAAAAGAGAGAGAGAGACAGAAAGAAGATATCAAACACTCATGTCCTCAGCTACCTGCCCCAGCCCCAGGCTGTAGGCGAAAGGGCTTTATCAGTTAGAACTTACATTCAGTCAACAATAACGGAGATAGAACTTAAACATGTAAGAGTTTATTATTATTTTTCCCCACACAAAACCACAGAGATAGGTAGTGGTGTTATATTAGTGGTTCAAAGATACCAGATTTGCAGTCTCTTCTCTTGGCTTTTTCCTCATGGTCACAAAATGGCTGCGGCAGCTCTAGTCATCACGATCTAGGCAGGAAGAAAGGAAAGCAAATATTTCTTAGAAACCTTTCATTTATGTCTTATTTGCCAGAACGAGGTTGGGAAATGTAAGGTTTTCGTTTCATGTTGTTTTTAGCAAGGCTTCTTTGTTCTGTCATCCCCTTCCCTGCCTTCTTCTCCACTTCTCAGTCCCAGGGAGTGATCTCTAAAGGACAAAGGAGGCTCAGCTCACAGAGGGAACCTCAGAAGAAAGGATAAAACAGGTCCTGCTGAAATTATGACGACTTTTAGAAAATGGACGCAAACCCCGGAAGTTTTAAATTTGACTTCCAGGGCACAGCTCTATCCCCACTGACCCACTGGACTTTCTGTGGTTCTGGGCTCCAGAACACACAGAAAGGATAGGAATTGACTACAGCTGTCAAGGAACAAATCCTAAATCAGTTGGGATGTTTTCAGGTACAAGTAACAGCTTCAACTCAGAGTAGCTTTAACATGTAAGGGAGTCCAGAGATGGGAAGACAGGACTCCAGGCAGGAGAGGGGAAATGGAATCTGTTTCTGGGGCAGTAGCAAGTTCTGGAAAAGCACATGAGAACTGATTGACCATGGCCCAATACAAAGGTGCATCAGGAGATCCAGTCCGTCTTTGCACAGTACCCCCTGCACTACCACCCTCCACTGCCTCCAGCTCATCTCCATATCCAGGTCTTACCGAGTAGGTAAGGATCTGAACCACCCGCAGGATCTGAACCACCCACAGAACCCCACCGCAAGGCATTCTGGGAAATGTTGTTTGTAGCAGTTGGAACGGGGGGTTGGTGAGGTAGCTTGCAGCCTCCAACAAGGCTGGGAAAAAAGAAAGAGGGAGTAAATAAATGATTAGGAAGTGGCCAACAGGGTCTGCTACAGATCCTTACCTTTCCTAATTTCTACTTGGTAACTTTTCCTGTAACATTCAACAAATATTTATTGGGTGTATTCCATGTTCCAGGCAACGGGACTTTGAACAAAACCGATGGAGATTTTAGAATCTATGGAACACAATCTTAAACAAAGAAATTTTTTTTAAGATTTTATTTATTTATTTGAGCGAGGGAGAGAGAGCGTGAGTGGGGGGAGGCAGAGGGAGACTCCCAAGCAGACTTCCCCCTGAACATGGAGCCCAATGTGGGGCTCGATCTCACGACTCTGAGATTATGACCTGAACCAAAATCAAGAGTCAGAGGCTTAACCGATAGAGCCACCCAAGCGCCCCTTAAACAAAGAATTACTATAAATAATTATGTATTTGCGATCATAATGCAGGCTTTAAAAACAAGTGGTGTATTCTGTACATCTTGTGTATCTTGCCAGCCTGATAGGAAACGTCAGGCGCTGGAGACTAGCCTGAGTCTTCCTTCATAAATCTCTGCAGTCATCCCAGGACAAAGTCCTTTTGGGTGCTCAGGTGCGACTCAGAATATTAACTGCTCAGAGTCATATAGTAGAGATTAGTAAAGTAGGTACGTGTTCAAATAAATGCGGAATTCTGAAGCAGGCTAGTATCAACAATGTCTGGAGAAACTTGGCACTAACAAGCAAAATGGCAACGCTGACCTGGAGATGAGAAAAGTTCAGTTCCAGAAAGAGTCCAGATACAGACAAGAGTAGGCAGTGTAGTCTTGCTGGAGGCAGAAGTGTGGAATTCCAGAGCCCACGTCAACCATTGTTTCAGGAGAGGTGGGTTTTAGAGTTCCTCGACATCAGCCATGGCTGCAACCTTAGCTCCCAAGGAAAACCTGCCATTCACTCCTGGAAAATGTGGGCCCTGACAAGGGGATGGGTGACCGTGATCAGACTGTGCGTCTGGAAACAATTACACCCATATTGATGGACGCCCGAGGTGCTCTTCTGACCTGTGGTTCAGTGACCCCAATATTTGTGTTTTGGTCATGTTAAAATAGGCTCCCCGTTATGGGCTAACCACACAGGGCTCTTTTAGTAGCTAAAAAGAAGTGCTGCCTTGGTGACTCTGTAATATACGTTAAATCATACGTTATTTCCTCAATTAACAGAATGACGGTAGGAAATAAATAACACAGCCTCACACCCATTCTTTTCCTCTCTGATGTTTTCTTCTTAAGAAACAAACACACAGCTTCATTACCAACAAGCTCAGAATAAATTAATAGGAGCTGAAATGCGTGAAATGAGATTCACTTTTCTAATTAGCTGGAGAGTTCGCAGATACGGGGCGGTCTTTATCACCGGCTCTCTTCTTCTCTGGAAGGGGATGGCCATTTGTGATCTCAGAAAATTAAACCCTCCCCTCTTCCATTCTACAAAGGCATTTCTGATTGAAGTGTAAACGTCCTTTGGCCACCTGGAAGATCATTATGACGTTGTGAATCTTGAGCAAATTCCTCATTAACTCCCCCCCCCCCCCCCCCGGCTGGGAGATCGTGTGATGCCGCAATTTCCATTTTCAAAGGAATTGTCTTTTTTCCTAATAACGTCCTCGGCTTAGTTGGCACCCTCCTCAACAGAGTTCAAAGTGATGTTGAGACTTTGTCTTTAACTCCCACAGCCCAGACAGGGAAGATAGGGGCCAGGAGAGAAAGCAACTGCTTTCCTGACAAGTGAAGGAGGCCGAGGTCAGGGAGCCAGGGGGCCCAGGGAGACACGGAACAAAGTTCTCAAGATGACCCCACAGGTCAGTGGCAGCCCCGGAGCATCCCGACTCTTATTCCTGACTCCCAGCTAACCAACCATCCCAATTATCTCCCAGGAGTCTAAAATTACCCAACAGACCCATGGGGCTCTGAGTGAGCACTTCGGAGCCCTAGCACTGCCTGGTCTGGTGGCGCACTAAGTGACTTAGAGAGGCAAACTGGCCTGTGAAGGAGTGAGCTCCCCGTCCACAGCGGCTAGATGCCCGCCTGTCGGGAATTCCTTCACTCACGCGTGCGTTCAGCTGTAGAACACACCTTGCCTGCACCTATGTGCCAGATACCTCGAGGCACTGGGGTTATAGAAATGAACAAAAGGAACAAAAATCCTTCTTTTCACAGCAACTATTCTAGTGGCGAAGACAAAAACAAGATAAACAAGCAAAATGTAAGGCTTGGTAAAGGGTGAACAGTGCTAGAGAGAAAATAAAGCAGAGACGTGGGAGGTGACATGTCAGGGTGCACGAGAGGTCGGCTTTTTAGTTGGAGTGACTGGGGACCATCCCATGGAAAGAGCCCAGTAGGAGATGGAATGAATGGATGCTATGAAGGGTAACACAGCCTTGGGGGGGGGAGGGGGGGGAATGGTACCAGATGTTCTCTGTGGTCTTTTGAAATACAGGCGTCCTTCATTTTATTGTGACTCAAGTTATTGTATTTCTCAGATACTGTTTTTCACACATTGAAGGTTTGTGGCAACCCTGCATTAAGCAAGACTATTGGCGTCATTTTTCCAACCGCATTTACTCCCTTCACGCCTCTGTGTCACGTTTTGGCAATTCTTGCAATATTTCCAACTTTTTCATTTTTATTACATTTGTTATGGGGATTTGTGATCAGTAATCTTTGATGTTTCTATTGTAATTGTTTTAGGGAGCCATGAACTGTGCCCATAGGAGAGAGCAAACGTAATCAATAAATGTGTGTGTTCTGACGGCTCCACCCGCTGGGAGTTCCCGGGACTCTCCCTCTCCGCAGGCTCCCTATTCCCTGAGGCACAACAATATTGAAATTAGGCCAAGTAATAACCCTACAGTGGCCTCTAAGTGTTCATATGAACCAGTCACACGTCTCTCACTTTAGATGAAAAGCCAGAAATGATTAAGTTTAGGAAGGCATGTTGAAAGCTAGGATAGGCTGAAAGCTGGGCCTCTTGCACCAAACAAGTCAGCCAGGTTGTGAATGCAAAGGAAAAGTTCTTGAAGGAAATGAACAGTGCTTCTCCAATGAAATCATGCATGATAAGAAAGCAAAACAGACTTCTTGCTGATATGGAGATAGTTTTAGCAGTCTGGACAGAATATCAAACCAGCCACGACATTCCCTTAAGCCAAAGTCTAATCCAGAGCAAGGTCCCAACCCTCTCCAATTCTGGGAAGGCTGAGAGAGGTGAGGAAGCTGCAGAAGGAAAGTCCGAAGCCAGCACAGGTTGGCTCAGGAGGTGTAAGGGAAGAAGCCGTCTCCATAACATGAAAGTGCAAGGTGAAGCGGCAGTTACGCTGCATAATCATGAAGCGGATTACAGTGAAGGTGGCTACACTAAACACCAGATTTTCAGTGTAGATGCAACAGCCTAGTATTAGGAGAAGATGCCATGTCAGGCTCTCTTAGCTGGAGAGGAGAAGTCAATGGCTGACCTCAAAGCTTCAAAGACAGGCTGGCTCTCCTATTCAGGGCTAATGCAGCTGCTGACTTGAAGCTGAAGTCAATGCTCATTTACCATTCCAAAACTTCTCGGGTCCTTCAGAATTATGGTAAAGCTACTTTGCCTGTGTTCTAGAAATGGAACAACAAAGTCTGGATGATAGCACATCTTTTTACAGCACGGTTTACTGAATAGTTTAAGCCCACTATTGAGATGTACTGCTCAGAGAGATTCCTTTCGAAATATTACTGCTCATTGACAATGCATCTGGTCACCCAAGAGCTCTGACGGAGGTGTACGAGACCAATGCTGTTTTCATGCCTGCTAACACAACAGCCGTTCTGCAGCACATGGATCAAGGAGTCATTTTGAGTTTCAAGTTTTAAGAACTACATTTCATAAGGCTATGGCTGCCTTAGAGATTCTTCTGATGGATCTGGGCAAAGTAAATTGAAAGCCTTCTGGAAAGGACTCACCATTCTAGATGCCACTAAGAACATTTCTGATTCATGGGAAGGGGTCAAAATACCAACATCAACAGGAGGTTGGAAGAAGTGGAGTCCAGTCCACATGGAGGACTCTGCGGGGTTCCGGACTTAAGTGGAGGAAGAAACTACAGATGTGGTGGAAATAAGAAGAGAACTAGAATTAGAAGTGGAGCCTGAAGATGGGAGTGAATTGCGGCAATCTCATGATAAAACTTTGACGGATAAGGAGTTGCTTCTGATGGGTGAGCAAAGAAGGTGGTTTCTTGAGATGGAAACTACTCCCGGTGAAGATGTTGTGCAGACTGCGGAAGTGACAACAAAGGATTTAGAATGTGACACACGCTTAGTGGATAGAGCAGCGGCAGGGTTGAGAAGCTCGGCTCCGACTAGGGGGAACCGCAGGGGAAATGCTATCAAACAGCACCACATGCTCCTGAGAAATTGTTGGTGAAAGGAAGAGTCAATCAGTGTGGCAGATTGCACCCCTGTCTTATTTTAAGAGCTTGCCACAGCCACCCCAGCCTGCAGCAACCACGACCCTGATGATTCAGCAGCCATCGACATCAAGCGACACCCTCCACTGGCAAAAAGATGGACTCACTGAAAGTTCGAATGATGGCTACCATTTTTAATAATATTTTTAATTAAGGTATATACATTGTTTTTTAGACATAATGCTTTGCACACTTAATAAACTACAATATAGTGTAAGCATAACTTTTATATGCACCTGGAAACCCCCCAAATTCATTTGACTTGCTTTGTTGTAGTATCTGCTTCAGTGTCCTGGTCTGGAACTGAACATATCTCTGAAGTACACCTATTAATTCATTCCTCTCTGCCTCTGCTTTGGCGTTTGTGAGTGTGGCGAATATCTGGTTATAGGAGTGAAGAAATCAAGTAATATCTGTACAGTGTCCGGAATCCATGTCCACCTGGAACCTCAGAACACGACCTTATTGGAAATAGGGTCTTTGCAGATGTAATTAATTCAAATGAGGTCATACTGGATTAGGTGGGCTCAAAATCCAATGACTGGTGTCCTTGTAAGAAAGCCATAAAGAGCTACAGCTGACACATGTGAGGAAGACACATATGTGGACAGCGACAGAAGTTAAAGTGTGGAGACACGAGCCAAGGAGTGCCAAAGATTGCTTGTCACCTCCAGAAGCTAGGATAGAAGTAGGAACAAATTCTCCCTTCGAGCCTCCAGAAGGCACCAGCCCCGCCGACGCCTTGATTTCAGACTTCTGGTCTCCTGAACTGGGAAAGAACACATTTCTGTTCTAAGCTACCAGTCTGCGGTCATTCGTTACAACCATCCGGGGAAACCAAGACCTATTTCGGTCGGGGAAGTGGTGCTGCTGTAATAAATACCTACAAGGTTCCCCCTTTGGTATTCATTACAAATGGCTTTGAAATTAGGTAATGAGTAGAGGCCGGAAGACTTCTGAGGTGATGATGAGACCTTGGACTTGGAACCTGATGCTGTAATTGGTTGGAAATTTGGGGGTCTTGTGAGAGAGGTAAGTGCATTTTGCACGTGGGAGGGATGTGAATCATGGGGGCCGGCGGGCAGATTGTGGCAGGTCATTGTAATAACGATCCACGTGCAGACAGGGCTCCCTGGATGCAGTTCCCTGCATAGCGCTCATGGGGATCCAGAGATCCATGAATTAAAAACACAAGTTATTTGCCCTCAATGTACTTAACAGAAAAATAGGGAGGAGGGGTAGATATCCCCCTCAGAGACATCTTCATTTAAAAGGGGGGGAAATGAGAGGCCCATAGTAGTCACTGTTCCCTAGCAATTTTGAGATCTAACTGGACCCATGTCAGCAGTTCCCCCAATCGTAGAAGCAAAGAGAGTTCCTCGATTAAGGCATTTTCCCATTTTCTGCTTCCCAGAAATGGTGCCCTAATCATTGTTCTCCCTGGTTCTTAGTTTCATGTTCTAGGCTTCACCACCCGAGATGTCTTTCCTTTCCAATAATGAATGGATCATATTTACAGTTGTGTAGCACTCTCTGCCTGGCTTCCTGCCTGTGAAGAGTTAGAAGCCCACAGACCAGTTTTCATTCCACTGTTTCTGTTCCTTTTAATTCAAGCTAGTAGTGTTTTTGCCAGGACAACTCTCTTTTAAGTTGCGTGGGTTTGATCAGGCTGGGAGTCCCTACATGCTTCAAAAGTCACATTGATGCTTTCCAAGCGATGCCTCTTTTTACTCTGAGTGGGTGTCAGGATTGTGTTAAAAGCTCTCGTGCCTAGCTGAGGGGATCTACTAAGCACCACCTTAAATCTTTCTGAGATACAAACAAAGAGTCTTACAGCCATAATCTTGATTCATTCTTTGCCCTGAGACTATTTCTTACTTTGAAGATACTGTCCTGCCACCTCTCTATTGCCTCTAACGTCTTAGAGACAGAATAGATCCTTCTTGAGCTCCTCTTTCTCTCACAATACCTTAGCATGTGTTGATAAAAGAAGCCATCAGGCACTTTCTTTTTATTATTATTATTAATTTTTTTAAATTTCAGTATAGTTAACGCACAGTGTTCTGTTAGTCTCAGGTGTACAATATAGTGATGCAACACTTCCGTACGACAGCTGGTGCTCGTTACCACAAGTACGCTCCTTAATCCCCATCACCTATTTCACCCATCTCCCCCCTCCCCCCTCCCCTCTGCTAACCATCAGTTTGTTCTCTATAATTAAGAGTCTTTTTCTTTGGGACTCCTGGGTGGCTCAGTCAGTTAAGGGTCTGCCTTCAGCTCAGGTCATGATTCTAGGATCCTGGGATTGAGCCCTGCATCAGGCTCCCTGCTCAGTAGCAAGTCTGTTTCTTCCTCTCCCTCTGCCCCTCTGCCTTGCGCTCTCTCAAATAAGATTTTATTTATAATCTTTTATAAATCTAAAGATTTTATCTATAATCTTTAAAAAACAACCAAAAAAAAAAAAAGAATCTGTTTCTTGGTTTGCCTCTCTCTCTTTCCCTTTGCTCATTTGTTTTGTTTCTTAAATTCCACATGAGTGAAATTATCTGGTATTTGACTTTCTCTGTCTGACATTTCACTTAGCATAATACGTTCTAGTTCCATCCGTGTTGTTGCAAATGGCAAGATTTCATTCTTTTTGATGGCTGAGTAATATTGTGTGTGTGTGTGTGTGTATATATATATATATATATATATATATATATATATATAAATCTTGTTTATCCATTCGTCAGTCAATGAACACTCATGCTGTTTCCATAATTTAGCTATTGTAGATAATGCTGCAATAAACATAGGGGTGCATATATCTCTCTGAATTAGTGTTTTTGTATTTGGGGGGTAAATACCCAGTAGTGTGATTACTAGATGGTAGGGTAGTTCCTTTTCTAGCTTTTTGAGAGATCTCCATACTGTTTACCACAGTTGCTGCATCAGTTTGCACTCCCACCAATGGTGCATGAGGGTTCCTATTTCTCCACATCCTCTCTGACGCTTGTTGTTTCTTGTGCTATTGATTTTAGCCATTCTGACAGGTGTGAGGTGATATCTCGTTGTGGTTTTGATTTGCATTTCCCTGATGATGAGTGATGTTGAGCATCTTTTCCTATCTGTTGGCCATCTATATTTCTTCTTTAGAGAAATATCTGTTCATGCCTTCTGTCCATTTTTAAATTGAATTATTTTTTAGGTATTGAGTTGTATCAGTTCTTTATATATTTTGGGTACTAATCCTTTATCAGATACGTCATTTTCAAATATCTTCTCCCATTTACTAGGCTGTCTTTTCATTTTGTGGATTGTTTCCTTTTCTATGCAGAAGCTTTCTATTTTGATGTAGTCCCAATAGGTTTTGTTTGGGTTGGGTTGGGTGTTTTTGCTTTTGTTTCCCTTGCCTCAGGAGACACATCTAGTAAGAAGTTGCTGTGGTTGATTTAGAGAAATTTCAGCCTGTGCTGTCTTCTAGGATTTTTATAGTTTCAGGTCTCACATTTAGGTCTTTAATCCATTTTGAACTTATTTTTGTGTATGGTGTAAGAAAGTGGTCCAGTTTCATTATCTTTTTTTTTTTTTAGATTTTATTTATTCATTCGACAGAGATAGAGACAGCCAGCGAGAGAGGGAACACAAGCAGGGGGAGTAGGAGAGGAAGAAGCAGGCTCATAGCGGAGGAGCCTGATGGGGGACTCGATCCCAGAATGCCGGGATCACGCCCTGAGCCGAAGGCAGACGCCCAACCGCTGTGCCACCCAGGCGCCCCCAGTTTCATTCTTTTGCATGTAGCTGATCAGTTCTCCCAACACCATTTGTTGAAGAGACTATCTTTTTCCAACGGGCACTTTCAGTAGTCTTCCTGGAAATCTTCTTAGCCAGAACCACAAGTTCATTGGCTACCTTTTCTGTTCTCCAAGATCACACTAATTATTCCACCTTAATACAGTACAGGCTGCCCTTTCTCTAGCCTGCAATAGCAGTTTCTTCACTGTCTTTCCAGCATCCATGTCCTTGGCATCCTTTTAGCCTCCAGCTGCCACCCAGCCCTAAAGTCTACCCACATGTTTTAAATTATTGTTACGGTATCACCTCTACTCCTATGTACAAATTTTTGTTTCAATTAGCTTCTGATACATTAAAAAAACTACCCCAAAACTTAATGGCCTAAAATCAACAATCTGGGCTGTGTTCAGCTGGGCAATTCGTCTCTGCAATGGGTGGTGTCAAATGACTCACTCGAGCCTTGCAGCCAGCTGGTATCTCAACCGGGGATGGAGAAACCAAGATGAGCTCACTCACATGCCTGGCACTCAGCTGGGAAGACTGACATGGCTGAGGGTGGCCTGGGCCTCACTCTCTCTCTCCATGAGGTTTCTTATCTTTGAGGAAGCTCTCATGGGCTCCTTTACAAGTATCTCAGGGTGGCATGAAAGGCCCTTCAAGGAACAGACTCAGAGCAACATCCCTTTGGCTGTATTCTCTTTGCCCACGCAAGTCACAAGTCCAGCCCAGATTCAACATGGAACTACAGAAGGACACAAATTCAACACATTTGTTTCTTGATATACCAGGAGTCTAAAAGATTGGAAGTGGTCTGGATCCCTCTAGGCTAAAGGAGACCCTCTGTATTTACCCCAAAGATACAGACGTAGTGAAGAGAAGGGCCACATGCACCCCAATGTTCATAGCAGCATTGTCCACAATAGCTAAATCGTGGAAGGAGCCGAGATGCCCTTCAACAGGTGACTGGATTAAGAAGATGTGGTCCATACGTACAATGGAATATTACTCGCCATCAAAAAGAACGATTACACAACATTTGCAGCAACATGGACGGGACTGGAGGAGATTATGCTAAGTGAAATAAGTCAAGCAGAGAAGGACAATTACCATATGGTTTCACTCATTTATGGAACATAAGAAATAGGAAGATCGGTAGGAGGAGTAAGGGAAGAATGAAGGGAGGGTAAACAGAAGGAGGAATGAACCATGAGAGACTATGGACTCTGGGAAACAAACTGAGGGCTTCAGAGGGGAGGGGGTGGGAGAATGGGATAGGCTGGTGATGGGTAGTAAGGAGGGCACATATTGCATGGTGCACTGGGTGTTATATGCAAGTAATGAATCATGGAACATTGCATCAAAAACTGGGGATGTACTGTATGGTGACTAATATAACAAAATAAATATTATTTAAAAAAATAAAATAAATAAAATAAAATAAAATAAAATAAAATAAAATAAAATAAAATAGACCCTCCGGCCCAGAGTAAGTGCTCGGTCAACATCTAACAAGTGAGCTCTGTAAGCTCTGGTTTTGGCTCCGTCTGCTACCCATTTACCCCCAGATGTAGAACCAAGCCCAGAAGGATAATCCAAGCGGCCATGGGTTCCTGTCCACTCACCATTGGAAGTCATCATGCCAGGGTTACCGTGATAGAAATGGGTTGCCCCTGAAGCCCAGCAGCACCAGAGCCTCACCGTTGGGGTCAGAGACACAGACTCCCAACAATCAGAAAGGGAATGGTGGGCAAGAGGATGCACAGGAGTGTTCCTACCACATATGTCTTCTGGCTCCTGGGAAAGACTTTCCAGCCACAGGACCATAAATAACCAGACCATAAAGGGCCCCAGTCACTGCCCAGGTGGAAATGGAGGCCCACGGAGGAAACTCTGGTCAGTGGTCCGTGGCAGAACTATGCCTCCAGCCCAGGGGTCTGATCTCTAGTAATTCAATAATTCTCTCAGGCATTCACTCAGTAGACACTGACCCAGATGGGGAAGACTTGTCAGGACCTGCCCCAGGCACTGAAAGAAAGGTGTAGAGGAAATAGAGCAAGGAAAGAGGGGAAACTGTCTCTTCCTCCATAGGAGCTCTAATGGAAACTTCTTCCCATCTTAGGCCTCTTTCTTCAGAGCCCCCAAAGAGTAAGGTCAAGCCTCAGTGTCTCTAGATCCTGAGCTTGCCACGCTCTTCTGGGTCCGTCTAAAGGCAATGAAGCCCCCACCTTGACCTTCAACCCTCACACAGTGTCCCCAGCCTCTTGCCCCAGCTGCCAGTTGAGGCAATGCAGACACAACTTAACCAGACCCCATTCCCTCCATGCCCCCCCCTTCACCGCCGGCGCCTCTCCTGACCCTCTGCCTCCTCAGGCTGCAGCCCACCCCCCACTAGGCTGACCACTAGTGTCCGCCCCGGGGGTGCACAGCCTACGCGGTCCCTGTCACATCCCCCGCCCCTGCTCTGTGCTGGGCCCAGGAGACAGTGATGACTCAGAGCCAGCCCTGCCCCCAGGTCCTTCCAGACATGGACAAATAGCCATTTTCCCTCTGACAAGCAGATTGATGCTTTTCTCTCAGGAGAGGCTCTCAGAGCCTGGGAAACGTTGCCCCCTCTGTCTCCAGAGCCGCTCTGAGGGCAAAGAGACCCGATTCTGAGGTCCCCTCCACGCCCACCGCCTCCTCCCTGAGATTTTCCATAAATCCTCAGATGACAGGGAGAAATGGAGTAAGAAGAGCAAGGGAGAGCTGAGAGAAGTACACACTCAGACACCCTCAGGCACACACAAACACCAGTCCAACACCTCCCACCCAGACACAGGCGCTCGCACACTACGCGCTATGAGCAAGCACACCCACAGAGACGCAGACACCAACCACACACACACACACACACACACACACACACACAGAGGCACTCTCATGCAGACAAGCTTGCATGAGGGCACGCATCTCATGATCATAATGGGCATGTGCACGGAGTTGGCTCTAGCCCAGGGCTGGGCAGTGGGCCCCCTACAGCCTGGGATTTAGCCGTAACCCCTACCTGGGTGGGCTGCAGCCCAAGCCGGGAGGAGGGGAAAGGGAGATCTGGGACATCTTTGAAGGGAGGAAGATGAGCTCTGTCCCAGGAAGTGGCCCTGGGATAAGGTGGGCTCCATGAAAAGTGTCAGGTGGCATTGCGAGCCCAGGGGCGGACAGCTAACCGCAATCCCCCAGCTGCAGGCCAGGAGACTCCAACACAGCATCCAAACCAATAGGCTGTTCCCTGGGGGCCTGCAGGGGCTTCAGTATCCCCCCACCTCTGGCCTCTGCCTAGAGGGAGGGAACCAAAGGCACCCTGACCCTTGCCCTCCCCCCACCCCCACTAGGAACCCCAGACACAGACTTGCTGCTCCAGCAGATTTCCGTGGATGCGAGCAGAGGAATCGATGGTGCGCAGAGCATTTACAGCCAGTGGGAAAAGCTGCCCTGGGCCTCCCTGACACCAGAAATAAATGATTCTGCGAACAGAAAACCACTCAGACTCAGCCGGAATGACCCGCTGGAGAGTGCTTTCACCTTGAGGAATTGCCGGTGCTGGCGGCAGCCACCCCCTGTGAGCCTGACCAGGCTGTCTGTGCAGAGCAGGGTCAGATCATGCAGCATCCAGGCCCCGGGACCCCAGCAGGCCACGCCGCAGTCACCAACAATGCTGCCGGGCCACCTCGCAGCGCTGGGCACGTGTGCAGCAGGAACCCGGAAGCCCAGCCTTTCAGAGAACAGCTGCTTGGAAGAATCTGTCTGTGGACAAAAATGGGGTTTTGTTTTCTTCAACAGAAAACCTGGTTTCTCCAAGGCTGCTGGCAAGCTCTAAAAGGGAAGAAACCGGGAGGCACACTAATTCCTTAGCTCATGCAGGACCCCACCGCCTGCTAAATCCCCCCACGTGTTTCTGGGAGTCCCAGGAGGTGACCCGCATGTGCTCGCGGGTGAAGCTGGTCAGTTGCTATACAACAGCTGCAGATTTATTCCTCTGCTCTTAGCGACTGCCTGCCTGACACACTTCTGCTGACACCGCTGGGTCCCCCAGGCATCACCGTGAAACCAGAGCCTGCCCCTAGATCCAAAGCGTCCCCACAGCCAGGCAAAGTGGGGCAAAACCTCTCTCCTCCCCTGTCGTGCCCTGTGCCCTGCCAGAGGCATTCGGAGCAGGGTGCTTGGGCCCCCCTGCCTTACAGAATTTTAGAGAAATGACTTTTGCAGTTCTGACCATCCCCATGACCCCATCTCCCACGCCTTAGCATCAAGACATCCCATGGGGGTGGGTGAGGGAGACAGAGGCAAGCCTCGACCCAGAACTGCTTTGCCCCTTAACGCCTCCACGGGGCAAACTCTTTGGCTTGAACACCTCTTCCATTTGGTAATGACTCTTCCCGAAAGACCACAGTCCACACGAAAGAGCCCATTGTCCCATTGGCTGTCGGAAATATGTAGCCTCACCTGAATTCTGGAGACGGACAATGCTTTGGCTCAAGCCAGGAGCCCCATTACACACAAATACCTGTTCAGCCTGCAAAAGTAATGATGACACCTTAACACTGTCAGAAGCAAGGGCCTGCTTCGTACTGCTCCCCACCAATCCAGGTGAAATAGCCCAAGGGACAAGAACCTGGTCCCCTGTGGGCAGATCCTTGTGCTCTGCAGAGGGCTGAGACCTGAACACCTTCCCTCACCTTCCCTTCTTTAGTGGAATTCCTTATGTGACAGAAAGCGACAACAGGACACCATCCATGTGGGATGTCAGCCTGGCGAGGCTCCTAGGCGCATCCTGGAATCTCCCCTCAGTGGGCTGTGCTGGGGCGGCTCCTCCGTGGGGCCCATGGGCTCTGCTTCTGTAGTCTGCGCTTGTACGTGGAGGGGTCTGTGCAGGTAATCTGAGTCTCCTCCCAGGACTCGCTGGGCTGGCACTGGATGGTGGGCACATGGCGCTGGACAAAGCCCTCAGTGTTATGGTACCACACCAGCGAACTGATCTTGTACGGTCCTTCTTCTGCTAGAAGGTCTTGGCGTGTTCCATCACGGTGGGGCCGGGGGTGGGGGGGAGGGTCTCCGCAGGCCACTCTGCTCTTTTTACACACGAAGGGCAGGTAGTAATTGCAGGGCACATCATTCCACTCCCCCTTCTCGTGCCAGATGATCACCACGCAGCCCTCTCCGCTGACGAAGACGTTGTCGGGCTGGTTGGGGGCTGGTTCTCAAACTGCAAAGAGTGTCCGTCTGAGCAGCAGAAGTCCCCTTCCACGGTCCTGTCATTCAGGCTGATCCACTTTTGGTCTTGGGCATTGTTGTTGGCAAAGGGCAGAGGGTCTAGACTCAGTGCTCTCCACTCCCACACCCCTCACCCCACCTGCTTCTTTTCCAGATAAATGAAGACTGTTGGTGTAGAAGAAAGAAGGGGTGACTGACCCATGCTAGAAACCAGTGTTCCTCCAAGAGGCCCCTCCCCACCCCTCGACCTCCAGCCTTCAGGACTCTTGCTCTGAACCTGTTGTTCTGAGACAGGCCCCAAGGACTGATGACCCTGCAGCCTTTGTAACCAGGATCCCCAGGGACGGTGCTCACACCCCCACCTCATTTCCCCTTCATTCTGGCCCTGAGCGATTGTGTCCTGAAAGGTTTTAACCATTACTATTGGCTTCCCATATTTACAGGGTAGAAGCAGCCTTTGGCTGGACGTCACCCAAATATTCACATCCTTCTCAATGCTAACAACATCCCTAACTATGTCCTTCTCAGTCTCAAGCAGCCTGAAGAGGGCTCTTGGGAGAGAAGATTCCCCTAGAAGACCAGGTATGTGTTGTGGCCAGCACAAAGTGAGAGGAAGTTCTCACAGTCAGGAGGTCCCCAGCCCTGAGGATGGTGGGTACCAGCTTGGGGCCCTGATTCCCCCTCTTATGGCAGGAAAAGGAGTGAAGGGGTTCAAAACATGCCATTCAAAAATATGCCACTTTGGCATATGGATTATTTTGAGCTGAAGGCACTTGAGAAACAGCAGATGCCGGAAGCGCCCTCTACCCTCCCCTTTCTACCTAAAAGCAGGACATAAAATTTCCCTTGAGAAAGGTGCCCTCCTGCACCAGGAAGAGAACATTCTTATCAGCAGAGCCGGGGAGTTGACGTTGAAATGGAACTGTGCAAACAAACCTACAAATATAACCCTTATCTGCCATGAGTTTTCCCCATATAATTTCCACTCACTGTCCCACAATTTACTGCCCCTAGCCCAAGCTCCTTTGTCTTGTCACATCCCACAATTTATCGTTCTTTGTGTAAAAAGGCATGTAAGCTTTGGGGCTTAATGGCTTCTTCCTTCCGAAGATTCCCATGTGCACATAAAAATATTACATCGATTTATATGCTTTTCTCCTATTATTCTGTCTTATGTTAGTTTAATTCTTAGGCCAGCCACAGAACCTAAGAGGGTGTAAGAAAATTCTTCCTCCCCTACAGGAGCATCTTAGAACCTGCCAGTCTGAGGAGCCGTGAAAGGGCTGCTGGTCAGTTAATTGCCCCCAAACTTTAATAAATGCCTCAGGTTTCTAAAACTCCAAAATTTCTCTGATTCCTTTAAGTCTTAGAACCATATCTGATGCCTCTTGCTGTAACAGAGGGTGTCAAGTTGTCAATACTTGGGTGCTATGATGAGGCACCAACAACAAGTTAAGCTCTGAGACTCGCCTTTCGAGACATGTGGAAAATCTCCCAAATGACAGGGGGCCACACCCAGGGCTGGGCACTCACCCGCCTTTGGGTCAGTCCCAAAAGGAGACTAGAAAAGGTTCCAAAGGGGGAAAAAAGGCTCAGGAGGGCCGTGTGGGGAGAAAGGCATTGTGCCCATGGTCTTGAGGACATTCATGCATGAAGATGAGCACAGGGCTTGCAAGCAGCAGACTAGCAGCCTTCGAAGGTGACATGCCTCGCTCGAATCATGAGATGGAAGCACAAGGCGCTCCACTCACCTACTCCGTGCTCACTCTGCCTGCAGACAGAGAGCTGGTGCTGGCCACGTGTGCCTTCTTAGTCCTGGTAAATTCACCCCAGCAGCTCTCCGTTAGGGTTTGTTTCACCTGTCCACTGAACATAAGGCAAAGATGCCCTAATACCTTTCTCTCTTTCGTGTGTGTGTGTGTGTGTGTGTGTGTGTGTGTGTGTGTGTGTTATTATTTTAAAATCTGACTGCAGTTCCCACTACTAGTCCTAAGAGGATGATAGAATTCCTCTGAGGGAGAAAGCTGCTCTTTTGTTTAGGAAAACACCTTAATGGATCTTTTAATTATGCAGAGAGAGGCCCTAGGGCTGCTTTGGAAAGGAAGAATGAGACAAAGAGGAAGCTAAATTGCACTGCATAATAAACTCACAGGAATTTTGGACCTATCCCAGGAGGTAGCCTTAGGAAAGAGGGGGAAATTCAGGAGCCTAAGGAAAAAGGCAGTGCGCAAAGAGTGAGGAAGGAAGCCTTCCCCACCACCCCTTCCACACACCAACACCCCCGGGGGCACAGCACAGTTTTTCCCACAGCTTGTTGGGATGGAAACTTTGTTTTAATGGAAAGAACAGCCTAGAAGGCTGGAATGCTGAGACATCTCGATTACAGATTTCAAGCATTTCACTCCCTAGGTCTGCAAATTTTTATTATTGTTAAACAATAAAAATTCAACTGAGTGAATTTAAAGATCAAATTGGTTTATTCAATGATTCATGAATCAGGCAGCATCCCATCTGGCAAATAGAAAGGAACTCTGCCGAGCTGTAGAAAAGGAAATGTTCTTAAAGGTGGAAAGAAGACACATAAAAAGGAAATTTTAACAAAGAATGCACTGTTCTGGCAAGGTCCCCTTCCTGAGGGGACAGAGGGAGTCTATCACCTCACTAATAATGTTCGGTGTTGACTGGTTAAAATCACATTTCTGGGGGTGCCTGGGTGGCACAGCGGTTAAGCATCTGCCTTCGGCTCAGGGCGTGATCCCGGTGTTATGGGATCGAGCCCCACATCAGGCTCCTCCGCTATGAGCCTGCTTCTTCCTCTCCCACTCCCCCTGCTTGTGTTCCCTCTCTCGCTGGCTGTCTCTATCTCTGTCGAATAAATAAATAAAATCTTTAAAAAATTTTTTTTTAAAAATCACATTTCTGAGTGGTTGAAACTGCCATTAGGCTAGGTATTAAGTCTTAGTTTGCTGACATGGGATTTAGCACAAGTGACTCCATTTCGGGCCTGCTGTCTCCCTTTTACCAATTCCTCCTTTTGATCAGACTCTCAGCCTGAGAGATGTGATTGAAATTTAAGGCACTGGCATCACTCTCAGCTACTGCTCTGTGGTTCCAGTAGCTTATGTCGATCTTCTGTGTGGTGGTCCCAGGTCATGTTTTTCCTTGATCCCTGTCATGGCTTCAGGTTCACAATCTTTAAATTGGTCATTTTCTTCACTCCTTTTCTGCTGTTCCAGTCTTAGAGAGCTCGTTTGCTTGGTGGTTAGCAGCTGCAAACATACATCTAAAGCTTTTGAGAGAATAAAACATACAGGGAGGTTACCATGATTACTGTAAGTTGGGTAACTCCTAGTATTTGGAGTGCACTTCAGAGCCATGGTCCCCAAGACCCAAACCAATCAAATCAGTCAAAGAAAGTCCTCATGGAAGGAATCACCTTTTTAAGCCAAGTGGCTTGCTCAGTGATCTTATGTAAATGTGTTTCAATCTTCCCAGAAGTGTTAATCCAGGTGCAGCAGGTGGTCTGGGCCACAGCGCAGACACCTCCTTGCTCAACTAAAAGATAATCGAGGGCTATCCTATTATCCAGAACGACTTTGGCCAGAGTGTCTAAGGATTTTGGAGGAGCAGCTTTCATTTTAGCAGAGGCTTATGCAATATTCTCAAGAGTTAAGGAGGGATTTCTGATAGGATTCTTGTTTATATTTATTCCTAACCAGGAAAATGTGGCCCTGCCAAAGGAAGTGAACCTTGAGTCGTGAACGCCTCCTGGTAATTCCTTTCCACCTTGACGATGTAAATCCAAGGGAGTCAACCAATAAGGTGGGTTAGTTTGTTTGTGGAAAGTGAAGGGCACAACTAGATAACGGAAGAAATATTTCCTGGTTATATGCCAGGCATCTAGGCATTCATAGACCCAAGGAGAATGAGAATCACCACAGACAAAGACGACCCTGTTGGGCACAAACCATTCCTGCTAAGATGGCACTGTTAATAAATAGATAGCAATTTTTTATCACAAATGCAGCAGCCTGAGAGGCAAAGGCTCTCCCCTCCCCTTAGTAATGGCCCAGATGATACAGATGATGGCATTATCTTTGCAGGCCAGAGTAAAGAAAAGAACAGGAAGAAGAAAGGCTTTCATGTTTAGTTAAAGTATGAAGTCTTGATCCAGCATCTTGGGTGAAGGCAGTCTACCTCGACGTCAGCTACTTCTCCTCTTCTCTTCCTCGTCAATTTGATTTGGAGGTCTCCAGCGTTTGTGCCAAAGCCAGATGTCAAGTAGAGCCTTCTTCAGCAATGAGATACGTATCCAAGGATCAAGATCCTGAAGTTTGGCTGTCACCTGGGTAGTAAGGAGGACCTGGCATCGTACCTTTCAAGTAGACAGAAGGGAAGTCTTTGTTCTCAGTGAGTCCAAATCAGAAAGGTGGAAGAAAATTGGAAATGTTAGTTTGGAGATTTGTAGCCAGATTTTTTTCAGGAAACTAGATGAATTTAGGATCTAGTCCAGTTTACAGGTGTATAACAAAACCTCATAGGGCAATTAACAAGATCAGAATCTAATATAGACAAAGAAGCAAACATAATTTCTTCTCTCTAAAATTGACCTCATTTTTTAACAAAGATAATTGTACTAAAACTAGTTTGTTTGTATTAAACTTGGCCTGATTATTTACATGAGTGTAGCAAGGATAGTGAGTGACCATATAAGCTCTTTTTAAGATTGTTTTGGTGGAACCTTGTAATCAAGGTACCAGGCTGATTTTTCCAAGGGATTTTATTGACTCTGTAAAGTCAACCTTAGTTCCTTAGAACCGTCTGGTCATATCTGAGTCTGTGTACCTCTATCTCAAATATGACGTTCTAGTCAAAACTAGCCAATATTTCACCAACATAACACAATAATTGTATCCTGTTACAAGAAGAACACATTCTCACTGAACTTATGTAAATAATTCTATTGCCATTAAAAGAATACTCAAGGGTTTTCAAATTCTGGAGGGATCGGGTAGGGAGAAAAAGCAAATATCTCAGCTTTATTCACAAAGGTAGATCTTACCAATTGTTGGTAGCTTAAGAGAAAAAAAGAAAAAGGTTGCCTAAAATCTGGAAAAACAAAACATTAAAGAACCAGCAATGTTTCAAACATAAAAGTTGCAATTATTCTCCTTAGTTTCTTCAGTCCCATGTAATTAATATTTGTTCTACTTGAATCCAGTCTTTCCATTCAATGTAAAAACTCTTACCCAGGTTAGTTTTATGATCTTAAAGTTATAAGGAACCTGTGCTTGTTATCAGAGACTTGTATTGATAAATCAAAGTTATCAGAAACCTCCATGAATCTCCTGAAAAATGAAGCACTTATGCAGAAACACTTTTACAAAAGTATCAGAGTAAATAATAACTGTAAATTACAAGAGACTTTTTAAAAGTGTCCATTATTAAAGATCTTATGAGAGTTCATTATAATGAAATTGAAAGGGAAATTTGGTTATTTTGGTGACACATAACTATTTAAGACAATAACTGGAATCATGTCTTATAACATTATAACAGAAATGTCAGATTTCCAGAATTTTATACAATTTCTGAAATAGTTATACCATCTACCTGTAAAAATATAATATAAAAAAGGCTTAGTAGCATTACTTTTTATATTACAACGCTACCCATGTAATTTAACATATCAAATACATCTAATTAGCTTCTCCCTTCTAATAAGGAGAAAGAACAAATCTTTTGAGATGTTCCAAGGACCCACTGAAAAGTTCTAAAGATAACTTCAGGTCAAAAAGACTTCATTTAGAATTTGATTTGGGGGAAATCTGTCAAAAATATCAATGAAATTTTTAAAAACTTGGTCAAATAGGATCAGATTGTGAAACAATACTTAATTATCTATTTAACCATGGTGACAATCAAAGACTTCACAGTCAAATACAGAAAGTTAAATAGCTGTTTAAAAAGAATTCTTAGAAAGAGGAATCCTCTTGCACTGTTGGTAGAAGTGCAAACTGGTGCAGTCACTCTGGAAAAGAGTATGGAGTTCCTTCAAAAAAGTTAAAAACAGAGCTACCCCATGATCCAGCAATTGCAAATACAAAACACTAATTCAAAGGGATACATGCACCCTGATGTTTATAGCAGCATAATTTACAATAGCCAAATTATGGAAACAGCCCAACTGTCCATCAGCTGATGAATGGATAAAGAAAATGTGGTACATATACACAATGGAATATTACTCATCCAACAAAAAAGAATGAAATCTTGCTATTTACAACAATGTAGATGGAGCTAGAGAGTACAATGCTAAGTGAAATCAGTCAGAGAAAGACAAATACCATATGATTTCACTCACATGTGGAACTTAAGAAACAAAACAAATGAGCAAAGGGAAAAGCAGAGAGGGACAAACCAAGAAACAGACTCTTACCTATAGAAAACAGACTGATGGTTACCACAGGAGGGGGTGCAGGGGGATGGGTGAAATAGGGGATGGAGATTAAGGAGTGTACTGTTGTGATGAGCACTGGATGATACATGGAAGTGGCAAATCACTATGTTGACTGAATCTAATCTAGAGGAATTAGATTCAGTGACCGAATCACTGAAATTAATATTACACTGTATGTTAACTAACTGAAATTTAAATAAAAACTTTTAAAAAATTAAAATTAAAAGTAGAAATAAATTTTTAAAATCCTTAGCTCCTTTAATAGAGAAGATTCAGCTTTTTTAAAGACTTGATAAAACCAACACAAGAAATTATTTTGACAAAACACAGAATTCTTTTTTTTTTTTTTTAGATTTTTTTATTTATTTATTTGACAGAGATAGCCAGCGAGAGAGGGAACACAAGCAGGGGGAGTGGGAGAGGAAAAAGCAGGCTCATAGCGGAGGAGCCTGATGTGGGGCTCGATCCCACAACACTGGGATCACGCCCTGAGCCGAAGTCAGGTGCTTAACCACTGTGCCACCCAGGCGCCCCAAAACACAGAATTCTTGTTTTGTAGGCGGACTACTTTAAGGGTAAAGAAAAATCTTTTACAATCTCTTATCAAGAACAGACCAAAAGTCCAAGAAAACTTTGTCCTTTTAACAGAAAGAAACTAAAGTCTTATTTTGCCCCAGCTTGCTTTTCATATTAAAACTCATTTACTTAATTAAATTTATTCTAATCTTAGCCAGTCCTGACTACACATAAAATTCCTTTCTAAAGATTTCTATAAACCTTCTACAACTTTTAAATTTTGTCCTATATTTTTTCCTCTTTCTCGTTTTGAAATAACCAATGTCATTGTAGCACAAAATTATTTTTTTCTCAACAAAAATGTATCTCCATTCTTTGTATCTTTGATCAAAACACACATTCTACTTTGCTTGTATACAGAGTTGTTTCCCTTATGATTTCTAATGGCTGTAACCACATATATTAGCTAGAATTTGTGACCCTTAGAAACCTTAACTTCTGGTGAAAACTAAGACGTAAACAATGGCAAACTGTTACATTAGTATTCTTTAGGTTGGCAAATCTGTGAATGCATTTCATAATTTTTAGAAGCATATACTTACAGTACAATCTTTCAACATGGCACACGTTTACCAACAGATCCTTTGCAAAAATGTTTGTTTATTTATTTATTTATTTATTTATTTATTTATTTATTTATTTATTTCAGAGATCGAGAGTACAAGCAGGAGGCGCATAGGGAGAGGGAGAGAGAATCTCAAGCAGACTCTGTGCTGAGCACGGAGCCCGACATGGGGCTTGATCCTATGACCCTGAGATCACAATCTGAGCAGAAACCAAGAGTCAGACGCCCAACTGACTGTGCCATCCAGATGCCCCAACGGTTCTTCTTTAATAAGAAGTCAAAAGTAGATAAGCCTAGGGGTGCCTGGGTGGCACAGTGGTTAAGCGTCTGCCTTCGGCTCAGGGCGTGATCCCGGCCTTACAGGATGGAGCCCCACATCAGGCTCCTCCGCTATGAGCCTGTTTCTTCCTCTCCCACTCCCCCTGCTTGTGTTCCCTCTCTCACTGGCTGTCTCTATCTCTGTCAAATAAATAAATAAAATCTTTAAAAAAAAAAGTAGATAAGCCTATGTTCAGTAATTAATGTTTCGTTACATTATCTTATTTGGAAATTGTCTGAATAGTCAATGAATTGAACTTAACTCATCATTTAACTTAACTTAGCAAAACTTTAAGGTTTTGGGTTACCAAAAATATTTGAGAAATCTATTTTAAAAGTTTACTTAACATTTTTTTATCCTACTTACATCTATTTAATTTACTCATTCCTTGTATGTTTAGATTACCCATAGAATCTTCATGAGACATTAGACCAAGTCAGCCATTGGCCCAAGCTTTTTTTTTTTTTTTTTTAACTAATAAATTTTGTAAGAGATAACATGAACTCATTTGACCTTCCATAAGCTTAGGTAGAATAAAAGTTGCATGTCTGCATTATTTTAATGTTGATAACTCTGAAGACATGTCTATTTTAATTAAACTAACACACTTTAATACCGAGTATTTTCCCTAAAATTCATTTGGGTTAGTTTCTATTACATTTTTGAGAATTTTATTTATATAAGCACTTAATTTTCTTTAAGCCAGTTAAAGACGGCTCTTTCACAAATTAATTTTTGCAATACTATCTGGAGGTAAAAAATACTATCACACATCCACCATACATATAGAGAGAGACACATGAAACATACAGATGCAGAGACCTTATAGTTTTTGTGACTAAAACTTTATTACTACCATTTGTGCAGAAGACCCTTAAGATCTGTATTTATCCTTGACAAGTAATCTCATGGAGGCTGTGAAGAAGTTTGTATTGTTTTTTAATGAACAAAAAATAGTCTCTCCCACCACCACCACCACCCTCCCCCGCACTTTTTTTTTTTTTTCAGTCTTAGGAATTGGGGATGGTCTAGATAAGAGTCCTCGCAGGGATCAGGTAGAAAGAATGCAGATTTCTCCAAGAAGGAGTTTGGTTTTCCAAGGCCAATACTTATAAGCATTTTGAGATAAAAAGGGGAGGTTTGGGGAGTGGTGAAAAGGAATAGGTGAACTTTGAATGTCTCTAAAGCCACATTTCTAGTTTTGCAGAGACGGGTGAGATAAGAACAGTTGCTCTCGATCTTTCAAACAGCTGCAACTCAAAGGATGGCACAGGTTGTGCTGCCCATCCAATGACATAATTTTTTTTAGTAAATACTTTTATAAATGCCTCAGGTTTTCCTTTCTCTCTGGGGACATAGTTTCATTTTAGCTTAGGGGAGAAGACCTAACAAAATTCCTATTAGTCTCTGAATACCAGCTTCCAATTTGGCCAACTTTTGACTACAGAGCTACTTAAAAATGTCTTTTAAAAACCTCATCAGTTTTCAGCCAGGACAAACAGCAAACATTTCTGGCAGTATTGAATACCCCCACCTTGGGTATAAGAGTGGTCCCAAAAAAGGGTGCAAAAGATAATTTATTTTTCTCTCTCCCTTCGGTATTGTAGACAGAGATCTGGGAGAGCTGACTCTGGTAAGAATCCTCACCTTTAGCTGACTTTTGACAGTTTTTCCAGATTCCCACTGGAAGGTTCTGAGTGGGGTTTAAAGTAGAGTGTAGCTTCAATATTTACCTGAATTTGGAAGGTTTTTTAATTAATTTTTTATTGTGTTACATTAGTCACCATACAGTAGTTTGTTAGTTTATGATGTAGTGTTCCATGATTTATTGTTTGCATATAACACCCAGTGCTCCATGCAATACATGCCCTCCTTAATACCCATCACCGAGCTAACCCATCCCCCCACCAGCCTCCACTCTGAGACCTTCAGTTTGTTTCCCGGAGTCCATAGTCTCTCATGGTTCATCTCCCTCTCTGATTCCGCCCCTCTTCATTTTTCCCTTCTTTCTCCTAATGTCCTTCATGATATTCCTTATGTTCCACATATAAGTGAAACCATATGATAATTGTCTTTCTCTGCTTAACCTATTTCACTTAACATAATCCCCTCCAGTTCCATCCATGTTGATGCAAATGGTGGGTATTCATCCTTTCTGATGGTTGAGTAATATTCCATTGTATATATGGACCACATCTTCTTTATCCATTCACCTGTTGAAAGGCATCTCGGCTCCTTCCACACTTTGGCTATTGTGGATATTGCTGCTATGAACATTGGGGTGCATGTGCCCCTTCTTTTCACTACATCTGTATCAAAAACCTCCCAAAAAAAACAAGAGTCCAGGGCCTGATGGATTCCCAGGGGAATTCTACCAAACATTTAAGAAGAAATAATACCTATTCTCCTGAAGCTCTTTCAAAAAATAGAAACACAAGGAAAACTTCTAAACTCATTCTATGAGGCCAGCATTACCTTGATCCCAAAACCAGGCAAAGACCCCATCAAAAAGGAGAATTACAGACCAATATCCCTGATGAATGTGGATGCCAAAATTCTCAGAAAGATCCTAGCCAATAGGATCCAATAGTACATTAAAAGGATTATCCATCAAGACCAGGTGGGATTTATTCCTGGGATGCAAGGGTGCTTCAACATTCATAAATCAATCAGTGTGATAGAACACATTAATAACAGAAGAGACAAGAACCATATGATCCTCTCAATTGATGCAGAAAAAGCATTTGACAAAATACAGCATCCTTTCCTGATTAAAACTCTTAAGAGTGTAGGGATTGAGGGAACATTCCTCAAATTAATAAAAACTATCTGTGAAAAGCCCACAGCGAATATTATTCTCAATGGGGAAAAGCTGAGAGCTTTTCCCTTGAGATCAGGAACACGACAAGGATGCCCACTCTCGCCATTATTATTCAACACAGTACTAGAAGTCCTAGCATCAGCAATCAGACAACAAAAAGAAATAAAAGGTATTCAAATTGGCAAAGAAGAAGTCAAACTCTCTCTCTTTGCAGATGACATGATATTTTATGTGGAAAACCCAAAGACTCCACTCCCAAATTACTAGAACTCATACAGCAATTCAGCAATGTGGCAGGATACAAAATCAATGCACAGAAATCAGTTGCTTTTCTATATACTAACAATGTAACTGTAGAAAGAGAAATTAGGAAATCGATTCCATTTACAATAACACCAAAGACCATAAGATACCTTGGAATAAACCTAACCAAAGAGGTAAAGGATCTATACTCTAGAAACCACAGAACACTTATGAAAGAAATTGAAGAAGACACAAAAAGATGGAAAAATATTCCATGCTCATGGATCAGAAGACTAAACATTGTTAAAATGTCTATGCTGCCCAGAGCAATCTATACTTTCGATGCCATCCTGATCAAAATACCAATGGCATTTTTCAAAGTGCTGGAACAAACAATCCCAAAATTTGTATGGAACCAAAAAACACCCCAAATCTCCAAGGGAATGTTGAAAAAGGAAGACAAAGCTGGGGGCATAATGTTGCCTGATTTCAAGCTATATTACAAAGCTGTGATCACCAAGACAGCATGGTACTGGCACAAAAACAGACACATAGATCAATGAAACAGAATAGAGAGCCCAGAAATGGACCTTCAATTCTATGGTCAACTAATCTTTGACAAAACAGGATAATATATCCAGTGGAAAGAAGACAGTCTCTTCAATAAATGGTGCTGGGAAAATTGGAGAGCTATGTAACAGAAGAATGAAACTTGACCATTCTCTTACACCATACACAAAGATAAAATCTAAATGGATAAAGGACCTCAATGTGAGACAGGAATCCATCAAAATCCTAGAAGAGAACATAGGCAGTAACCTCTTCAACATCAGCCAGAGCAACTTCTTTCATGACACGTCTCCAAAGGCAAGGGAAACAAAAGCAAAAATGAACTTTTGGGACTTCATCAAGATAAAAAGTTTCTGCACAGCAAAGGAAACAGTCAACAAAACAAAGAGGCAACCCACGGAATGGGAGAAGATATTTGCAAATGACACTACAGGTAAAGGGCTGGTATCCAAGATCTATAAAGAACTTCTCAAACTCAACACCCAAAAAACAAATAATCGAGTCAAAAAATGGGCAGAAGACATGAACAGACACTTCTCCAAAGAAGATGTATGAATGGCTAACAGACACATGAAAAAATGTTCAACATCATTAGCCATCAGGGAAATTCAAATCAAAACCACATTGAGATACCACCTTACCCCAGTTAGAATGAAAAATTAGCAAGGCAGGAAACAACAAATGTTGGAGAGGTTGTGGAGAAAGGGGAACCTTCTTACACTGTTGGTGGGAATGCAAGTTGATGCAGCCACTTTGGAAAACAGTGTGGAGGTTTTAAATTAATTTTACTTTTTGTTTCCGCTTGGCTGTTTAAGGGAATGATTTAGCAGTTTACCAGAAAATTCCTCAGGGTCTTGTCAACACTGGGTGGAGTCCCTATGGAGGCCCTCCCTTGAGGGTAGATATGGGGGTGTCTGTGAGGCTGTGGTGGACTTTTATTTATGGTGTAAAGGTGATTCAAACCAGGGATTGCTAGAATGAGTGCTCAAATAAAGGAGGAAAGGGAGGAGAAGCAGTTGAGTCCATCTTACCGTCTTTCATTTTAGGTACCTTTTCTGTCTTTTTTTTTTTTTTTTTTAAGATTTTATCTATTTATTTTTGAGAGATAGAGAGAGAGCACAAGCAGGGGGAGCAGCAGGCAGAGGGAGAAACAGGCTTCCTGCTGAGCAAGGAGGCTGACGCAGGACTTGATCCCAGGATCCTGGCATAATGACCTGAGCCGAAGGCAGGTGCTTCACTGACAGAGCCACCCAGGCGCCCCCTTTTGCGTCTGTAATTTTTCACTAGTCTTTTGCAGTGAATCCTTAATAAAGCTATTTTTTAATTTTGAAGGCTTTGGAGGCTTCCACATGTCAATTAAAGTAGGCATCTCATCCTCTTTGTTTAATTTGAGAACTGTGACTTTAAGGGCACCTGGGTGGTTCAGTGTGTTAAGCGTCTGCCTTCGGCTCAGGTCATGATCTCAGGGTCCTGGGATGGAGCCTCGAGTTAGGCTCCCTGCTCAGCAGGGAGCCTGCTTCTCCTTCTGCCCCTCCTTCTGCTCCTGTTCTCTCTCTCTCTCTCTTTCTTTCTCTCAAATAAATAAATAACATCTTTAAAAAAATAATTTGAGAACTGTGACTTTCAAGTGCCCTTCTTAAATGATCTTACCTTATTGAAATGTTTTCCATAATAGCCACTGTAACTCCCTGAGGGCTAGCAGCAATTTGGAAGGACCCCTGAGGTGGGAACGGAATTTAACCCACATTTCTGTACAGCCATCTCTGGACTAAAATGGGGTCTCTCAGAGCCAAACAAATACCTAAAGGGATGTGTTGCGGGGCTGGGGATTGTGTGGCACTCTACAGTGTACCTCATTGCCCAGAAATTTTTCTTGAGATTGACAGGTAACCAACCTACTGTCAATCTAACCCATTCTGTGACCAGTATCTTAACATGGGAATCTTTGCATTAGGTGGCTGGTGAGTGCTCTAACAGCCTTTTTTTTTTTTTTTAATTTTATTTATTTATCTTTGTGAGAGAGAGAGAGAGCAGGAGCAGAGGGAGGGGCAGAGGGAGAAGCAGAGTCCCCATTGAGCAGGGAGCCTGATGTGGGACTTGATCCAAGGACCCTGGGATCATGACCTGAGCCGAAGGCAGCCATCCAACCAACTGAGCCACCCAGGCGCCCTCTAACAGCCTTTAAGTGTTCAACTTATGCCCGACGATTTTTGCAGCTTTTTTTTTTTCTTCCAAGATCCCCACTAGCAATAGTCTTTATCAACACAACATGAGACAAACACGTGCACCTTACCATACCAACAGTAACCAAGAGGTATTGCTGCAGCTGGCCAAAGAAGGTGATACACACCAGTAATTCCCAGTGTGGACTAAACCAGCAAGCCCCGGTAACTGGGGACTTCAGACTGGAACTGAGGAAAGTGACTCCAAATAACCAAGGAATTGCTGACTGAACCAAGGGCTAGAGGCTCAAGTTTCAGCTGGAACTCTCTATCAGCTCAAGCTGACTCACTAAACCCTGGACTGGAAAGCCAATTAGATCGGGAGCTCAAGGCAAAGACTGTGGAGCTCAGAACCAAGAGGAACAGTGAGAAGCAGTGAGAAAGACAATGAACTGGAAAAGGGCTTCACCAGTACCACACCCGTGTTTCTCATTGTCCCCAAACATCATCAAAAGTTTACCTCAGATCCCATACAAGAAATTATGAGAGAAAATTATGAAAAACAAATGTCAACAAATTGGACAACCTAGAAGAAATGGATAAATTCCTAGAAACATTTAAATTACCAAAACTGAAACGGGAAAAAATATAAAATTTGAACAGACCAATAACCAGCAAAGAAATTGAATCAGTAATCAAGAAATCTCCCAACAAACAAAAGCTCAGGGCCAGACGGCTTCCCAGGCGAATTCTAGCAAACGTTTAAAGAAGAGTTAATGCCTGTTCTTCTCAAACTATTCCAAAAAATAGAAGAGGAAGGAAAACTTCCAAAGTCATCCTATGAGGCTGGCATGACTCTGATACCAAAACATAGAGACCCACTAAAAGAGACAACTACAGGCTAATATCTCTGATGAACATGGATGCAAATATTCTCAATAAAATACTAGCAAACCGAACCCAAGAATACATTAAACAAATCATTCACCCCGATTAAGTGAGATTTATTCCTGGGTTGCAAGAGTGGTTCAATATTCACAAATCAATCAACATGATACACCACATTAATAAAAGAAAGGATAAGAACCATATGATCATTTCAATAGATGCAGGAAAAGCATTTGACAAAGTACAACATCCATTCATGATATTAAAAAAAAAAAAACCTCTTAATAAAATAGGTTTAGAGGGAACATACCTCAACATGATAAAGGCCATATATGAAAAACCCACAACTAATATCATTCTAATACCATCATTCCTTTTTTTTAAGTTGTTTTTTTTTTTTAAGATTTTATTTATTTATTTGACAGAGATAGAGACAGCCAGCGAGAGAGGGAACACAAGCAGGGGGAGTGGGAGAGGAAGAAGCAGGCTCCCAGAGGAGGAACCTGATGTGGGGCTCGATCCCATAATGCCGGGATCACGCCCTGAGCCGAAGGCAGACGCTTAACCGCTGTGCCACCCAGGCGCCCCTAATACCATCATTCCTGTCAGGAATAAGACAGGGATGTCCACTCTTACCACTGTTATTTAACATTACTTAAAGTCCTAGCCACAGCAATCAGACAACGAAAAGAAATGAAAGGCATCCAAATCAGTAAGGAAGAAGTCAAACTTTCACTATATGCAGATGACATGATACTGTATATAGAAAATCCAAAAAACACCACCAAAAATTTGCTAGAACTGATACACGAATTCAGTAAAGTCACTGGATACAAAATTAACATACAGAAATCTGTTGCATTTCTCTATACCAATAATGAAGCAGCAGAAAGAGGAATTAAGGAACCGATTCCATTTACAATTACACCAAAAACAATAAGATAGGTATTAGGAGTCAACCTAATCAAAGAGGTGGAAGACCTGTACTCTGAAAACTATGAAACACGGATGAAAGATATTGAAGATGACACAAAGAAATGGAAAGAACTTCCATGCTCATGGATTGGAAGAACAAATATGATTAAAATGTCTATACAACCCAAAGCAATCTACACATTTAATGCAATCCCTATTTCAAAATACCAACAGCATTTTTCAGAGAGCCAGAACAAACAATCTTAAAATTTGCATGGAACCACAAAAGACCCCGAATAGCCAAAGCAACCTTGAAAAAGAAAAGCAAAGCTGGAAGCAGCCCAATTTCAGACTTCAGTTCTACTACAGGGACACCTGGCTGGACATGCAACTGTTGAACTCAGGGTTGTGAGGTTGAGCCCCACATTGGGTGTAGAGATTACTTAAAAATAAAATATTTTAAAAAAACATTATATTACAAAACTGTAGCAATCAACACAATATGGTATAAGCACAAAAACAGATATAATAAATCAATAGAACAAAATAGAAAACCCAGAAATGAACCCACAACTACATGGTCAATTAATCTTTGACAAAGCAGGAAAGAGTATCCAATGGGAAAAGACAGTCGCTTCAACAAATGGTGGTGGGAAAACTGGACAGCCACATGCAAAAGAATGAAACTGGGCAGGGGTGCCTGGGTGGCTCAGTCGTTAAGCGTCTGCCTTCGGCTCAGGGCATGATCCCAGTGTTGTGGGATCGAGCCCCGCATCAGGCTCCTCCACTGGGAGCCTGCTTCTTCCTCTCCTACTCCCCCTGCTTGTGTTCCCTCTCTCTCTGGCTGTTTCTCTCTGTCAAATAAATAAATAAAATCTTTAAAAAAAAAAAAAAAAAGAATGAAACTGGACAACTTTCTTACACCAGACACAAAAACAAATTCAAAATGGATGAAAGACCTAAATGTGAGACCTGAGACCATCAAAATCCTAGAAAAGAACACAGGCAATAAGTTCTTTGAGATTGGCCTACCAACCTCTTTCTAGATATGTCTCCTGAAGCAAGGGAAACAAAAGCAAAAATAAACTATTGGGACTACACTGAAATAAAAAGCTTCTGCACAGGGGCACCTGGGTGGCTCAGTCGTTAAGCGTCCGCCTTTGGCTCAGGGCGTGATCCCAGTGTTGTGGGATCGAGCCCCACATCAGGCTCCCTGCTCCACTAGGAGCCTGCTTCTTCCTCTCCCACTCTCCCTGTCTGTGTTCCCTCTCTCGCTGGCTGTCTCTCTCTCTGTCAAATAAATAAATAAAATCTTAAAAAAAAAAAAAGCTTCTGCACAGCGAAGGAAACAATCAACAAAACTAAAAGGCGACTGACAGAATGGGAGAAGATATTTGCAAAAGACATAACTGACAAAGGATTAGTATCCAAAATATATAAAGAACTTATCAAACTCAACACCCAAAAATCAAATAATCCAGTTAAAAAATGGGCAGAAGACATGAATAGACATTTTTCCAAAGAAGACATACAGATGGCCAACAGCACAGGGAAAGATGCTCACTGTCATTGACCACCAGGGAAATACAAATCAAAAGTACAATGAGCTATCACCCCACACCAGTCAGAATGGCTAAAATCAACAACACAAGAAACAACAGGTGTTGGTGAGAATGCAGAGAAAGGGGAATCCTGGTGCACTGTTGGTGGGAATGCACACTGGTGCCACCACTCTGGAAAACAGTATGGAGGGTCCTCAAAAAATTAAAAGTAGGACTACCCTATAATCCAGCAACTGCATTACTGGGTATTTACCCAAAGAATACAAATGCTAATTCAAAGGGGTACATGCACCCCCATGTTTATTGCAGCATTATTAACAATAGCCAAATTATGTAAACAGCCCACGTGTCCATTTGACTGATGAATGGATAAAGAAGATGTGGTATATATATGAAGTGGAATATTATGCAGCCATCAAAAAGAATGAAATCTTGCCATTTGCAATGACATGGATGGAGCTAAAGATTTATTACACTAAGTGAAATCCGTCAGAGAAAGACAAATACCATATGATTTCACTCATATGTGGGATTTAAGAAACAAAACAGATGAGGAAAACGAAAAAAAAAAAAAGAGAGAAAGAAGTAAACCAAGAAACAGACTCTTAACTCTAGAGAACAAACCGATGGTTACCAGAGGGGAGGTAGGTGGGGGATGGGTTAGTGACTCCAAATAACCAAGAGGTCCTCAAAGTGTCGTCTGGACCTGCATTCAAAGCACCTCCTGTAGGCCTCAGGGGGCTGAGAATAGCCCAGAGCTGGAGCTTGAGTGGACCTTAAATGTCACAAAGCCACCTGGTGACCACTCTCCCTCCCCCAGGTCAGACCAAGGCTTAGCAGGTGATCACTCGGGACAGGGCTTCTAGCGGCCCATCTAGCCTAGGTTTCCTGCCACAATGTTTCGGGAAGGCTCCTCCCAGCAAGATGAACCACGCCCTCTCCCTCCTCAGCAATCAGCAAGGTCATCTCTCCGCACAGTTGGCCTGGACCTTCACAGCTCAAAGGTATTTAAGCTCAGGTGCTCCAAGGCCACCAGGAAGGAACACACAGCCGCACCTTCTCTCTGTGTCTGCAGGCAGAGTGAGCATGGGGTCAGGTGGTTCCACACTCTCCCCAGTGATGACGGTTTTACCATTCTCTCATTCCTGCTAACACTTGGTATTACTCACCTCCTCCTTCTGCCAGTAAAACATGTATAAAGTAATTTTTCATTGTTGCTTTAATTTGCATATCTTTGCATATCTTTGATTACTAATGTGGTTTGAGCATCTTTTCAAATACTCCTTAATTTTTTTCTTGCTCAATATGTTGTCCGGTCATTATCCTTTGCCCATTGTTCAGTGGGGTTCGTCTCAGCTGCTTGACTTGGCCCAGAGGCCCTGGGGAGGGAAAAATCAGTCTAGCCCCCAGAGTTACCTCCACCCACAAAAGCAGGTCCCATTATTGGCAGGAGCTGCAGCCCTCTCTGGACACTCTGCTTCCTGAACTTTCTCACCCACCTGTGCTTAGAAAAGTAAGGAGTTCTAAGCCAAGATAAAGGAGGCATAAAACCCAGAAGCTCAATGACCAAGATACTACATTAGGGAACAGTTTGTCTGGTGGGTGGGCTTCCTGGGAGGAAAGAGGCCAAATTCCAGAGTTTTATTTAGCCCGTGTCAGGAAAGGCTTGAGGATTATTCCGGGAGACACCAGGTTGGGAGTGGAAAGGGTTGCAGAAAGGCCTTGATTACCAAGGGCCCCTCACGTCTGGAATGCGCTGGATTATGGGAGGACATTGACCTCCCTGCAGAACTCAGGCTATGCTCCCCTCAGATGCGCTGGCAGGATCGATCCTGCAAAGATGGCGCTTCCACACCAAGGAGGCTCCGCGACTGCGCAGCCTTTCGCACTGAATGCTTAACCGTTCCTCCTCACTTCGGGAACACGAACAATCTATGGGGGCAGAGGTACAGACAGGGCAGTTTTTACAGATTGAAGGTTTGTGGCACCTCTATTGCCATCGTTTTTCCAACAGCGTTTGCGCACTTTATGTCACATTTTGGTAATTCTCACAAGAGTCCAAACTTTTCTCATGCTGATTATATTTGTTAGGGTGATCCGTGATCGGTGACTACAACTTGTTGAAAGCTCAGATGGTAGTTCGTGTTTTTAACAGTGAAGTATTTTTTAGTTAAGGCACGTACATTCTCTTCTTAGACATAACGCTATTGCGTGCCTAACAGACCACAGCAGCGCGTAACCGTAACTGGTACATGCGCTGAGAAACCGAACACCTCGTTCTACCCACTTATTGCTATATTCACCTTATTGCAGTGGTCGAGAACTGAACCCACAATATCTCTGAGATATGGCTGTGTAGTCATGTGTGCTTTGTGGGGCGTTTAATATTAATTACAATATGTGTGTCTGTGTCCGTGTACTTGTGTGTCTATGTGGGTCTGCTGATGTGCCTGTGTCTGTGGGAACGTGATTGAGCACAAGGGCTGGTGTGCACAACTCTTATAAAGGACAAGGCCAGGGGCATGCCATACGGTGAAAAACGAAGACTATAGAGTTCTTAAGAAAAAAAGAAAACGGAATTGCTCTGGGCTTAAAGTTTGTGTCTCCAAATTCATATGTTGAAATCCTACCCTCCAAAGAGATGATATTAGGATAGGGGACCTTTGGGGGTGATTAGGTTGTAAGGGTGGAACCTTCATGAATGGGATTAGCACCTTCTAAAAGAGATCCCGGGGAGCTCCCTCGCCTCTTCCACCCTGTGAGGACACGAGGAAAAGATGGTTGTCTCAGAACCAGGAAGCAGGCCCTCACCAAATCTGCTTCTCTGTGGATTTCAGACTTCCCAGCCTCCAGAACCGTGAGAAACGAATTGTCAATTAAGCCACTCAATCTATGGTATTTTTGTCATAGCAGGCGGAGCAAGGAGAACGAAAAGAATTTAGATTATGTCTCTCCCTTCTCCTCTTCTTCAGTGATTCCTCCTCTGACGTTCAGCACATGGGAACTCAGAAAAGTCTGAAAAATCTCAGAGCTGGAAAGAGCCATCTAACGCTTGAAGCCCTTGCTATATCCCCAGGAAGTAACTGTCTTCTGTTTAAACACTCCTGATGCGGCCCTGTGCTCACTGGAGCACAGTTCCATTGGTAGGTGGCTCTGGGCACTGGAAATACCTTCCCTTACATCACCTGAAATCCATATCCCTGCAAGATCCATTCACTGATACGGCTCCTATGTGACAGGTTTCACAAAACAAGTCTCTCTTCTCTGTGCCAGTCATGTCATGGTCTCTTGAAATATGACCCCCAGGGGGCGCCTGTGTGGCTCAGTCTGCTAAGCATTGGCCTTCGGCTCAGGGTCCTGGGATGGAGCCCCGCATCAGGCTACCTGCTCAGGGGAGACCCTGCTTCTCCCTCTCCCTCTGCCTGCTGCTCCCCCTGCTTGTGCTTTCTCTCTCTGTCAAATAAATAAATAAAATCTAAAAAAAAAAAAAAAAAGAGGGGCGCCTGGGTGGCACAGCGGTTAAGCGTCTGCCTTCGGCTCAGGGCGTGATCCCGGCGTTATGGGATCGAGCCCCACATCAGGCTCTTCTGCTATGAGCCTGCTTCTTCCTCTCCCACTCCCCCTGCTTGTGTTCCCTCTCTCGCTGGCTGTCTCTCTCTCTGTCGAATAAATAAATAAAATCTTTAAAAAAAAAAAAAGAAAAGAAAGAAAGAAAGGAGAAAGAAAGAAAGAAAAAAGGAAGGAAGGAAGGAAGGAAGGAAGGAAGGAAGGAAGGAAGAAAGAAAGAAAGAAAGAAAGAAAGAAAGAAAGAAAGAAAGAAAGAAAGAAAGAAAGAAAAAAGACCGGCCCCCAGGACCAAACATGATTCTCCAGACGCAGCCAGATTAGAGTAGGCAGGACAGATGAGAAATATTTGCCTTGTCCAAAACAAGGTAGAGCTAGGAAGTGATATCTAGAAAATCCTGAGAACCCCTGCAAATCAATACCAAAAAATACGCACCTCCATAGACCAAGAGGCAGGACCAGAAAACCAGACAATTTATGGAGAAGGAAACTCAAAAGGCCGAGGAATATTGGCAAAGCTGCTCGACCCATGTCAGTAATCAAATAAATGCAAATTCGGCGGACGACGAAAGATTACTTTCTATGTAGTAGACCGGCAACGAGAGAAGCTGAGTACCACCAGGTGTCGGCTGAGATGGGGGGATGGGAGAATTCTCACCACCCGTGAGAGTGTCAGACGGTGCAGCCACCTGGGACAGCAGCTGGGACGGCGCAGGTGAGACCAGGATGCCCCAGCCTCTGACCCAGAGACCCTTGCCTGGGTGTGTATTCCACCTGCATTCTCATATAGGCCCACCCGCGCAAGGATGTTTATCTAGTTGTGTGTGATTGCAGGTCGGGGGAGAGCGTGCTTCCAGTAGAAGACACCGCACACACAAGGACCCCAAGGCCCGACAGGTCTTCGCCTCTGCTCCGACGGTCTGGCATTACTTTGAAAATGGAAACTCCTGGAAAATGCAGCACACCCACCTCCACGTATCTGTGCTGTGAGTCCCCAGGAGGGCCGGAAGAGAGAACGTGGTGAGCATACCAGGGACCAGCCCTGGGAACTAACAAAAGCCAGAGGTATTTTCTTGTCAACCTTGAGCAGCAAGGCAGCAGACATAAGCAGAGAATAGCTAAAGCTGTTGCATGAATGAATTTCCTTTGAAACAGCACAAATGAAAAACAAAATCCTCTTAACCTAGGGACGGCTCCTGATGGAATAAAGCACTTTCTCTGAAACGACCCCCAAATTAGCAAAACCATAATTAGGATTACTAAATGAACAGATCAGAATTCCATAGAGAAAATATTTACTCAAGCAAAACCTCCTCGATTCAATAGCTCTTTCAATGAATTTTTTCTAAAGTTTTGGATTTCCACAGACTAATCTGCTGGTATTTAGAAGGATTTGTAAACCACTTGCCAAGTAGTTAAAAAGTGTGAAAAGTCTTTGCCAGGAAGCTCCGTGGGGACCTTTGCAAGAACAGGCAGAGAGGAGTGAGGTGTTCGAAAAGGCCTCCCACCAGCCTATGGGACACTGCTCTCCCAGTGGTTCATCCCCCACTGGAATATACCCTACAAACTGTCCCAAGAAGCCTAGGATTGCCCAATGCCCCGGCCAAGCCCCAGAGTGGTGGTTGCCCCCTCGGGAGGGATGGACTTCGTCGCTATGGAACAAAGGGTTCCATTGGACGAAGCTAAGGAATGATTGGCGCTTACAGGAATTACAGCATGAGGATGGGCTAAGTTGCTTTGAATGTAATACTGAATCAAGCATGGGCCACATGCAGCCCAGAGAGGTACTGGATTACTCTAAGATTTTGACTAGGATGTCTGGGAGAACCTTTAATGGAGAAGCTAAGTAAGGCCCTACCCAGAGCCCTAACGCACTTACCAGCATCATCTCCTGCCTCTCTCTTCCTCACCCCTCCCAAATACTCAGACATATTTCCCACCCACACAGGTCTCTTCCTCCCCTTCCAAACTCACCTTCTGCCTTTTTCGTGCCCTCACTTTAAATGCTCTTGTCCTTAAAGAAGGGAATGGTCAGACTGGAGACTACAGTGTAGGACTCCATGGAACCCTGAACTTGGACCTGGTGCTCTCCCAGTGGGAGCCTCTGATCCACCCCTCCCCAACCTTGCAGCGACTCAGCATTCCTCTCTATTTCTCCGAAGAAAATCCACTGCACAATGCATGAGAGTAAGAAAGACATTTTGTTCTGAAGTTTCAAGAAGTAGAGGGTCACATGGCAGAGCACAAAACAAATTTAACATCTCCACTCTCCCTGCAAGTTTCTTCCCAGCCATAGACATCCCACCCTCCCCCTACTCCCCAAACCCCCCACCCCCTCTTTGCAGACCCTTCTCCTGGAAGTTTCAGTCTCTGTTCTTACCACCCCTATAGATTTCCCTCTCTTTCTGCAGAGCAATTTAACCCTTTCCTGCCTTGCTTCCCATTTTTTTTTTTATTATGTTATATTAGTCACCATACAGTCCATCATTAGTGTTTGGTGTAGTGTTCCATGATTTGTTGTTTGCGTCTAACACCCAGTGCTCTGATTTTGCAGACTCTTTCCTCTGACCCCTTTAAAGGTCTTTCCAAAGACCCCTTTAGTCTTTGTGCTCCATCTTCTTTAGAAGGCAGTGGACAGTTGTAAATAACAAACAATATTTTTCCCTCCAGGGGCTGGGATGAGGGTGGGGAGCACCGGTTTGGAGTCCTGGCTGGTGGGGAGTGTCTGAATTTCTGATATGCCAGCAGGGGGCAGCAATGAGCAAGAACCAGGAGTAGTTTGTAGGCAGACTTGCATCCCTGGAAACTGGCTATACCAGGAGGGAAACCCTTGGGAGGATTGGACTTCCTGCTACTCAGATTGGTGGGGGTCTAGAGCCTTCATACACTGAGATATTTTTGTTCAGGAGCATTCTACCTGGAGAATCCGCCAACCCTTGGACGCTGTCAGATATTTACGTAGATATTTACACTGATTAAGATGTGCATTTGACAGATTGTACTTTCCCAAGATGGCCACAGCAGTATCACCCAGCCCACCTGCCCTTCTGTGGAGTAACCCTCCACACCCCTTTCAGGAGGTGCAGTTTATTTCCCACTTGTACGTGAGTTGTCCAATGTCCGCTTCAACCAACAGAATATAGCGGAAGTGATGTGCCAGTTCCAGGCATAGCTTTCCACTGGCTTGGGACCTTCTGCTTCCTGCTTCTTGGAATGGTCGCTCTTGGATGATCCCTTTCAGAACGCATTGACTGACCATATTTACTGATTTTCTCTATTCTTAATGCTCTGGCATTTGATCCTGGAGAGACCGCCCCTCCCAAGGTCAGCGAATTTCCAGAGCCTCCCTCGTGAGTGTGGCTTTGATATACAAACCAACCTATCCAGAGCCAGCACTTCCAACCATCCCCTTTATGAAATTCTCACACACCAAGCCAATATTCCGCCTGTCCTAAGACACCACAGGGCCAAGTGCCAGGCAACGAAGGACCACCCCTGCCGCCAGCGACCAAAATTATTCAAATTATCCAATCCTAAACTTACTCAGCATATCTACCCTGCCTCAGCCATTGTTCTCGTGAAAGCCCCCGTAAAGGCTCTGGACGTGCTATCCTCTCCCTCCTCTCTGCCTCCCCACCAACCCCGGTGCTTCTTCATGTGGCCTTGCATGGCAAGCTGTGCCTCCTGCTTCTAGGGATCTAGAGTAGGGATAAACGTCTTCCTCCATGACAGTCATTTCCGTGTCTGCATGTCTTACCGTATCTCATTAACACAAATCCTGCGTACACTTTAGAACAGCCACCACTGCTGTGAGAAGTCCAAGCCACATGCAGAGGCCACGCCAAAGCATGATAGTAGCCCCTCCTGAGCTCCCTGACAAAAGCCTGTGGCAGCATTCAGCACAGAAGACCACAGCTCCAGCCAACTTCGGACTGCAACTCCATGAGAGACCCCCAGCGAGAACAGCTGAGCTGAGCCCAGTCAACCCACAGAATAGTAAATTGTACCGTAGACCCCTCTGTTGTCAGGGTGGTTTGATACACAGGACATGCATGACCTCTTTCACTGAAGGATCAGCTCCTATAACGGGAAGTTCCCACGAATGGTACCATAGCTCAGTGCTACTCAAAGCTTGAGAATCACCTGGAAGCTCATTACGAATGCAGAATCCGACCGCATCGCAAATTTATGAAGCCAGAGTCGCATGTTAACAAGGGCCCCTGATGAATCGAATGCACATTAAAGTTTAAGAAGCACTGCTGTGGCCAATATTGACTATACTCTGCCCAGCTCTCCTTAAATCCTTTAAGTGGTTCTCTGTGCCCCTCTCCCACCTTCCATCCGGGTGTTTTTATTCCAAGAGCTTGTTCCTGTGATCGTTAGACTATTGCCCTTGGGTCACTGCAGTTGCTTTGCCTGCATATGCTGTCAGAACTATCTGGGAGCTTGTGCCCCTGGGATAGCCCACAGAGACTGACTAGCATGGCAGTATGAAAGCTCGGCTCTTTGCCTCAAGGTGGAATAAACTTTATTTTGTATTTATTTGTTTATTTTGAGGGGGAAATGAGGAGGGCAGATGGAGAGGGAGAGAGAGAATTCCAAGCAGACTCCACACCCAGCGTGGAGCCTGACATGGGGCTCGATCTCACAACCCTGAGATCAGGACCTGAGCCGAAATCGAGAGTCAGACGCTTAACTGACTAAGCCCCCTGAGGTGCCCCACGAGGCAAAACAAACATTTTTTTAAATCTTTTTTTAAAGATTTATATATTTATTTTAGAGAGAGAGAAATTGGGGGGAGGGTACACAGGGAGAGGGACGGAGAATCTTTTTTTTTAAAAAAGATTTTATTGGGGCGCCTGGGTGGCACAGCGGTTAAGCGTCTGCCTTCGGCTCAGGGCGTGATCCCAGCATTCTGGGATCGAGCCCCACATCAGGCTCCTCCGTTATGAGCCTGCTTCTTCCTCTCCCACTCCCCCTGCTTGTGTTCCCTCTCTCACTGGCTGTCTCTATCTCTGTCAAATAAATAAATAAAATCTTTAAAAAAAAATAAAATAAAATAAAATAAAATAAAAAATAAAAAAGATTTTATTTATTTATTTGACAGAGAGAGAAAGACAGGCAGCGAGAGAGGGAACCCAAGCAGGGGGAGTGGGAGAGGAAGAAGCAGGCTCCCAGCGGAGGAGCCTGATGCAGGCAGGGCTCAATCCCAGAACGCTGGGGTCATGCCCTGAGCCAAAGGCAGACGCTTAACAACTGAGCCACCCAGGCGCCCCAGGGACAGAGAATGTTAAGCAGACTCTGCGCTGAGCACAGAACCCCACATGGGGTTCGATCTCACAACCCTGACATCATGACCTGAGGCAAAAGCAAGAGTCAGATGCTTAACCAAATCCGCCACCCAGGCACCCCAAAATTACACTTTAAGGTGTAATTTTCTCCAGAGCTGCCCCGGATCAGTAGGAGATGTGGACTTTGCCTGGAATGTCATCCTTCCTCCACTTTCTCCTCTTCCCTGTCCTGCTTCCCCCACTCCCTTCCTAATTTCTCTTAAAGGCTCTTCCTTAATAAATCTTCTGCACGTGAGTCCTCATCTCAGGGTCTGCAACACGCACCTAAGACAGCATTGCGCTATGACATTCTAGTCACCCAGGTAGTAGACACTGGCTAACGCACCAGGATAGGATGAGGTGGAACGGGGCGGGGGGGGAGGAGGGAAAAGGAGTGATGAGCATAGACAACCCTTTTGAAGAACTTTGTTATAGAGGGGAACTAAAAAATGATGCCGTAATTAGAAATGAAAGTCATGTTAATTATATTGCTGTGTAACCCATTACTCCAAAACTCAGCAGCTTAAAAAAACAAACATGTGTTATCTCACACAGTTTCAGAGAGTTAGGAATTCCTCAAGGTGGCCCTGCTGAGTCTGTCATGTGTTTGCAGTCATGATGCCAGCCAGGGCTGCAGTCTCATCCGAAGGCTTGGTGCGGGCTGGAGGACCTGCTTCCAAACTCACTCATGTGGCTGCTGGCCAGAGGCTTCCATTCCTCTCCACTTGGGCCTCTCCGATGAGTTGGTCATGGCATTGCTTCCCCCAGGGAGAGGGATGAGAAGGTCAGGTGTGTGGAAATGCATAACATGAATTGGCAAGGACACACTGTTAGCTGGTAAAAACTCTTGGGAGAATTGAGGAGCACAGGACTATAGGGATGATGAAGACAGATTTCCTTTTCATATACCTCTGAATTCCTTTTGTAATTTCAAAACACTAAAGGAGAAAGCTTAACTGAATCACCAGTAGTGGGGAGCATGGGTGGCTCGTTGGTTAAGCATCTGCTGTCTGCTCAGGCCATGATCCCCGGGTCCTGGGGTCAAACCCCACGTTGGGCTCCCCTCTTAGCAGGGAATCTGCTTCTCCCTCTCCTCCTGCTTGTGCTCTCCTCTCAAATACATAAATACAATATTTTTTTAAAAACGAATCACCAGTAGCTTATAATGAATAAAGCAAAAATATCTATAAGAAGGAGAAATGACAAGGATAAAAAATTTGAACTGAGTTATAAAAAAATACGTAAGTGATAAAAAAATATGTTGATAAATTTTAGGGGCATGTACCTGTCCTACGTAGAATTTCTGGAAGCAAGTTATAAGCTCTGGAATTGCTGCTGACCCCAGGTAGGTGGGAGTTCCTACCTCCACTAAGAAAGCCCAGAGTGTTTCCCCTTCTATGTGCTCTGTCCGTAGGGGGACATCACCTCTGACCAGCTCCACATGGCCTTCTTTCACCAGCTGCCTGGCTGGGGCCTGACTATCGGCTTTCTGGTCTGATCTTACTCAACACCTCAAGTTCAAACATCTCTTGCTTCCTAACAATGTGCATGACCACTTGACTGGATGCAGAGTCCTGACGCCTCGAGCAGAGACCACTAAAACAATGCAGCCCCAGGTTCCAGCATCAACCGCTAAGAAGGACAGGTGAGTGCTTTGTCGTAAACCCAGAAAGGCACCTGCCATCTGCAGGCATCCCAGCCAGAGAAGTAGCCACATCCTCTCAGTTCGGGGAAGATGAGCCTGACTTCCTCACCCAACAGTCTCTGGAGCTGAGCGCCAGGTGCAGGAGAGGTCCTGGCTGTGTCAAAGGCAACGTCACCCTCTCAGCGTGACCCTTAGCTCAGAAGCCTTCATTCTAGGCACGTCTTTCAAGGTCCCTCATCATAAACCGATGACTTGGGGAGAAGCAGGGGCTGCAGAGGCTGGAGCTGGAGAAAGCTTGGGGTTGTGCACCTGTGTGAGGGCAGTGAGAGAAGAGAGGACCTAACCTGAGAGCCACATGACGGTGGTGGGGGAAGTACTCAAACTGGGTGGGGAAGGATTCAGACTGGTGATTTCTGGTACCACCCTGAGGGGTAAGAGGGTCCCTACCCAGTCTTCTGGGACTTTGAGCAGCACTACACGGAGTGTGGCCTGTGGCCTAGCGCCAGTCCACAAATGGTCTGTTACTGGGTCTTGATGCATTACACACGGAAACAGAGAGTAATTTTGTATCTTTCCATCTTTAAAACTTAAGCCTTGGATTTTGTATGGATTTTTTAAATTTCATTTTTCTAGTGATTTATTTTTATTGGATTTGTACAAAAGAACTGGTCTGTATTGGATGGGAAAATTGAAAACCAACCCTGCGCCACAGAACGTTGGCGAAGCCCTGCCTTAGAAGGTCCCCCAATATCATGACCACTCCAAAACGAAATGAAAAAGCACCTGGGAACTGGTGCTGAGCCCTGGAATAGCACAGCCTGCCGCGTAGACCTCGGCTTCCCACGTTCGGCCCCAGCCACGCGCCGCTCCGCGTCTTCCGCCCCATGCCATCAACGCAAGAAGCAACTGTGTCTGAATGTCACGAAGGTTTCCGGGTTGTGCTTCTGCCAACATCGGAGACAGACACTGCTTCAGAGGGAGAGGAAGGTTTGAGTGGCAGAAGCACTCAAGAAAGCAAAAAGACAAATTAATTAACTTGTCAAATCCTTTTTCTCAGATAGCATGAATGCAATAGTTTCTTACAGAGTGAAGTAGGATTTCCCGGGAGGGCACACGTCCACTTTCATGCTTCTCTGTGTGCTCCAGTTCATGGTCCAGGGGGTGCTCACGAATTAGTGTGGTATTGACAGGTGCACACGGTGGCTGTGGAACATTTTGCCGTATTAACGCTTTGCCACTGTAACCTGTATGTCCGTAACTAGAGATGTCATGTGTGTGGCTAATGTCACATCCTGGCATGACTCTAGATATTACTTTAAGAGCTGGTGAAATTTATAGTAGAAGAGGTAGAAATTTATATTGTGAAATTAAAATATTTTGCAAGATTTGGGACGGTCATGATAAATTTATCTTATGTAACCCCATTAAAATATTTGAACAGGGTAGGTGCAATTCACGATTCATTTCCAAGTTTGAATATTGTGTTTACCATTTTTTGTGACAATCCCACGTCTTTCTGAAACCGTCTCTAAATTGAAATTAATTTTTAAAGCGTCTAAGAATTATGACTCAAAAAAGATAGTCTAATTTGGCACCAATTTGCAATAGAACATAAATGGTGCAAAAATCTTGATTATAACAATTTTGCGATGAGGAAGACAAGAAAAATTAAGTTAATAAAAAGATACATAATAATTTCTGAATTCCTTTTATTTTTATTTTATTACTTATCTATACATCAGCAGCCAATCAACAGAATATCCAATTATGTGCAAAAACAATTAAATTCCATCTCCTTTACTGCCTCGCCTACTTTTATTCATATAAAAATCATAGTGCAGGGCGCCTGGGTGGTTCAGCTGGTTAAGCCACTGCCTTCTGCTCAGGTCATGATCCTGAAGTCCCAGGATCGAGTTCCGCATCGGGCTCCCCCTCTCATGCTCGCTTGCTCTCTCTCTCTCATTCTCTCTCTCAAATAAATAAATAGATAAATACATATATAAATAAATAATCTTTTTAAAAAATCATAATGTTACACTCTTTAAATTTGCTTTTGATCTTATAAGGGCATTTTTTTTATTATTTATTTTTAAGATTTTATTTATTTATTCGACAGAGATAGAGACAGCCAGCGAGAGAGGAACACAAGCAGGGGAGCGGGAGAGGAAGAAGCAGGCTCATAGCGGAGGAGCCTGATGTGGGGCTCGATCCCATAACCAGGGATCACGCCCTGAGCCAAAGGCAGACGCTTAACTGCTGTGCCACCCAGGCGCCCCACAAGGGCATATTTTTAAAGGCAGGAGGATAAAATATTTTTAATTAAGAGTTTATTGGCTTGGTTTATAATTTTAAATATTTGCACACATGCTATGTGGGCTTCCATTTAGCGTAGAGGCCTATTTAGAGCTGCTTTCCTAAGCTAGGCCAGGGCTGCCCCACAGCTGACTGGAGCTTAGTGAGTTCACTCCACATTTTAAATTTTGGTTTGTTTTTTTTTTAAGTAGGCTCCACGCCGACCGTGGAGCCCAACTCGGGGCTTGAACTCACAACCCTGTGATCGAAACCTGAGCTGAGATCAAGAATCAGATGCTTAACCAACTGAGCCACCTAGGTGCCCCCACTATACATTTTAATTCACTTAAGACAGAGAGCTGCGGGTGGATGGAGACATGTTTTTAGAAATAATTATTTGCAATTGATCCCTTCAATCAGTAGGAATTTTTGCCTGGCTTTGGCTTTAAAAAGCCACTGTAGGTGTGACCGGCCTTGAATGTCTATAATAGCCACCCCCACAGTCCTCCTTTGTTGGGGTCCCTTCTTTGATCCTGGAGGCCCCCCCAAGAGGAGCTGAGGAATGCCTCTAACACAGGTGATCATCCCTCCGAATCCTGCTCTGGAATCAACGCTGCTGGCTACCGGCAGGAGTCACGGGGCATCCACAGCTGCCAGGTGGAGACCTCCCGGGGACTGCGAAGATCGCAGCTTACCCCAGGCCTCTGGACTGTGAGCCCTAGGGGAGACCCCCACCATTTACACCACTTCCCTGCTGCGAGGCATTTGCTTTGTTTCCCGGCTGGGTGTGTATGTGTGTGTCTGCACATTCGCATCATGAGCACCCCTCTATGATCAATGCTGCCATAAACACCCTTGTATACGGGCCTTTAGGTGGATGCCTTTATTTCCCCGGAATAGATTCCCAGGAGTGGGATTGCTAGGTCAAAGGGCATATGTATTTTTAATTTTAATGGATTTTTCCAGATTGATTTCCAAAATGGCTGTAATAATTTACATCTCCACCAGCAAAGATTAAGAACACCCCCCCCCATAAAATTGATGTAGAAGCTCTTTTTAATTTTGCGAGTCTGGTGGGTGCAAACTAGTATCTTATTATTACTTTAATCTACATTCCACTGAATTCTAATGAATTTGAACATCTTTCCATACAGTTGGCTATTTTTCTTCTCTGAACTTCCTGTTTGTATCATTTTGTCTGTTTCTCTATTGGGTTGTTTATCTTATCAATTGATAGCTCTTTGCATATTACAGCTTCTGACCTTTATCATTTTCATTACAAATATTTTTTTCCAAGTCTACTGCTTGTCTTTTGACATTGCTTGCAGTATCTTTTGCCATAAAAATGCTTTAAATATATATATATATATATGCATATGCAAAAACATCTAACTTTTTGATCTCCTAGATTTCCAGCCTTGGTTGAGAAGGCCTTCTAACCCCTCGTTTATATGAAACCTCCTTGCCAAAATTTTTGTCAAAGTATAACATACTTATGAAATAGTGCATGTATTTTTATGGATTCATGATTTTTCACAAGGTGAACGCACTCACGTAGCCGGGACCCAGATCAAGAAACGTCACCTCTCCAGCACCCTAGAAGTTCCTTTGTGCTCCTTCCAGTCATGACCCTCCCTAAAAATTAACCTCTACCCTGACTTCTAACAGCATAGGCTAGAGTTGTAACTTTCTTCAAATGAATCGTCATACGGACTCTGGTATGTCTAGCTTTTTAACGCACATTATGTTTGCGAGATTCTTTCATGTAGTTCATTCTTTCTCACTGCTGCACAGTATTCCTTGATGTAAGTGTTCCGTACTTTATTGTATTTTACTATTTTTTACTTGTTTTACTATTTTTTAAATTTGTTTTATTGATGGGCATTTGGGTGTTGCTTCCAACTTGGGGCTACTACAAATAGCGCTGCTATGAACATTCTTGTACGTATTTTTGGTGAATTTGTGTCCGCGTTTCTGTTGTGTATTTACCCAAGAGCGTAATTTTGGGGTCACGGGGAATATGTATGCTCAGCTTTTATAGCGACTGCCCGTTTTCCCAAGTGGTTGTACCAAGTACACCCTCGTCAGCAACACAAGAGACAGCTCGTTGCTCTATATCCACCCAATACAGGGTCACATCTGACTTTTTCACTGGCCACTCCGGTAGTATGTGCTAGTACTGCATCCTGATTTGTCTTGCTGGAGTTTTAATATTTTACTTTTTATGTTTTAAGCCTTTAATCCATGTGGAATTGTATTTTTGTATATGATAAGGTAGGAGTAGGAGTCCGCTGTGACTCTCCATTCCAGACAAGCGGCCAGCTATGCCAGATACAATAATATATATTTTGCCCTGATGTGCCTTGAGGTGTGAGTCGTCATCTGCCAGGTGGAGTGGAGTGGGGAAAGCACTCCGGCTGATGGAGCTGCGTGACCAAAAACACGAGGCGTGACGCAGCGGATGTGGCTAAAATTAAAAGTGAGGGCAACTGGCTGGTTCAGTCAGTAGAGCATGTGACTCTTGATCTTGGGGTTTTAAGTGTTCGAACCCCATGTTGGGCATAGAGATTACTTAAAAATACGATCTTAAAAAAAAAAAAAGGTGCATAGCGGTGAGCGACACAGGAAGGTAGGCAGAGCCAGATCTGGCCGTTCTCACAAGGGTACAGAGACACCAGGCTGCTATGGAATGGGCACAGCAAAGGAAGAAGGACCCCCTCTGATTCTGATGTTTGGGGATGTTCTTTGAGATCCTCATTCTGAAGGGTGTGATTATCAAAATGTCACTCTCAGGGGAGCGTTGACTGAGGTACTTACTAAGATCCCTTACGTGGATTATTTCCCTTTGTCTTCATGGTGAGTTCACAAGGTGGGCATCGTTAACCTCGATTTAGAGATGAGGGCATGAGGCTCAGAGAAATCAAGTGACTGGCCCTCGACCACATAGCTAATGAGTGGCCGAGCTCAGTCTGGAGCCCATGTCTGTCTCCCTCCTGAGCTCCTCCTCTTTCTTCTAGACACACTGCTGGCACTGCCGGTGGACAGTGAATTAAGTTTCCAGCCACTTCCCAAACAATGGAGCATGTCACCAAGCAGATTTATAATTACGACTTCGGCCCCTGCCAGCAGACCCTGCTGGTGGCTATTTTCTCTCCCCCAGTCACACTGGTTAATTTCTTGAGAAACTGAGTCACTCTTCCAGGCAGCAATGGCCTCTTCCGCTGAAAGGCTTGCAGAGTCAGACTGGGATGGCTGCTCTGGGCCCACGGGCAAGTTTATGGGTGTGCGGGGAGCAGGGAGTAGCAGCCTGGCAGAAGCAGAGTAAGGCAGGAGAGACAGAAAGCATGAGGTTGCCACTGTCCTCAGTCCCGTTTTCACTCATGGTACTAGGTCACAGAAGGTCCAGCTGCTCTTCTTTCCCCACTGGGAGAGATCTCTCGGGCCTACACTGATCCCCTGGGAGCCTGTGCTCTTGGGAGGTCTCCGCTCCCCACAGCCAAGGAGAGATGTGCACTCACCGGCATGAATGCACTGGCACTCAAACGCTATCATGCACACAAATACACGGGGGACACACACGCTCTACACTGCCCCAGAGTACAGCCAAACACCCACTTCCAGAGAATCGGCCTCCTGGAATGAGGTCCTAGGGAATCAGTCTAGCTCAAGGGTTTTTCAAATTATGCCAAATTATGCTACGTGAGTTATTCTGCAGAGGAAAGCCACACAAACGATGAAGCAGTTTCTCACCAAGGGGAAGATTTTTTTTAAAGATTATTTATTTTATTTGAGAGAGAGAGAGAGCACGCATGCTCAAGCATGGGGGGAGGGCGCAGGATAGAGGGAGAGGGAGAATCCTGGAGCCGGCTCCCCGACTGCCCGCTGAGCACAAAGCAGGATGTCGGGGCTGGATGTCACGAACCCCCGAGATCATGACCTGAGCCGAAGAAATTAAGAGTCAGAAGCTTAATCGACTTCATCACCCAGGCGCCTCTCACCAAGGGAAAGATTTTTAACTGCTAGAGAGAACTGGAGAAGAGTACACTACTAAACTATGAGGGGCCATTTCCCTCTATCAGATGTAAAATCTTTCAAATTTAAAAGTTTGATAATACCCACTGTTGGTGGGGATGTAAAGATATGCCATTTGGCAGGGGGGAAAATAAATGATTACAACTTCTGGGAAAGGTAACTTGGCAGTATATGTCAAAATGTTTAAATGCACCTGCCCTTAAACCCAGTGATCCCACGCCTAAAGTTTTATAAATAGATAAATATAGATGTATCACCACCCAAAAATACTGATTAAGGAAGTTCACTGCAGCATTTGTGTATAATACCATCAAACTGGAAACCAAAAAATATCCATTAATTGAGAACTAGCCAAATAAGTAGAGGGGATCATACCCTGGAATACTACTTACCATTTAAAATGATAAGATGGACCTCTATGTACTGACATGGAAATGTGCCCACGGTATATCTTAATTGAAAAAAAAAGTAAAGTGCAGAAGAAATTGTTTTTATCCCATTTGTGTTTTAAAAACCGTATGTTTGTATATGTGTAGAGGGTGTCTCCTGAAGTACACTGAAATCTATTATAGTAGGTAGCTCTGGAACTGAAAGGGGAGCGGGAGAAGGAAGAAGAGACCGAGGACCAAGGGTTTTTTTTTTAGAGAGAAGGGGGAGGGGCAGAGGGAGAGAGAGAATCCCAAGCAGGTTCCACGCCCAGCGTGGAGCCTGAGGCAGGGCTCCATCCCACCGCCCTGAGATCATGACCTGAGCTGAAATCAAGAGTGGCAACCTCAACCCCCTGAGCCACCCAGGTGCCCCTAATTTTTTATTTAGTAACCTTCTGTACTACTTGACATTTTTACAATGAGCGTGTCTTAATTGTGTAATAAATTATTTTAACTGAGATTTAAAATACATATGTACAGATATATATTGATATATTAGGATTTCCTGGAAGATTTCACTTAGAAAAAGAGTTTTACTACTAAAAACTTTGAAAAACATGTAACCCAACCCTATTGTATGAATTGCCAGGAAAAAGTGTGAGAGGCTTCTGAAATGGGGAGAAAAGTGCCCTTCTACGCTATCAATTCAGGGTAGTCTCCACTTTTGTCTTGAGTCTGTGAGCTGTGGAAAACGGAAAATAATACAAATGATTAGTGTCCATAGCAATGCAAATAAATTTTGGCCGGTGGCAGTGCAATTGATCCCCTTCCCCCCCCCCCCCCGGTGGAAGAAGCCAATTTTTATCAATTAACAAATTCATTTCATTACTCCTGATTGACGGGTATGTGCATCTGGTCTTTATATTGTCCTTTGAACTGATTTTTAACATATTATTTATTCTCTCTTTAATTAAGGAGTTAAAATCTGACACCTGTTCATTTTATATTAATATGAGATTTTCCCTTTAAACAATTATCTTTTAACAAAGTGGCAATGCAGACCAGTGGAGGAAGAGACTTGTCCAAGTTTAGGTGCCTTTAGTTTCGAATATAGCACTATTCCCCAGCCCTGAGATTCCTTGGCTATTTTACCTACATCATTAAATAACAAGGATCAGAATCCTTTCCATTTCGACTTGAACACTTACTCCATATAGACATATAGTTAATTTAGAAGATGCTTTCTTACAAATACACGTACAGTCACACAGGCACCAACATCCTGCCAACAGGCACAAACTCCCGCACAAATGAAGAAATACCCCCCCAACACACACCTACACCCCAGATGGGACACAGGCACTCCTCAGCAAAGCGGCTAAAGGGTTGGGACGCAGCGTGGCCCCTTCCTGCGGACCCTTGATTGCGCCCTGCGAGGAGAAGAGGTGGCCCCTCACTTCTAACGATGGGCCGGAAGCAGAGGGGCGTTCGCCTGCGGCGACAAGGGGCTCGAGTCCCGGTGGGGAAGCAAAGCCCCCATCCTCAGAGACAGCCCAACGCAGGAAGTGGGCCGCACACTCGCAGAACCAGGAGCGCTACGCCCCCCTGAGCCCTGGGGGAGTCCGGTAAGGCTCCCTGGAGGCGGCGGCCTCCCCGCGGAGATTTGAAAACCCTGGAGCAAAGACTTGGAGCCCAGGAACTGCCCGCTGGACTGAGCGGGGAGGGGAAAAGCCAAGGCCTGCAAACGCGGGCCTGTAAAGCTGCTGGCGTTTTTGCTGCGCGGGAAAAGAAATCCCCCGAGATGAGAACCCCGCGCGGTCCGGGCCAGCGAACCCGGGCAGCGAGGCTCCAGCCCCTCCCCCGGTGGCTCGGCGGCCCCGCCCCCCGCCGCTGCGGCTTGGGCGGTGGGCTCGCGGCGCCCCCTGCCGGCCCGGAGCCGTTCTCCCGGCACAGGCCTGGCTCTGGTCCTCGGTCCCCTGCAGGCGCCGGGGTGCTCCCAGGCGGGGCTGTGTTTTGTGCACCCCCGAAGGCGCTGCATCCACGTACTGCCATCACCGAGGGACTCCATCGGCATTCCGCGGATGAGGAAACCGAGGTTCAAAGACAGATCCTGTGCCGCGCAGGGAAAAGAGGTGGTGACTCCCTCCATGGGCCCAACCTCACCCTGCTCCTCTCTTTGCGCCTGGAGACCCCTTTCTTGGCCCTAGAGGGCCTAGGTGGGGCCACAGACTCAGTGGCTTGGTGTGCACCCTAGGCGCCCTCTCTCCCGGATTCCTCGGAGCCAAAGCATCCTTCCTAAGCCGGCTGGCTGGGCGGCGGTGTAGACAGGAGTGCGTTACTCGAGGGAAACCTGACAACTGCGCGGGGTCTGCCCTTGGACGAAGCCGTTCCACTTGTGTGACTCAATCCTAAGGAGGCAGTAAAGAAACGGCAAAGATTTTGCAATGAGAATGTTGTTCATCCCTCATTGTTTGTACTAGTCAAAATTTGTCACAGTCTCTCTACCTGCAGGTTAGGTAAATAATAGTCTAAGCAGTCATGAAAAATCATGTTGGATAAAAATTTTTGGTGATATATCCAAACGTTCATTATATTGTTTTTTAAGTTACCATACAACATATATAATAATAAAATAACATTTCTGTGAAGATGTGTGTAGCTATGAGTACACATTTAAAAAAAAACAAAGTCTGTAGGGGCACCTGGGTAGCTCAGTCTGTCAAAGTCTGCCTTTGGCTCAGGTCATGATCTCACGGTCCTGGGATCAAGCCCCCCACCCCCACCCCCATGCCTCGTTGGTGGGACTCCCTGGGAGCCTGCTTTTCCCTCTCCCTCTGCTGTTCCCCATGCTTATACTCTGCTTATACTCTCTCTCTAATAAATAAATAAAATAATTTTAAAAAGCCTACAAAGATGTACATCAAAAAATTAACATTGATCAGTGGAATCAAGGGTGCTTTTTAAAGTACTTGTATCTTTCGGTATTTTCTAAAAGTTACATATACACTGAACATGTCTTGTTTTTACAGTTTGTTTTTTTAAGTTAACCAGGGTTCACTTACCCACCCCAGGAAGGAGAAAGCAGCCTAAAAAGTTGGATCAAGAAAGTAGGAAAGGGGATTTATTGGGACATTTCTTTTCCGTGACCCCACAGGAATCATGGTCACCAAGAGCTGCTTCTGAAGAATATGACAGTGATGATATGTTTTCCAAAGTGTTGATTATAACACGGTTTGCAACATGACCCAACTGATGGATCATACGTTTGGCCACAGATCAGAAGTTCTGGAAGAAAAATTGCTACTGGGTACTCGCTCAAATTGTAATGGGTAAAGTAACCGACTGATGTGCCAGATTTTTGTTCCAGAAAGTTCTCAGATGTGAGTAAGTGATGTGGTTCCTTTCTTGTACTAGCTTCATGCATATTGACTGGAGCGCATAGAGCAAAGTCTGACATCCACAGCTCCGTCAAAGAGGCAGGGGATTTACCTACTCCAACCCGGGTTTGAGCTCTGGGCTGTGCGTGGCGAGCTTGTGAAGCCATCATGTTGACAGACTCAGCTGTGACTGGGAGCAGTGATGACAAAGTAGGCTGTCAGAAAGCAGCAAGTCCTCCAGATTCTCCCAGGCAAGGAGACAACACTGAAAGCTACGTTAGGCTTTTTCCTTTTCAAAACTTGGCAAAGCAGAATTTGCTGAAAAGTGAGCAGTGCTGTCTGGTTTTAATTTCATTTCTCAAGAAAATCCAGCTAACTTTCATCATGAGCCTGTAGGCTTGCTATCTTTTTGGAAATTAACTTTTTAATATAACCTTAACTAAAAATATGTAGATTTGGGCTATAAAAGTAAAATCTATTTCTTATTCTATTTTTCCAGTGAAGTACTATCCACTTGTTATTTTAAAAGTTGCTCTCTATTGTTCTGAACAGTAAATAGTGCCAAAAACTAAAAAAGAAAACATGCATTATAATTTCAGCATCAGGAACGACTTGTTTAAAGAAATCTGTTTGCAATAAATGGTAATGAACTGTAATACCTCTTTAAAAAAAGATTTGGAAATAAATGCCAGATTAATTCATTTAAAAAAACAACCCATAAGGATGAATGGGGTTGGAGGAAATTAATTGCCTGCTCTTTCTGGGAGGTAGGGGAGTCCACAAGTGGGGCTTGCAGGCCCTGCCACTGCTGCTGAGGCCAGTGACTCCAAGGGCTGACCACTTGGGACGTTAGCTGTTCCTGGCCTGGGCACTAGGGTCTGAGTCTATGGTTTGAGTCTAGGTATAAAGAAGGGTTACTGCCATAGAAGGACATAGATGCAACCAGCTTCATTCTGCCCTGCTTCCAGTCTCAGAATTTTTTAAAGAGGGTGTAGTGTGTTCATAAATCAGAGATTCAAATCTCAGTGCCCAATATCCCCACCACCACTACCACAAACTGTGTGGTTTGGGGCAAGTCACTTTATCTTTCCCAACCCAGTTTCTCATCTGTAAAATAGAGAGAACAATAACCGTATTATGCTCTTGCTGGAAGATGTATTATTTTATTATTCAACAGTTATTTATCGATGCCAAGCACTATTCTAGTCACTGACTGGGACAGACAAGGTCTCTGTTTTCACAGGATTCATATTCTAATAGGAAGAGATCACAATAAACAAACAAATTAATAAACAAATGAGAAAAGTCCGTGGTTAATAAGTTCTAGACAGAAAAGAACAGAGGGAGAGGTGGTAGAGACCCACAGGCTGATGAGATTATATTGTTTGGTCAGGGAAGCTCTCTCTGAGCACGCCGTATTTGAGCAGAGATATTAGTGATGGAAAGCATCCAGGCATGCAAAGATCATGGGGAAGAAACTGGGTAAAGGGTACAGGGAACCTCTGCACTATTTTTGCAACTTCCTGTGAATATGTAACTATTTCAAAATAAAAAATTCATTAAAACAACTCCTGATGCACACGACAGCCTAATGAGTATCAAAACAGCTATGCTGAGTGAAAGAAACCAGATCAAACAGAGGACATACTGTATGATTTTATTTATATAAAATTCCGGGAAGTGTAAACTGATCTATAAAGACAGAGAGCCAATTACTGATTGCCTGGGTACAGAGTAGGGAGGGGGATGTTTGGGAAGGAAGGATTACAAAGCGACATGAGTCTTTTGGGGGTGATGGGTATGTTTATTATCTTGATTGTAGTGAAGGTACAAATATGGTAAACTTATCAAATCATGCACTCTAATATTGTGCGGTTACTATATGTCAATTTTCCCTTTATAATGAGGTTAAGAAATATTATGTGCCTAGGGGCGCCTGGGTGGCACAGCGGTTAAGCGTCTGCCTTCGGCTCAGGGCGTGATCCCGGCGTTATGGGATCGAGCCCCACATCGGGCTCCTCCGCTGTGAGCCTGCTTCTTCCTCTCCCACTCCCCCTGCTTGTGTTCCCTCTCTCGCTGGCTGTCTCTCTCTCTGTCGAATAAATAAATAAAATCTTTAAAAAAAAAGATATATCTACTTTTCACAACCATTTGGTCCAGTAGGAATTACTTTGCAGGTAAGGAAACAGGGGCAGAAGGGTTAAATGACTGCCTGAGATACACAGACACCGGGTGGCAGAAGTGGAGATTTAAAACCAGGCATCCAATCCCACATTCTTTCCGTTGGAGTGGAAGGTGTTGACTGCCTTGCAACATCTATTCACCAGCTCTCCTTTCTTCCAGAACCCCGATTTTATCCTGGCATGCCCTCTCCTCTATGCTGTCACCCTACAGACGGCAGAGCAAAAGATGGAAAAAGCCCGGGCCCCTGGCCACTCCAGAGCAGCCCAGGCGTGCCATACCAGTCGAATGTTTATTGCTTCCTTTTATTTTTTCCTTTATTTACTTTTGGAAAACAACTCTTGGGCTAAGTGGTTCTAGAATTGTTAGGGTTCTTGATTCAAGAAGGAAATACAGTTAGAAAGCAAACTTTCCATTGCCTTCCAAATATAGACTGTAAATACGACAGAACCCAAATCCGATGGCTGTCCCATGCTGCAGGACCTTCCACAGAGCTGGCTCACACGGCCTGCGGAGAAGCACCAAGCCAGCGGGCCCGTGGGTGGGAAAGGCCCACAGCAGCCAGTGTGAGAGCTTTGTTCCAGGAGTGTGGGACATCCAAGAAAGCACTGTGGGACAGGCCTATGCTTCACCCTGCCCCCTTGCTCATTTGCCCTATGAAGCTCATAGGCCCCTGCCACATAGAAAGCCCAGACAGCTCTGCCCCTTCCACTTTCCCACGCTCTGCACTTCCTCCTGGTCCAAAGCAGTTAATCCCAAAGTGGAAATCCACAGCCACCACATTGTTACATCCTCAAAAACTAAGAAGTTCTCTGCCCCAATCTGTGTTCAGCAATCCATCCTCCTAGCTCTTCTAGTGTCCTCCCTGATGGCAAGTGAGGAAGGGGGGTGTCTGATTGCCCAGGGCTGTGGCTGTAGACATAAAACTTTCTCTTTTCAAATACTAGGATCCTTTGTTCCTTCTCTTTTGTCTCCTTAGAGTTTTCTTTAAAAAAAAAAAAAGATTTATTTATTTGACAGAGAGCAAGCTCAAGCTTGGGGAGGGGCAGAGGGAGAGGGAGAGAGAGGCAGAGAAGCAGACTCCCCGCTGAGGGACGGGGGCGGGTGGGGGGGGAGGTTCCCTGATCCCAGGATCCTGAGATCATGATCTGAGCAGAAACCAAGAGTTGAAGAGTTGGAGGCTTAACCGACTGAGCCACCCATGTGCCCCTCCTTAGAGTTTTCTATAACCTTCCGAGCTGTGCACTGACTCTGGCCTTTGGGTGCTGGCCTTGGTGGGCTGTGTCCCTGGCATCAGCAAAGGCCTTGACAGTGTAGACTTCGGAGAGCAGCTTGGATGAAACCCCAGAGGCCTGGAACTGTGGAAAAGTGGGTTAGCCTGGCTTACATAAGGAGTGTTTGGTACCGCTTTAGTTTCTGTTCCAGTGTGGGAACAAACTTGCTCCTTAAAACCCTTCAGATCACAGGAGGGGTGTTGACTTGTGTTTATGTCAAAGCCAAAACCTCAGGCTAATTTGGGAACTGATAGGACTCCGCTAATTCTTATATAAATATGGGATCTGCAACTTGGCCTTCCAAGTCAGGGTCTTGGATGGACACCTGGAGCCTCCATTTGCCTCTGAATTTTCTGGAAACAAATTGCTCTTTTCTCTCATTTCAAGGTCCTAGGAGAGAGAATCAAAAGCAAAGGCCATGTCTGGAAGCAATTTGAGTGGGGGAAGGGGTGTCTTGAGGTCTGCCCAGAACTATTCTCTTTGTTCAGCCTAGGGAATGGAGCCACGGCTGCCCACTCAAGGCTCTTTTGTATAATTGCCCCCAGAAACCTGACCTCTAGAAAAACAGTTAGCTTGCAACGTATTCCAGACTGTCTAAATAGATAATGACCAGAATCTGAAATGACTATTTTTCATTGAGGAGATATTTCAAGAGGGACTGTAATACCCAAAGAGCTGACTGCTTGCCCCTGAGTCCCTGATGAGGACTGAGAAGTAATTAAGACCCCTGGGGTTGTGTATGTGACCAGAAGTCACACCAGATTCTGCCACGACTGGCAAGTGTAGCTGATATTTTTCCTACAGCTCCTGCTGTTCTCAGTTGGAATTGAGGTCCAGACTCTGGGCCCTTTGTCCAGCCCTGCCACCACCCACAACACAAGGCTACACTGAGCCACCAACCAGCAAGTGCCCCGGAGCAGCCTCGATAAGGAGCAGATGGGGCTATGCTTGCTGCTACAGTACCAGCACCCCATTTGGACTTTTACATGAGACATAAACTTCCATCTTGTTCCAGCTGCTGCTGTTTTGTCTCTGTGGCTAAATCAAAAGTTCTAGTACCATATATTTTAAAGTTGCTGAGAGTAGATCTTAAATATTCTTATCACGAGAAAGAAATCTGTCACGAGGAGAGGTAGTGATGTTAACTAAACTTACTGTGGTAATTGTGGCACGATATATACATGTATCAAATCATTATGTTGGGCACCTTCAACTTACACAGTGTTATAACTGATATGTCAATTGATATGTCAATTATCTCTTAATAAAACTGAGGGAGTGGCAGGGGAGTTCTGGCAAGCCTAGAAAGAAGCAGAAGTAGGTTCAAAGAAAGTGCTGGCAGTTCAGCAGCTATCTTGGGAGCCAGAAGGGAAGGCCCAGGCAGCTTTCTCTCCACATCACTCTGGTGTGGAGCATTCCCCCGTTTCTCTAGGCCTGTCTGCTCCATAGACCTCCCATAGTTCAGCTTCCTGAGCTCCTCCAAAACTTCACCTTGGAAATATATTTAACTAACTCTATCTGCCCATTAAGTCTATGTGACCTTGTAGGTCCGGGAAAAAAAACAAAAAACAAATAAACAAAACTAGCTACAGACTCCTAGCTCTTGGTCCAAATTGTCAGTGAATTCCCTGCTTTTGAGATAGGTGCTGGTTTGGTCCTCTCCGGGTGGTAGGGAAACATGCCCACTGGGGGCCATGAGAGAGAGCAGTTTCTCTAGGAACTGATTTGACATGTCTACCCGAGGAGAGAGAAGGGAAAGGCAACTCTAGAGAAGACAGTTTCATGGCTCCACACAAATCTCATTGGTTTCTTCGCTTCTTTCTTTCACGTGGCAGCCCAAATATCTTCCTGTGTGAACATCTCCTTTGAAAAGGCGGCTATAATCAGGTAGGCTGGGTGGGACGAGCTAGCGGAAGGTAGATGGCCAGGATGGAGAAGTGTACGATTTGGGGCTGGAGGGGAGGAGGGGGGTGATGAACGCTATTGCTCAAGACCAAAGCTAGGGAAATAAAGTTTCATTGCCAAGTCCAAAGGTCAGGGGCAGTGGAAAATCGGGACAAAGCCAAGGTCAGGAGCCAGCAGAACTAAAAAAATAATAAAATAAAATAAAATAAAATAAAATAAAATAAAATAAAATAAAAAAATAAAATAAAAAAATAAAATAAAATAAAATAAAATAAAATAAAATAAAATAAAATAAAATAAAATAAAATAAAATAAAATAAAAAAGGAACAGGCGGGGAAGAAGACCAGGCGGTACATGGTGGATGCTGAGAAGGAGCTGGCAACAAGACAAGCTTCACTGCTCTTAATGCAGGCTCTACACAGAAGGGTCACAACGAGGAAGACCGAACTTTCCCAGGCTGAAAGCCCTATCACCAACAGAAAAGAGGAGAAACCAGTGTTTCTTAACCCAAGTCCATCATCTCCATAACACAAGATTGTGTGCTTTTGCGCGTTTTTCTGATACTGTTAAAGGGAACAGCGCCCCCACGAGGGTTATATGAAGGTTTGACTCTGGTCGTCCCACGAGGAGGATCACTGTGGGCTCTCCCGTCTTGTCATAGGCCTCGAGCGGCCCAAGGCCTCGGCCACCCGAAAGCGAGCGGAATCCCTCCGCCTCGCGTGCCCCCAGGGGCTCGCTGCGCCGCGGCTGCAAGCTGAGCTAATTCCCCCGGGGAGAAAGAGTTAGAGTTAAGCCAGCGGTGGAGGATGGACACACTCGCGGAGGGACGAATTAAAAGAGGGGGAGTGTGATTGGTGCCCCCCCCCCCGAGCACTGTAGGCGCTACCCTAATGCGGCCATTGACCGGCTCAAAGATTAGCATGAGACTGGCCCGCTTCTTCATAATCCGCCTGTTCTGTCGTACGGCTAGAGGGGTGCGGCTGGAGTCCCAGCGCCCGCGCCCGGCTCCGCCTTCTAGCCTTTGTCCCACCTCCTCCAGGGCCGTGCAACCGCGCCCCCCAGCGCCAGCTTTGGCTCCCCGGCAGCGGCGCAGAGCCCCGCCCCCAGCCCTCCCCTCGGGGGCTGCGGCGCGCAGGCGTGACGTGGAGCGTGTCGACGTCTGCGCGCGCCGAGACGGAAGAGGCGCGGGCCGGGAAAGGAGCGGGCCGGCGGTGCGGCGCGTCAGTCCCCATGGCGCTATGGCGCGGCTCTGCGTACGCCGGCTTCCTGGCGCTGGCGGTGGGCTGTGTCCTCCTGCTGGAGCCGCAGCTGCCCGGCTCGGCGCTTCGCTCGCTGTGGAGCTCGCTGCAGCTGGCGCCCGCGCCCGCGGGACCCAGCTCCCCTGAGGGCCGCTTGGCGGCCGCCTGGGACGCGCTCATCGTACGGCCCGCCCGGCGTTGGCGCCGCGTGGCCGTGGGGTGAGTGCCTGCGGGGCCTGCGTCTCTGGGTCTCTCCAGGAGGTGCGGATGCTCCGGGCCTCCGAGGGCCGCCTTGGCGGAGCTCGGGCGGCTGGGGAGCTGGGAGGTAGAGCCGCTCGGAAACGGGTTCCTAGACGTCGCCCAGGAGGCTCCTCGGCGCTGGTGTCCACGCTGCCTCCTTGGCGAGAAGCGTCGGATATCTGGGACCAGCCCTGTTTGTCACTGCTGCTAGGACTTAGCAGACTGCTTTTTCCTCTTGCCGGGTCTCTGCGCCCTTCTCTCATCTCGGTGGGACCAGCCTAATAGCCTTTTGCAAATCCCGCGCAGCCTGACACCCTCATGTGCCAGTCTCCTTCATTCCTGTTTCGGCTCTTTTGGCGACTGCCTTTTTGCTGTCAAAGACACTTGGTCTTACCAGTTTGAGGACACTCACCCTCTTCTGAACTTCGTGAGTGAGTGGTGTGGTCACTACCTTTAGCTACCGACTTTTCTCCCTTGTTTCTCCTTTCTTAACACCGTAGTCTGGGAGACCACCACTCTACTGAAACTACTTTCTCAAAGCTCTCTGGTGACTTGTTAATTTTCAATTGAGCTGCCCTTTTCTTAGTCTTCGTTGTCGATTCCCTGCAGTCTTCCACGCCCTAAACATGCCCTTTTCTTTGCAACTCTTCTTCCCCTGATTTCAGTGATGTTGCATATTTACGGTTCTCCCAACTCACAGTGCCTCCTTTCTTTGTTTTCCTCATTGTTCCCTTCACACTAACTTTAAACCCTGTCACAGTTCGACTTAAATATCTTGCCATCACCTCCGAAGCACCATACAAAAGCAGACCTTCTACAAAGTACTCTGCTAGTTTTTGTGAGGGGGCTAAGGGTAAGGTAGAGCAAAGTTACCCTGAAGATTAAACGAAATAATTGTGTAGTCTTGCATGGTGTCTTCTGTAAAGAGCAGGCAAATGTTAGTATTTTGTTTAATATTTATTTTAAGTAATCTCTACACCCAGTGTGGGGCTCAAACTTGACCCTGAGATCAAGAGTTGCATGCTTCATGTACTGAGCCGGCCAGGCACACCATAGTACTTTTTTTTTAATCAGCATATCTTTTCTTCAGATATAACTCCTTTTACCTCTTCTTTCAAGTTCAGGCCCTTTCACCCACTTCCTTATCAGTTTTGTTTCTTTCTTTTTTTTTTTAAGATTTTATTTATTTTGAGAGAATGTGCAGAGACACAAGTGGGGGGGCGGTGCGCAGAAGCTGAAAGAGAATCTCAAGCAGACTCCACGCTGAGTGCAGAGCCCAGTATGGGGCTTGATCTCACAATCCTGAGATCATGACCTGAGCTGAAATCAGGAGTCAGATGCTTTATGGACTGAGCCACCCAGGCACCCCTCCTTCTCAGTTTCTTAAGTGTCCTCCCTGGCTTTATGCACATTCAGCAAATATCAGCAACTACATGGTATGTGTCAGGTCTGTGCTAAGTTCTGAGGATGCAGAAATGGGTGAAGCAAGGTCCCGGCCTCATTTGTTAAAAACAGATATATTCGTTATTAGTGTTCAGGCTGACATGACAGAATACCACAGGCTGGGTGGCTTAAACAGCAGGAATTTTCTCATGGTTCTAGAGGCTGATAGTCTCAGATCAAGATCCTGACTTGCAGATGGCCACCTTTTCGCCACGTACCCATATGGACTTTTCTCTGTGCATGCACACTCCTGGTGTCTCTTCCTCTTACTATATGGACCTTAGTCCTCTTGGATGATGGACTCATTTAACCTTAATTATCTCTTTAAATAGTCCCTGTGTCCAAAAACAGTCATGTTTGTGGTTAGGGCTTCAACATATGAATTGATGGGGGACAGGGGCACACAGTGCTGTGGATAACAATTATGAAAAGTGCTTTTGCAAAACTCGTGGTTTAAAAAAAAAAGGTAGCCTTGTGTCCCAAAGGATTACTAATTCTTCCCAGGATGAGGTTCTGGAAAAATCTCTATCTGAGAAGGTGATGTTCCATTTAGTGCTACATCACAAATCACCCCAAAACTTGGCAGCTTGAAACATGGTCATTTTATTATCTCTTATGATTCTGAGGCTTGATTAGTCTGTGCTAGGCAGTTCTGACTTGACGTCTCATGCAGTTTCAGTCAGATGGTGCCTGGGACTGGGATCATATTAAAGGTTGATCGTGGTTGTCCACTACAGCTCCGTAGCTCTCTCGCAGCAGGGTAAGAAGACAGAATGTCCTGATGACCAGGCAGAAGCCTTAATGCCTTTTATGACCTAATCTTAATAGCACATAGCATCACTTCTACCGCAGTCCCAGGTCCCAGGTGCAGCTGGTTTCAAGTGGATGGGACTCAGAACACGCTTTGATGGGAAGGGTGTCAGTGTCACATTGTAAACAGAACATGTGGGATAGAGCATCTTGTGTTCATCTTGGGAAATATATTCTGCTGTAGTGACTTGGCATGGGGTAGGCCCTGGAGAAGAGATGGAATTTCTTCACCCAGGGGTGAGGGAATAAGTCCACCTAGGCAGAGTGAACCAAATGTGAAACACGTAGTTGAGAAACAGCAAGTTAGCCCTGTTTTGAGGGCAAGGAACTTCTGGCAGAGAGATGTCAGTTAATGATGCTGAGAAGGGCCCTTCATACCAGGGTGTGTACCGGAAGCTCATTTGGGGGCACGGGGTGTTGTGGTTTACCTTCCTAGGAGGACACACACACGTATCCACTTACACTCTCTCGCAATATACAATTTAGTATGAGTTCATAAGGAGGAAAGTCTTGAGATCCTGACCGTAGTTAAGAGGCGATTTCAGGGTCTGGGTGAAGGGAGAAAAGAGCCTTTTTTCATCAGCCGTGCGAGTTGCTCATAGGTTGAATGTGGTAAAGAAAGGCAGTCCAAAATGGCAAGTTTTTAGCATCGGGTATCTGCTAACAACCTTAAGTAGGTAGATACAAATATCGTCATCCAGTTTTTACAGATAAACCAAAGCTTAGAAGTATTGATTGGCCCAAGATTACACAGCTGTCAAGTACCAGAGGCACAAGGTAAGCCTGCTCCTGTGTTCATGCCACAGTGTTGCGGTAAGGGAGATTGAGAAAAAGGAACACGTTTGTGTTGGAAGATAGCGGGTTGGATTTCAGAGGAGGGGCAGCGTACTTGCTTGTGGGATTTCAAATGAAGCGGAGCCAGCCGCCGACAGGCTGAAGTTTAGTAGATATTGAGGAGCAGGCTTGCAGGCTTCGAAGATGCCAGTAGTTAGGTCGAGGTCAGAGAGTGTATGCGATCACACCAGAAGAGAACAAGAAAGGAAGGTGAATGGCAAGGGTGGAATTGTGGGAGGCACCAGTGTGTAAGGGGCTGGTGGAAAGGACCCGGAGAAGTAAAGGATAGGAGCGCGCTACCACATCTTTCTAAGATGTGCCACCGGCCTGCTTTAAAATCGGACTTTGGTGCGGAAGACCCATCGGGTGAATGAAGAACCTAATGTTCGTTCCCCAATACCTGGCTTCACCCTCACCTTTGAAACCTACCTTACTCTACTCCTCTGTTTAACTCTCCATTCTAACTAGATCAACATTCTTATCGTATCCGGACACACAGTTAATCCCTTCATCTACATCTTCGCTTCTGCGTGCTCTCAGGGAGGGCTTCAGTATCAGAGAAATCTGGGTTGCAATTTAGGCTCTTCCAGTTGTGGCCTTTGGAATGGTAGTCAACCCCCAGTTTCAACTTTTCTCAGCTGAAAGCAGAGTGACTACTTCCCTGTCTTACCACGTTTTGCAAATTGGTGTGGTCTGTCTGAAAATGCCTGCCTTATATTCATTGCTTCATAAATACCAGGCTTCTTTCTCTGCCCAGAGCGCCATCCAGAGTTCAGCCCAGGGTCCGTTTCCCCTTCCCCTTTGGATTTCTCTTCTCTGTAGTTCTGCATCTTCTTCTTTTTTTTTTTTTTTAAGATTTTATTTATTTGACAGAGACACAGCAAGAGAGGGAACACAAGCAGGGGGAGTGGGAGAGGAAGAAACAGGCTTCCTGCCAAGGAGGGAGCCCAATGCAGGGCTAGATCCCAGGACCCCGGGATCATGACCTGAGCCAAAGGCAGATGCTTAATGACTGAGCCACCCAGGTGCCCCTCTGTAATTCTGCATCTTATGGTGATTATGATTACCTGTTGCAGTATCTTAGGTATAGTATTCAAAAGCTAGGAAGAACCTAAGGAAACATTTTACAGATAGTGAAATAGAAGGGAGGTGATGAGAACCACCATCCTTGCCTTTAAAGAACTTGCAGTCTAGAAGGGGAACTGTGCCCCCTCCCCCCACCCCCCCCAAGAGCCTCTGGCAGTAGGCCTGGAAGCCCAGGCTCCCCTACCCTTCCAGCCCTTCCTCTTGTTTGGACATTCAGCGTGTGTCGCCTTTCTTTATTTTCAGTTATTTCATCTGTGTCTTCGTTTTCTCTAAACTCACATTATAATCTTTTATACAATTCTTACTCAACTGTGAAATTCTGCCTAAAGTCAAGTGAGCATAATTTTGTCTTCTGGTTCTTTTGCTCCCTTCCTCCCTTTAATTCCCCTGAGAATAAAGCACCGTAGGTAATGTGCTTGATTACATTTTCGGATGCTACTGAATTGAGGTAAGAGCAGAGGAAGAGTCTTGCTCTGGTTAAAGTGTAACTAGAAAGCACATGGAGAGGTTCTTAGTGTGGTATCTGGCACGTAGATGTTCAGTGATCTTTTTATTATTAAAAGCTACTGAATAAAATTTTTTCCTTTGTAAGATTTTTTTTCCCTTAGTATTCATGACATGATGAAGGGAGGGGTGGAAAATGTTCCTATGGTAGTTACATATTTTTAACTCAAAATTCTGTTGCGTTTTGTCTTGTGTTGCAAAATATGTTGAACGTTGTTCCTTTTGGTTATGGGGGTGTTTTGGTTTTGTCTTGTTTTGTAACTTCTACAAACTTCCTCCATTCTCCTCTTTAAAGAATCAGCCCCTGTTCAGGGTCTCACCATATCACTGGAGATGAAGGCGATGTGTTTGTGGCAAGCTGCTATTTTCAGATGTGGGTGGGCATCCCTCAGTGTCTGAACTTCTGCTCTCCAGACTCAGGACCCAAATCCATGGGAAAACATTTTCTAGATAGGGCTGTTGGGTGGAAATAGTGTCTCTCACTATCCAAACTTGAGCTGTCTGAAACTCGGGAGCCTACTTGAATCTGAGGGCCAGGGAGAGTATTCCTATTACGAGTCTGCCCTTTAGACAGCTAATATTACATCCAGTAGAAATAAAGAACACCCTGTATGAGGTGGAATTGAGACCAGTTTAAAAGGTATGCTTGGTTTATGATCAGTAGGGCCGTGAAAGGAATGTATTCTAAACATCATGAAGCACCTGCCATGTGAATGTCGATGTGTTTTATGCACAGAAAAGCATAGTAACTCTTAGATTATGCCTTTCCAATTGACCAGAGTGTATATGTATCTTCGTTTTAAAAGAATAAGAAAATTTGAGTATTTAAATGCTGTTTGGGGGGGCAAAAATCTTTTTAAAAGCACGGGATCCATAGAGGAAAAATTAAAGAATCCTTATGATGTGGGTGCAGTCAATTTGTGTCACTAGGAGAGATGTGTCTCTTCCTTGCTCTTGTAAACCATGCTTGAGTGATATCTAGCCTCCATACGAACCTTTTAAAAATTGTATTTTGGGGGGGGGGGTGCCTGGGTAGCGCAGTGGTTAAGTGTCTGCCTTCGGCTCAGGACGTGATCCCAGCGTTCGGAGATCGAGCCCCACATCAGGCTCCTCCACTAAGAGCCTGCTTTTTCCTCTCCCACTCCCCCTACTTGTGTTCCCTCTCTCGCTGGCTGGCTGTCTGTCAAATAAATAAATAAAATCTTTAAAAAAAATTGTATTGTTTTTTAATTACAAAAGTAATACATGCTTTTGAAAATCAGAAATACATCTAGTGAAAAATAAAATTCCTCTCCCTTGCCCAGTCTCATTCTTAGAGTCTACCACCATTAATAAATTCGTGTGTTAATTTCCAGATCAAGAGATTTTTTTTTTTTTTAAGATTTTTTTATTTATTTGACAGAGAGCGAGGCAGTGAGAGAGGGAACACAAGCAGGGGGAGTGGGAGAGGGAGAAGCAGGCTTCCCGCTAAGCAGGGGGCCTGATGCGGGGCTCAGTCCCAGAACACTGGGATCATGACCTGAGCCGAAGGCAGGTACTTAACGACTGAGCCACCCAGGCACTTCCAAGAGATTTTTTTTTTTTTTTAAGAGACTAAAAGGGAAGCATTGTAGCTATATTCTACACTAGAATCCAGTCCTTTGGGCCTTCTTTATTGATGAGTATACTTTCTGCTTTCAAGCTGCTCAGAATTACCCTGGAAGCCCAGCTGTCCTTATCACCAGGAGCTATTTGTTGGCCTGCTGTGAGCCTTGGCCATCTCACAGGCTTCGAGCTGCCTGTGTGGTCATCTAGCCCCACTGGCAAGAATGATATCCCCAGTAGGCAGAGGCAGGAATAAAGGTGACTGTGGGGTAGGGGGCAGGAAGTCCTCCTCTAGGTACCCAAATTATTCGACCCTTCTCTTTTAAGGGATGGCTTTTAGCAAAGTAACATTAAAAATATAAACCAGGACTTTTCTGTGCACACCATGGAGGCCGTGCCAGACAACCATAGTGCTTTATAATTTGATTCCAGAGCCAACCAGGTGGTGCAGCATTGGTTTCTTACAAGCCCTTTAAAGGTCATGGATTGGTCCAGTGAATACCTGGCAAGTGATGAATGTTACCAGACTGCAGATGTGCCTCAGTGTTTAAGGCACCACTTAACTCTTGAAGAGTTTCAGCTAGGAGTATTTAGACATTAGGTATTTAGTGTATCTTACCACCATCCTAATGTGTCTTTGGGGGTAAGGTATCTGATACTTGGCTTTTGACCAAAACTTATATTTTGCTTACTTTGCACTAAGCAGTGTTCCTAAGCATATATTAACTTAATCTTCAAAACAGCTCTATGAGTCAAACACCCGTATTACACCATTTTATAAATGAGGAAACTGAGAACCGGAAATTAAAGTGACTTGCCCAAGTCACAAAGCCAGGAGGAATCCAGCCAGTGTGGCTCTGCCAGCATTTTCTCAGAAATGCTGTATTTGTGTTATCGTGATAGCTTTGTTCTGAAATGCTGAGCACCTGTTTTCTCTTTGTAGCTAGCGTAAAAGTTTGCCATCCTGCGATCGCCTGGCTGGCTCAGTTGGTTAAGCGTCTGCCTTCAGCTCGGGTCATGATCCCAGAGTCCTGGGATCGAGTCCCACATCGGGCTCCCTGCTCAGCATCTCTCTCTCTCTCACACAAATAAATAAATCTTTAAGGAAAAAACTAAGTTTGCCATCCTGTTGGAAAGAGTCCTGTGTTCTGATCCTAAGACGTATGTCCAGATAAAGGAACCTTCTTCCCGCCATATGCTATTTATTTCCCAGTTCAGATTTCAGATCCACTTCCTCGGTTTTTCTGTTTGAACACAGTTTGTGGAAACATTTCTCTGTTGTTCACACTGGCTGCCCCGGTGCTTCTGCTTCCTTCTTTCACGCTGACTCTTCCCTCCTTCCTTCCAGAGTCAATGCCTGTGTGGATGTAGTGCTCTCAGGGGTGAAGCTCTTGCAGGCGCTTGGCCGGAGTCCTGGGAATGGGAAAGATCACACCATTCTGCATTCAAGGAATGATCTGGAAGAAGCTTTCGTTCACTTCATGGGGAAGGGAGCCGCAGCTGAGCGCTTCTTTAGCGATAAGGAGGCTTTCCGTGACGTTGCCCAGATTGCATCAGAGCTCCCAGGAGCGCAGGTCTGTTTGGTTCACCAGCAATAAATCAAGATAAGGTGGGGAAAGGTATCTTTCTGTAAGATTCCTAGAAGCAACCAAGCAGCTTTTCCTCTAGGCTCTCTGGAGGGTGATTGTTGGGAATCCAGTTGTGCAGTGTTTTCCCTTTCTGTCAAACTGTGTATCTGAACTTCCATTAACTCTGTTTCTAGTCCATTCAATTCAGCCAACATTTATGAAGCATAGGTACTAAAATTTTGGTTCTAGTTCATCCATCAAATTGTTCTTTTTTTCATATTACCCAAGGTGAAGGTAGGAAAGATGCCTACTCTTGTTTGGATATTGCTTGTGGCTGATAACATGGAATAATCATAGCATGGCTGAGTCCTTCCTGAGCAGGAGAGTAAGGCCAAACACACAAAGCACTCGTAGCTTTTGCATGGGTAAGGGAGTCCTGGGTCCTCCCCTCTGCTCTGGTGGCCCAGAGCCAGCTTCCTTACCTCAGCATTACTGATGCTTTGGGTTGGATAATTCTTGTCGTAGCAGCTGTCCTGCGCATGGCGAGATGGTCAGCAGCATCTCTCGCACCTGCCCACTGGATGACAGACAGTAGCACTCCCCTCCTTCCCTCGTTGTGACAGTTAAAAATGTCTCCAGACGTGGTCAGTTGTTTTCAGGGCTGGGGAGAGGAGGGCAGCAAAATCACATTGGTTGAGAAGCGCTGGTCTAGATCAGTGGTTCTCAGACCTAAAACACAAAGTCACTTGGGGTGGGGGGCAGTTATTGAAACAGATTCCTGGGCCCTGCTCCCAGAGTTTCTGATTCAGCAGATGTAGGGTAGGACTCGAGAATTTATTTCCCTTCTAGAAGGGAATACATTGATGCTCTTGTTCTGAGGACCTTGTTTTGAGAACCCCTGGTTTACTGGGTAGAACCTGTCAGGCCTAGGGCTCCTGAGGCCCATGTGGTCATAAACAAAGCCTTGGGGCCCACACGGTCCAGATATTTTCTTGAGGTTCACATAGAGTAAGAGGCAGTGCTGGCTGGAGAACCTAGGCCCTCACCCTAGCATACTTGCTGCTATACATGCCGCCATGCCTCTTGAGACTGAATTTTAATTGTTTATTTCAGCGTCTCTCCACCCCCCCCCCCCCCCCAGTTCTCCCTACTCACCTAAAAGCTTCCCTTGGCTAGTCACCCTAGTCTGGATGTGGTTCTTGCTGGGGAGCTCTTAATGCCATTTTTAATTGGTACCTTTCACAGGCCATTCTTTATGGCCACTTTTATTTTGAGAACTTTTAAGGTTTTGAAGTTCTTTTTGCTTTTGAAGCTTCCCATTTGAACATTAGAAGTGGGCACGGGCGTTACCCGGCTGAGTTTGTAAAGCAGACAGCAAGCTGTTAAAATGTCAGCTGCAGTCATTTTTACAGCCGAGCTCACTAGTGAGATTCTGATCTCTTAGGAAAGAATCTCAATAGTTCTAACATGGTGACAAGTCTGCTGCTAAAAGTCTTTATGATCATAGTATTTGAACCATTAATTCAATTTCTATTCTCTTCTGCCTTGATCCTGCCTTTTGTTTTATAATGCAAAAAAATAAAAAGTTTTTCTATAAACACTTCACCTAGCTTTTTGATTGTCCAAGTTATTTCTTAAAATTATGAGACCTGAAATGCTCTCCCTATTTTCCATGAGGGCGACACTTCACTTGGTGTCTTTTCAAACTCCCTTAAACTAGAAGCAGATTGATAAAATAGTAGTTAAAAACTATTACATAAAAAACCTAAAATCCACTTCATAGAATCTTAGTATTTTCCCCCCAAGATTTTTAGTACGTTCTTCTGGCCATCATAGTCAAATAAAAATTCATGCTAACATGTGAAAAGACCAAATTTTAGCCTCTATATCACAAAAAGCTTTAAATTGACCTACAGGAAGCAGTTACTGTTTACCTGAACCTGGAGGTTGGTCAGTACAAAGCTTAGGATGAAAGCGGTGTCTAGAACCTAGAATTGAATTTAGTCTGTGCCTTGCATGTGGCCGAGGCCTAGAAGGCGAGATGGTGGCGGTCCATTCGGGCAAGAGTACGGGTTAGGCTTCTCAGTTTTCGTAATGGAGCATCAGCCTTATCTCCTGCCTGTCAGGTGTCCGAAGCACATGACTCCATCCTTAGTCAGCAGCACGGAATCCCAGCCTTGAGTTGTCTGCCTCTCCAGCACCAGGTCTGCAGCTGAAAGAGGCAGTGTGGAGGGGACACCGTTCTACATTAGGACCCATTGCACTTAGCTCGCTCCCAGGAAAGCCTTTGTATTTTCTAACACATCTTTCTCGAAATTTAGCAACAAACATTCACTGAGCACTTACTGTAGGAAGACAGCCAGCCCTGCCCTGATGGAACTAGTCGTGTACCCAGATGACAGTAGTCCAGGTGGACCAGGGCTCTAGCGGGTTCCAGTATAGAGGTAGCAAGGGATGTGTAATCCTGTCTGGGGGGGTGGCTGTGGAGGCTGAGGTGGCAGTGGGGAAAGGGACGCAGGCATGGTAGAGGAGTGAGTGCAGCTGATTCTTGAGAAGGAAGCGGGGATTTCCCAGTGCATGAGAAGGGCCAGGCATCTGAAAGAGAGGAACAGCATGTGCTGAAGAGCCCAAAAACAGAAGAAGACAGGCTCAGAGAGCTGCAGGCGTGGCATGGGAGGGAAGTGCAGGCGTGGAGGGTAGAAAAGAGCAGGGGGTGGGGGGCAGATAGGGAAAGGCCTGTGTGCCTCACTTATGAGTGGGAGTTCAGTTCATTGTAGTATCTATTGAATGATTTTTAGTAGAGAAACACAACCATACACTCATTTTAGTAGGACTGTGGCGCAGAAGATAAGATCTGTCCACATTTTTCATGTTTCCTTTATCTCTTCTGGCTTCCTGGAAGCTCAAGGCCAGATTAGATCTACAGTTAAGGCAGTTATACTAATTTTCATGGTTAGCATATTTGGTTTTTTTCACCTTTGCTTATAATTCATTGTCTGTTAACCTAGATTAATGATTTTATTAAAACTTCGTCTGTGTGTCATTGTTGTAACGCAGCCTGAAATTTTTTTGGAAAAAAAAAAGGACTATAAATTCAGTAAATTAAAAAATTACTAAGCTTAGGTAACATGGTTTGCTTTACTGTCTAATAACTTTGAACTATCTTACAGCACTATGTAGGAGGGAATGCAGCTTTAATTGGACAGAAATTTGCAGCCAACTCAGATTTAAAGGTAGGTCAAATTTCCAGATTAAAACCTATCTTTCACTAGTGTTTGAATAATTTTGGGAGCAAGAATAAATACTCATGGACCACCTCGTGTGTGCCAGACCCTAGGTCTGTTGTTAGGAGGCAATATAGTAGTAGTGGGACAGTTGTAATAGCTCTTGCTTCCTCAGTGCTTACTGTGTGCGGGACAGTGCTTTACGTAGATGAGCTCAGTTCGTCCTGGCCACAGCTGAGGCCGGTTGGTGCTGTGGTTGGTACTGTAATTGTCTTGCTTTCCACATGAAGCTTGAGGCGTAAAGAGGGTCATAGCTAATCAGAAATGGAACTATTCTAACCTAGGACCCTAGCACCCACATTCTTAAATACTGTGTTACGTGACGGTTAAGAGGATGTGGCCTGTGGAATCAGTACCTAGGACTGGGAAGCACGTGGCGATGAGAGAAAACATAGTTGGTTGTATTGATGAGCCTGGATCCAGAGCGTTGGGAAGTGAAGGCCTCTAGGTGGAGGGCGGGGGGGCGGGGGGGGTTCTTCAAGTCTTAAACCATTTGGTTTAAACAGTGTTAAAAATTACTGCTACGTTCAAAATAACATGTGAGTAAGAAGGTTCTCTGCTATGAGCTGAATAGGTCTGAAGGGGGAGGCCAGCAAGGAGGTTATTGCACTCGTCCTACTGTAAAATGTTTAAGGTTTGGATTAGCGCAGCCAGAGGGGAGAAGCAGATGTATCTAAAGCCTACTAGAATGGAATCACTTGAAGGGCGCCTGGGCGGCTCAGTCAGTTGAGCATCCAACTCTGGACTTCCGCTCAGGTCATGAGCTCATGGTTGCGGGATCAAGCCCCATGTTGGACTCCATGCTGGGCATGGAGCCTGCTTGAGATTCTCTCCCTCTGCCGCACTCCCACCATGCATGTGCACGTGCACTCGCTCTCTCTCAAAAAAATGAAATAGGTGGAATCGCTTGGTGCTAGACCGTGTGTGAGGACAAAGAAGATAGACTTGACAAAGATGATTCCAGAGTAAACTTGAGAAGTGCAGAATAGATGTGGCTACCAATGACAGAGGGGGGAACCATGAATAGGCCTCAAGTTTGGGGGAACCAGCCTGAAAATAGAAACATGGGTCAGGGGTGCAGAATCAAAACCCCAGAGATACACCCAGAAATACAGATAGAGGATCAGCTGTTCGAGGGGAGAAAGCGCATGTAGAGCCACACTGTACTCCAAGAGATGGATGTGCCTAGATGTGGAGAGCCTGTTAACGTGTGAACAGTGGCATTTTAACGAGAAAGTTCTCATGAAACATAAGGGTGGAAAATACAGATTTTTTGCAGCCACTGTCTTTATACGTAGTAATTCACTCCCAAATAGAGATTAGAAATTCCAGGACTGACTTTCAGAAATACCACCAGTTGACGGATAGAAGAGAAGATCAGTTATAAGCTCATTAGAGCCCAGGTTCTTCCCATCAGAATCCTGGTCCCCAAAAGGCCATCCTCATGACCCTGAGAAGTAATTCTGGCCTCTGAGAGGACAACACCCAAGAAGTTCTGGGTGAATACAGGATTGACCTTTCAATATTGACTTCTTCAGAGGCCAGCATTTGCTCTTGGTTTCTGGAAAAGCTGGACCTAGGACCAGTCTAGTTGGAAGACATCCTGGTAGAGTTAAGTCTGGTTTTGGTAGGAGATTGAGGAAAGAAAAGGGCTATCTACACAGTCCTCACAACAATCTGAAGAAGTAAGGTATTATGACCCCTTTGAACATGAGAAAAGAGGTCCAGAAAGGTTAAGTGATGTGCCCCAGGATACCTAGCCTGGAATTGACTGAGCCAGGATTCAAGCTCCGGCTCTGTCATGACCTCACCACCCTATACTACTCTCTTGGATTTAGTTTAACATGCTGAAAGGCTTCTCAACAAAGTGATTGTCTGAGATCAACCAGAGATTAAGGACTAAGTATTTTCCAAAGGTAATAATAAAAATAATAGTTAACACTTAACTATTATATAGTAAGAACTATCTTACTATATGTCAGGCACTGTATGAATTCATTTAATTTCATAATGTCCTATAACAGAAGTCTTATTATCCTCATTTTGTAGATAGGAAAAATGAGACAGGGAGAAGTTATAACTGGTCAAGGTCAGACACCCAGTTAGGGATAGAGCTGGGATTTGAACCCAAGTAGTATAGCTCCAGAATCCACACTCTTAATGGCCATGCTATATTGTGTCTCAGAAGTAGACCCTGGTGGGGGCGCCTGGGTAGCACAGTCATTAAGCGTCTGCCTTCGGCCCAGGGCGTGATCCCGGCGTTCTGGGATCAAGCCCCACGTCAGGCTCCTCAGCTGGGAGCCTGCTTCTTCCTCTCCCACTCCCCTGCTGTGTTCCCTCTCTCGCTGGCTGTCTCTCTGTCACATAAATAAAGAAAATCTTTAAAAAAAAAAAAAGTAGTAGACCCTGGTGAATATAAATATAGCAAAGGCAGATTTGGTGGGATGGTGGAATAGAAGCCAGATTGCAGGGGTAAAGAGTGCCTTTAGAAAATGTATTTATGTTATTTAGCCAAGAATTAGGAATAGATACTGGATTTTGTCAAATACTGTTTCTGCATCTATTGAGATGGCTGAATGGTTTTTGTTTTTCAGTCTGGTATGTGGTAATTACATTGGTTTTCAAATGTTCAACCAACCTTGCATCCTTAGGATAAAACACACCTGGTTCGGATATATTTTCCTTTTTATGTGTTGATGGATTCAGTTTACAAAATTTTGCTTTAAAAATTTGCGTCAGTTTCCATGAGGTCTGTATTTTCCTTGTATGTCTGCCTGGTTTTGGTATCAGGGTAATACTGACCTTATAGAATGAGTTGGGAAATATTTCATTATTTTTTAAAAAGATTTTATGTAGAATTGGTAGGATACCTTCCTTAAATGTTTGTAGAATTCACCAGCAAAACCCTCTAGGCCTGGAGTTTTTGATGTGGGAAGGTTTTTAACAACAAATTTGATTTCTTTAATAGATACGGAGAAATTCAGATTTTGTATTTCTTGAGTGGGCTTTGATAGTTTTATCTTTCAGGGAGTTTGTCCATGTCATCTAAATTGTTGGATTTATTGGCATAAAATTAATTGTAATATTCTCTTATCCTTTTAAGATCTGTAGAATCCGTAGTGATATTATCTCTCTTGTTCTTGATCTTGGTAATTTTTTTCTGGGAAGTTCATCTTTTTTTTTTAATTGAAGTACAGTTGACAGAATATTATATTACTTTCAGATGTACAACATAGCGATTTGACATTTACGTACATTATAAAATGATGGCCATGATAAGTATAGTTATCATCTTTCACCATACAAAGATATTATAATATTTTCTACTATATTCCTGTGCTTTCCGTCCCCATGACTTATTTTTTACTGGAAGTTTGTACCCTTTAATTCCCTTTATCCATTTTGCCCATCCCCCTACCACCACTCCCTCTGGCAGCTATGAGTTCGTTCTCTGTATTTAGGAATTTTGTTTTGTTTGTTCATATGTCCTGCTTTTTAGATTCCACATAGAAGTAAAATCAAATTCACTTAGCATAATATCCTTTAGGCCCATCCATGTTGTCGCAGACGGCAAGGTTTTATTCTTTTTTATGGCTGAGTAATATTCCATTGTAGATATACACCGAATCTTCTTTAACCATTCATCTGTCAATGGATATTTAGATTGCTTCCATATCTTGGCTATTGTAAATAATGCTGCAGTGAACATAGGGGTACATACATCTTTTTTTTTTTTGTAAGGAGGCTTCATGCCCAGCATGGAGCCCAACACAGGGCTTGAACTCATGACCCTGAGATCAAGACCTGAACTGAAACCAAAAGTTGGATGTTTAACCAACTGAGCCACCCAGGCATCCCATAACTGTACTGTATCTTTTAGAATTAGTATTTTCATTTTCTTTGGGTAAATACCCAGAAGTAGGTTTGCTGGATCATATGTTATTTCTATTTTTTTTTTTTTTTAGGAACCTCTGTACTGTTTTCCACAGTGGCTGCCCCAAATTGTTACAGTCCTGTCAGTGGTGCACAATGGTTCATTATAAACTCGTCAACACTTGTTGTTTCTTGTCTTTTTGATCCTGGCCGCTCTGAAAGGCATGAGGTGATCTCACTGTGGTTTTGATTTGTGTTGCATTTCCCTGATGATAAGTGATGTTGAGCATCTTTTCGTGTGTCCATTGGGCATCTGTATATTTTCTTTGGAAAAATGTCTCTTTCAGTCCTCTGCCCATTTTTTAAGTCAGATTGTTTTTTTGGTGTGAGGTGTATGAGTTTCTTATGTATTTTGGATATTAACCCTTTATCAGATACATCATTTGCAGTTATCTCCCATTCATTAGGTTGTCTTTTCATTCTGTTGATGATTTCCTTTGCTATGCAAAACTTTTTAGAGTGATGGAGTCTCAGTTGTTTATTTTTGCTTTTGTTACCCTTGACTGAGGAGGCAAATCCAAAAAAGTACTGCTAAGACTGATGCCCAAGAGTTTACTGTCTGTTTTCTTTTGGGAGTTTTATGGTTTCAGAACTTAGATTTAGAAGACCTAAATGTAATCCATTTTGAGTTTACTTTTGGATATGATATAAGAAATTGGCCCAGGTCCATTCTTTTGCATGTAGATGTCCAGTTTTCTCAACTAATTTATTGAAGAAACTGTCTTCTCCCCATTGTGTATTCTTGCCTCCTTTTTCATAGATTAATTGACCATGTAAGCATGGGTTTATTTCTGGGCTCTCTGTTTTGTTCTATTGATCTTTTTTATGCCAATACCATACTGTTTCAATTACTATAGTATTGTTTAGTGTAGCCTGAAATCTGGGAGCGTGAGCCTCCAGCTTTGTTCTTCTTTCTCAAGATTGCTTTAGCTATTCAGGGTCTTTTCTGGTTCCATATAAATTTTAGTATTATTTGTTCTAGTTCTGTGAGAACATGGTATTGGTATTTCGATAGGGATTGCATTGAATCTGTGGATTGCTTTGGGTAATATGGACATTTTAACGATATTAATTTTTCCAATCCATGAGCATGGTATATCTTTGCATTTATTTGTGTCTTCTTTGGTTTCTTTCATCAGTGTCTTACAGTTTTCAGAGCACAGGTCCTTCACCTTGGTTAAACTGATTCCTAGACATTTTAATGATTCACTTTTTTTTTTTTAACATTTTATTTATTTATACGTCAGAGAGAGAGAGAGCACAAGCAGGAGGAGCAGCAGGCGGAGGAAGACGCAGGCTCCCCTGTGAACAGGGAGCTCGATGCAGGACTCGATCTCAGGACCTTGGGATCATCAGCTGAGCCACCCAGCCATCCCGACATTTTATTCTTTTTAATGCAATTGTAAATGGGATTTTTTTTCTTAATTTCTCTTTCTGCTAGTTTGCTGCCGTATAGAATGCAATGGATTTTTGTATATTTATTTTATTTGTGTACTGTGACTTTACTGAATTCATTTATTAGATGCCACAGTTTTTTGGTGGAGTCCCTGGTGGTTTCTGTATATAGTATTATGTCATCTGCAAGTAATGACTGTTTTAGTTCTTCATTGACAGTCTAGATGCCTTCTATTTCTTTTTCTTCTCTGACTGCTGTGGCTAGGACTTCCAGTACTGTATTGAATAAAAGTTGTGAGAAATGCATCCTTGCCTTGTTCCTGATTTTGTCTTGTTCCTGATCCACTGAGTATGATGTTAGCTGTGGGCTTGTCATATACGATGGCATTAATTATGGAGACTTATGTTTCCTCTATACCCACTTTGTTGAAAGTTTTTATATTAATTTTGTCAAATGCTTTTTTTTGCATCTGTTGATGATCATACGATTTTTATCCTTCATTTTGTTAATGTGTATCATGTTGATTGGTTTGCAGAAATTAAACCATTCTTGCATCCCTGGAATAAATCCCACTTGGTTGTGGTGAATGGTTGTTTTTAATGTCTAGATTCTTCATTTTCTAGAGTCAGGATTTCTAGCTATCTTGCCAGAACATGCACATTTGAAATTTTATTGTTATTGTTGTTTTTTTTTTCATTTTTGTTTTATCCATCATTCTTAGTTGTGCTTCTTTTTCTTTAAGTTTTTATTTAAATTCCAGTTAGTTAACATGTAGTGTAATATTAGTTTCAGTAGAATTCTATGAGTCATCACTTACATACAAAACCCAGTGCTCCTCACAAGTGCCCTCCAAATACCCATCACCCGTTTAGCCCATCCCCCTGCCTCCCTTCCTCCAGCAAACCTCACTTTGACTTCTTCCTTGCCAGTTTGGATGCCTTTTATTTCTTTTTGTTGTCTGATTGCTGAGGCTAGTCTGAATGATCTTTTTAATGTATTTGAAATGCAGTTTGTTAATATATTGTTGAGGATTTTTGCATCTGTTCATCAGTGATATTGGTCTATAATTTTCTGTTTTTATAGTGTCTTTGGTTTTGGTATCAGTGTCTTTGGCCTGGTAGAATTACTTTGGACATGTTCCTTTCTTTCTCTCTCTCTCTTTTTTTTAATAGTTTGAGAAAGAGATTACAACTGTTCTTTAAATGTTTGGTAGAATTCACCTGTGAAGTCCTCTGATCCTGGACTTTTGTTTGTTGGAAGTATTTTGATTACTGATTTAATTTCATTACTAGTAATTGGTCTGTTCAGGCTTTCTGTTTCTTCCTGTTTCACTCTTGGAAGATAGTTTCCAGGAATTTGTCCGTTTCTTCTAATTTGTTGGCACATAATTTTTCATAGTAGTCTCATAATCCTTTGTATTTCTGTGGTGTCAGCTGTGACACTTCTCTTTCATTTCTGGTTTTATTGATTTGAGTCCCCTCTTTTTTTCTTGATAACTCTGGTTAAAAGTCTATCACTTCTCCCTTTTCAGAGAACTAATCCTTAGTTTTACTGGTCTTTTCTGTTGTTCTTTTAGTCTCTATTCATTTATTTCTGCTCTGCTCTTTGGTATCATTTCCTTCCTTCTGCTTTGGGATTTGTTTATTATCCTTTTTCTAGTTCCTTTAGGTCAATGTTTAATTGTTTATTTGAGTTTTTCTTATTTCTTGATGTAGGCTGTATTGCTGTAAACTTCCTTCTTAGAACTGCTTTTGCTGTGCCTCAAAGATTTTAAAATACTGTGTTTCCATTTTCATTCATCTCAAGGTATTTTTTTTAATTTCCTCTTTGATTTCTTTGTTGACTCATTGGTTGTTTAGTAGCATGTTGTTTTGCCTCCACAGTGGTTGTTTTTTTCCACTTTTTTTCTTGGAATGGATTTCCAGTTATCATACCGTTGTAGTCTGAAAAGATGCTTGATGTGATTTTGGTCTTCTTAAATTGATTGAGACTTGTTTTGTGGCCTAACATATGAATTATCCTGGAGAATGTTCCATATGCACTTGAAAAGAATGTGTATTCTGCTATTTATAGGTGGAATGTTCTGTATATATGTGTTAAGTCCACCTGGTCTAATTTGTCATTCAAAGCCACTTTCCTTATGATTTTTGGTTGGGGTCATCTATCCGTTGATGTAAGTGGGGTGTTAAAATCCTTTACTGTTATTGTATTACTGTCAATTTCTCCCTTTATGTCTGTTAATATTTGCTTTATATATTTAGGTCTCCTATGTTGGGTGCATAGGTATTTATAATTGTTAAATCCTCTTGTGGGATTGGCCCCTTTATCATTATGTAATGCCCTTCTTTGTCTCATGATAGTCTTCGTTTTAAAGTCTATTTTATCTCATTTAATATTGCTACTCCAGCTTTTTTTGTTTCCATATGCATGGAATATCTTTTTCCATCCCTTCACTTTCAGTTTGTATTTATCTTTAGGGCTGAAGTGAGTCTCTTGTAGGCAGCGTATTGATGGTTCTGGTGTTTTCATCCATTCAGTCACCTTGTGTCTTCTGATGGGAGCATTTAGTGCATTTATATTTGAAGTAATTATTGATAGGTATGTGTTTATTGCCATTTTGTTAGTTGTTTTCTGGTTGTTTTTGTAGTTCTTCTCTGTTCTTTTGCTCTCTTGTGATTTGATGGCTTTCTTTAGTGTTGTGCTTGGATTGCTTTATTTTTTGTGTATCTGTTGTAGGTTTCGGTTTGCGGTTCATGAGGTTCGTATGGAACATCCCACGTATATAGTAGTCAGTCTATTTTAAGTTGATGGTTGGACGCATTTTAAAAGCACTATATTTTTACTCCCCCTCCCCCATGTTTTATTTATTTGGCATCATATTTTACATTTTAAAAATTTTTATGTGTCTCTTAACTAGTTTTTATAGATTTAGTTGATTTTACTCTTGTCTGTTAACCTTCACACCAACTTTGTAAGTGACTGATCTACCGCCTTACTGTATGTTTGCTTTTACCAGTGAGATTGTTTCTTTCATAATTTTCTTCTAGTTATGGCCTCTTCATTTCTGTTTAAAGAAGTCTTTTAACATTTCTTATAAGGTCAGTTTAGTGGTAGTGAACTCCTTTCAACTGTTGTTTGTCTGGGAAACTCTTTATCGCTCCATTTCTGAATGGCAGTTCTGCAGGGTACCATATCCTTGGTATCTCTGGTCATAGGTGTTTTCCTTTCACCACTTTGAGTGTATCATATGACTCCTTTCTGGCCTGCAAAGTTTCTGCTGAAAAATCAGCCAGTAGTCTTATAGGTGTTCCTTTGTGCATAACTAGTTGTTTTCTCCTGCTGCTTTTTAAAGATTTTTCTCTTTAATTTTTGACGTTTTAATTATTATGTGTATTGGTGGGGAACTCCTTGGCTTCATCTTGTTGGGGGTTTCTGTGCTTCCTGGACCTGGCTGTCTGTTTCCTCCCCCAGGCTGGAGAAGTTTTCAGTGTTACGTCTTCAAATAAGTTTTCTGTCCCTTTGTCTGAGACCCCTATAATGCTAATGTTATTTCTCTTGACACTGTCCCAGATGTCCCTTAATCTGTCCTCATTTTTTTCGTTCTTCTTTCTTTTGCGGTTCAGTTTGGATGGTTTCTACTACCTGCCTTCCAGAGCACTGATCCATTCTTCTGCATCCTCCAATCTGCTGTCGATTCCCTCTGGTGTATTTTTCATTGCAATTATTGCTCAGCTCTGATTAGCTCTTCTTTATATTTTCTGTCTGTTTGTTGAAGTTTGCACTGAGTTCATCCATTCCCAAGTTCAGTGAACATCTCTATGACCATTAATTAAATTGAACTCTATCAGGAGATTTTCAAAGCCAGACATCATAGAGGCTCCTCTTGCCAGTGCAGATCTCTAGGGCAGGGGCTGCCCGGTGTAGGTTTTGAACCCCTCAGGGAGGGCCTCCACACCTGTGATATCCCTCCCACTTGTGGGTCAGGACGCCGGGGGTTTGGTTCCCAGCCAGACTCTGTGCCCTCTGCCCTTCCCAGTATGTCTTTCTCTTCCCGTCTTCGGTGTGGAAGAGGTGTTTTGCTGGTCTTCAGGTGGTTCTCAGAGAGAGTCGCTCCATATGTTGCTGCAGCTCGGCGTGTCTGTGGGAGGAGGTGGGCTCGTGATCTTTCATCTCTGCAACTTCCCCTGTGATCTCCGCCCCCCCCATCAGTTTGCTTAGAGTTTTACCAATTTTGCTGATCTTTGCAATAAATAATTAGCTTTAGGTTTCATTGATTTTTCTCTATTGTTTTTCTCTTTTGTATTTCATTAGTTTTGTTCATGTTGTTTAACTTGCTCTTTTTCTAGTTTAAGGTAGAAGCTGAGGTCATTGATTTGAGACTTTATTTTCTGATACAGGTGTTTAGTGCTATAAATTTCCCCTTAAGTACCTCCATAGAGGCATCCCACAGATGTTTATACCTTGTAGTTTTCTTTTCATTCAATTCAAAGTGCTAATAACCCTGTGATTTCTTGAGATGGGCTGTTTGATAGCCCTTCCATGAACTATTTATAAGTGTGTGAACTCATTTCTAAATACTTGGGGGTGTTTCCAGATACCTTTCTGCTAATGATTTCTATTTTAATTACATCGTGGTCAGAGAATATGCTTCTCTGATGCCTGTTAAATTTATTGAGACTTTTTTTTATGACCTAGAATATGGTATATCTTAGTAAAGTTCTTTTTTTTTTTTTTTGATTTTTATTTATGTATTTGAGAGAGAGAGCAAGCGCATGCATGCCATGGAGAATGGGGGGGTGTGCAGAGGGAGAGGGAGAAGCAGACTCCCTGCCGAGCAGAGAGCCCAGTCCCAGGACCCTGAGATCATGACCTGAGCCAAAGGCAGACACTTAACCAACTGAGGCACCCAGGCACTTCTAATCTTAGTAAAGTTCTTTGTGCACTTGAAAAGCACGTATAGTGTGATGGTGTTAGATGGAATGTTCTTTTTTTTTTTTTTTTTTTTTTTAAAGATTTTTTATTTATTTATTTGACAGAGATAGAGACAGCCAGCGAGAGAGGGAACACAAGCAGGGGGAGTGGGAGAGGAAGAAGCAGGCTCATAGCAGAAGAGCCTGATGTGGGGCTCGATCCCAGATCACCGGGATCACGCCCTGAGCCGAAGGCAGACGCTTAACCGCTGTGCCACCCAGGCGCCCCTAGATGGAATGTTCTGTAAATGTCAGGCCAAGTTGGTTGGTAGTGTTGTTTAGGTCTTCTGTTTTCTTACTGATTTTGTGTCCATTTGATTTATCAGTTATTGATAGGCAAGTATTAACGTCCTCATCTATAGTTGTGGACCTACCTATTTCCCTTACAGTTCTGTAACTTTGTGCTTCATGTGTTTTTAGGCCCTGTCATTAAGTGCATACCTAACCATTTATGATTGTTATATCCTTTCCATGACTTGACCTCTTTATCATTGCCAGAGATAAAGAAAATCATTTCATAATCTTCTTTACTCTGAAATCTGTTTTGATTAAAATTGCCATTGTAGCTTTCTTTTGATTAGTGTCAGTGTGACATCTTTTTCCATTTTTCCGTTTTAACCTATTGGTGTCTTTATATTTAAAATGCATTTTTAGGGCAGTGGGAGGATGGGCAAAATGGATGAAGGGGAGTGGGAGGTACAGGTGTCCAGTTATGGAATGAAAAAGTCATGGGGATGAAGGGTGCAGCATAGGGAATGCTATGCTAGTCAGTGGTATTGTTCCAGTGTCGTGTGGAGGCAGGGGTAGCTACCCTAGTGGTGAGCACAGCATAACATAGACTTGTTGCATCACTGTATCGTGCACTTAACTAATGTAACGTTGTATGTCAGCTTTACTTCAATAAAAAATAAATTAAAATGATAGTAGTAATAATATGTCCAGATAAAAACAACAACATACTAGTTTGTTTCAAAGTAAATAAAATGGTGACTTAGATTTCATAATTAAGAAATAATGCATATCTTGTAGGCAGCATATATTTGGGGCTTGCTTTTTAATTCACTTTGACAGTCTCCTTTAATTGGGCTGTTTAGGCCATTTGTACTGGATGTGTCTGTTAATAGATTAGATTAGGTCTAAGTCTGACATCTTGCTCTTTGTTTTCTGTTTGTCCCACCTCTTTATCTTCCCTTTTTCCTCTTTTTCTGCACTCTTTTGACTTTCTGTGCTTTCATATTATCTTCTGGCTTATTAGCTATAACTCTTTGTTATTAGTGGTTGCTTTAAGATCCGTAGTGCACGTTTTTAGCCATCACGATCTGGTGTCAGTGATACCATATCTCCTGTATGATCTAAGGACTTGATAGTAAGTAGGTGCTTCCATTTGTCTTCTCTGGTCTTTATAGCATTGTTGTCATACGGTTTACTTCTGTGTGTGTGTCATAAACCTCATCCTGGGTTGTTAATATTGCTCTTTAAACAGTTGATTATCTTTTAAAGAGATTTAAATAATAAGAGAAAGATCCTATGTACTTACCCAGAGTTACCGTTTCTGGTGCCCCCATTCCTTTGTTTAGATCTTTATTTCCATCTGGTATCATTTAACTTCTACCTGAAGGATTTCCTTTAACATTTCTTATAGTCTGGGTCTACTGACGATGAACTCTTTCATATTTTGTGTATCTGGGGACTCCTTTACCGTAATTTGCGGCATTTGTAGGTCTTAACTCAGTTCGGTTTTTTTTTTCCTGTTAGGGATCACTGTCCTTTGTTGTTGTGTCCAAATGTTGTAAAAACCATTGTTTCATATACCTTGTCTGTCTCTGTTGCTGTTTGGGGCAGGAGAGTAAATTTGGCCCGTGGTCTCTCATCTTGGAGGCTGAAGTTCTGGCCAGGAATTAGAGAAAAGAAGTAAAGCGGGAGCTGTACAGACACGCAGTTAATTAGCAAGTAGAATGCCTTTTGAAGTTTCTGGGTGGGGCATATTAAATCCGAAGTGGTGTTGACTGTCTCTGAGGACGTTCCTTCGTGTCCCTGTCCGAGCCCTCACTGTTTGTGGCGTGGAGCACGTTGGCCTGGCTGTGAGTGGGGTCCGGAGCTGGGGTGGCAGGGGCAGCAGCTGGTTGGAACTGAGGAACAGCAGTAGATGTGAGATGACTTCTAGAAGGAAAAGCCAGGGAGAGGCCCGGGTTGGAATTGAAGAAAAGGTTTAGGGAAAGTTTCAGAGCACCTCCCCTCCAATTTGCTGAATCGAGGTGCTCTTTAATTCCCATCTCTGGAAGGCTCTCCAGCTCACATAACAGCCAAGTACAGTAGGGAGCTTGATCCCACAAATTAGGGCCTGTGATTGGGGGGGCGGCATATTGTGACCCTGAGGCTCTTTTCTATACTGTGTAAAATTCAAGCAGAATTGTTTTCATCTGGCAGCTCCGAGCAGACAACGGGCCGTAACTGTTTGCCTACGTAGGATGAGTGAGTAAAGAAAGTGGGGGCGGGATGTGTCTTCGTTTGCTTCGACAGCCGCAATAACGAAATGCCATGAGCTGGGCAGCTTCAGCAACACAAGTTTATTCTGTCACAGTTCTGAGCCCGGGAAGTTCAAGGTCAGGGTTCCAACAGGGTCCAGTTTCTGGTGAGGGCTTCTTTCCTGGCTTGCAGCCACCTTCTGGTGTGTCCTCACGTGGCCTTATCTTCAGTGGGTATATTTGGAAAGAGATCTCTCTCTCTCTCTCTCTCTCCCTTTTCCCTTTCTTATGAGGCCACCAGTCCTCCTGGATTAGGGCCCCACCCATATGACCTCATTTGACCTTAATTACCTCCTAAAAGCACTATTTCCAAATACTGTCACACTGGCAGTTAGGCTTCAACATTGGAATTTGGCGGAAGACACAAATATTCAGTCACTTGAAGAGTGTATGAGATCCCACAGCTACGTAGGTATCTAACAGGTATGACTCGGGTTTTTGTCAGCCCCGCATTTCTGGTGGCCATTCCCTCCAGAGGCCCAAGCCCTGCTAATAGCCCCTCTGCTACAGACCTCCAGACCAAAAGCCTTTAAAATTAGATTGGGGTGTCAGTTTTTTGTTGAAATGCATAGAAGTGGCGTGGATGTACCTTTTCGGTTACTGTATAGGTTCTATGGGGAAAGGGACAGGTCTCCTGATAGATTTCCTATATCTTGTCTCCAGGTTCTTCTTTGCGGTCCAGTTGGTCCAAAGCTGCATGAACTTCTTGACGATAACGTATTTGTTCCTCCACAGTCATTGCAGGAAGTGGATGAGTTCCACCTAATTTTAGAATATCAAGCAGGTAAGAGCAATGAGTAAGTAACGGTGTGAGACCGGACAGGGGACCGTGTTGTCAGATTGGGGTGTGACTGGTCGCAGCTGATCTTTGTGAGTTGGCAGGACCCTTTCTTGCCTTACTGAAGATTTCCTCTCACTTCTGCTGAGCTGATACTGGCCATGGTCTCAAGAGTAGAGAGTATTAGAACAGTGAAGAAAATTCCAGGATCTACAGACAGAACTGATCTGAACCCAAGAGAAATTAGGCTCTAGGAAAACCGGCATCTTGAGTAAAAATGAAAATGTGTTAAACACACACATACAAAGTTTTTCTGTATTACTAAGGAAAGAGAAGGGCAGGTAAACATCTGTTCAGCGCTGTGCTGGATTCTGCCCCGGGCTTTTCTGGCCAACTGTTCCAAGCTGGTTGGGATTGATTCCAGGCCTCTGGCAAACTTCCTTTGAAGCATTTTATTTTCCGTTGGGTGTGGAAGTGTTTGTACGTAGCGACACTCACATTATTTCCCATTATACAGCGTGCCAGGGTTCATCAGTCCAAATCCAGCCCCTCCGGCGTCTCCCAGCGGATTGTGTGTCTCAGAGACTACAGTTCTGATTCCTAGAGAATCCTAACTGCCTAAACATATTTTGACTCTGTTTATTTAATTCTGCATATTTGCTGTGGTCTCTTTCCTCTGCTCAGAACTCAGACTCTTGAATTTCTGACTCAACACATTATTAACTCAAGTTAAAGCCTCCAGCATCTCAACAGACTAATTGGTCCCTTAAAGCTCCACTTTAATAGGCTTCGGTGAACTGCTTCCAAGTCGATGAAGGGAACCTCACCTACTAGAGTAATTAGTGTGCGATAGGAACTAGAGCGCTTCTTGAAAGCTACGTTTTTCTCTGTGCGGAAAAAAAGAATTGTCTGTCTCTGGTTCTCGTTTGGGTGCTTATTGGAATCAGGAAGTTCGGAAGCGCTTGGTCTGAACATATGGACAGAACGTTGCAGTAGGCAGTTCACATTTAATGATACGCAAGTTTTGAGTTTCTCAGAAACTCACGATGATAGTTCTTACTGCTTGAAGATTGTGGTAAGGGTTCAGAAGCACCGTGAGCTCCTTCAGTGAAAGGCATGAACAGGACCGTTGACTGGAAGGGTCTAGGAGAGCTAAAGATGTGCCTTGGAGGTGCTGCTGCCGCCAGTTCCAGATTCCTCTCCCTGCACCCTGCCGGCGCTCACCTCATGACCTGGGGACCTTCCTGGTTCTGGTTTCTATCGTCTTCCCTGGTGACTGCAGGGCGGAGAGACTGCTCTCTTCAACCTGGTTTTGCTGTCGGATTTGACAGCTGTGCCTCGTGTGGAGGTAAGCAGACGGCACAGCTTGTCTTGAAAGGAGACTGTCTCCATCCTTGGTTTTATAAACCCCACACTTTAGTTTTTCTTTTTTATGCCTATTTTTGTTAGTACAAAGCAAGGCCTCCCATGAAATTTTACGTGAAGTTACATTTTCACTGACCCCTGGAGGGAACCTAGTCTGGTGGCAGAAGCCCTCAGATCACTTGTCTTCACAGAAATCCATCCCCAGCTTCTCTCAAACATAGATGAATAAATTCCCATAGAGGATTCGTCACTGATGGTTTCTTCCTTTTCCCCTGCCAGACTGGCCCAGGGAAGCTTGCTTTCAGGCTTTGGGCTGGGGACCCACTGAGTCACACACGGGTTTTGCTGACCTAGTGGCCGAAGGGCAGGACGGTAAATGGAGAGGAGGGACTGCTCGGAGAAACACTTTCCGAGCTCTGTGAGAACGGGGTTTTTGAGGTTCCAGGCTCTCCCTGTCTGCGTTCCAGTCGGTTCGCTTCTCAGGCCGCTCGCTCCATGTCCTGTGTCCCGTGGGAACAGCCAGGGAGCAGCTCTCCACGTCCCTCCTTGTCTTTGCCTTGCAGAGGCCTATTTATTTTGCCTCTCTCACTTTCTCCCTGAGGAGATTCATTTACTTGGAATGCCGCGTGGCTCTCCTGCGGAAGTCAGGCGCTTCTCAGCAGCTTCGCTCCGGGAGGGGCAGTCCCAGGTCCTGCCCTCGGGAGGACTCTGATGTGGATTTCTCCCCTTGCGCGGAGTCTTGTCGGTGGGGAAGATGTTGGATTTGGAGTCATACCCATATTCTTTGTTGTCACAGGCCATCGAAGTCCTCAGTCTTTCCTCTCATTCGCTTGTTCTTTGCTCATTCATTTGTTCACACGCTGCATGCGGGGACGGTGTGAGGCAGGACCAGCTGGTGACAGAAGGCGCGGGCCCTGTGCTCAGCTCACAGCTCACTGCAGGGCATGGGCTCTTGAGCAGATGATTACAAAATCATGTGCCCCGTCCTTAAGAGGTACCAACAGTGGCCCAGGGGAAGAAGCAGCCGAGTCTGCTGGGGTTGGCAGAGTTGGGAAAGGCTTCGCAGGGGGGGCCGCCCTCACTTTGGGTCTTTGGAGATAAAACAGGGTCGGAGTGTTGCACTCAGCGGTGTGGACCATTATTGGGTGTTTTCTTTGGACAAATGATAAGACATGGACCAGGAATTAAAGGAATGTGGCATTGTAACCAACATAACCATGGTGTTGGGGTTTAGTAAATAGGAAATGTCTTTTTCTGCTTTCATAGATTTTTATGTAAATGACCCACATATAAAATGTTTTTCAGAGGACTGGATTCAGTAAAGTGAACTCACGGTAGAGGAAAGGTGGGCTCTGGCAGTCGTGATCCTTGGTCCAGAGTAAGCCCGGCGCACGCACGCACACTCCCCATGGAGAGGCAAGGCTTCTGTTCAGAGAGGCCTGTTGTAGGAAGGACAGTTTGCTGGCGGCAGTTAGCAAGTCAGCCTGCAGTATGAGGAAACCCTCTGCTGTGGTTTGTCTGCCTTGGGGAAAAGCTTTCTGAGGGAATGTCCAGTAACTATGATAGAAACCAGTGAAAAACTAGCTTTCAGTGTATGAACTCTAATTTTGTAAATGACATGGATTCTTTACTTGGAGGGAAAGCCGTATAAACCCGGATCCTAAATCCTTGCCCCTCGGTCTCCGGAAGCACCTCCATGCTGGCTGGGGGGCAGGGGGAGTCATCTAAGCAGTTGCAGAGCCCAGGTGGCCCTTGCGCTGACTGAGTTTCAAGATTTGCTGCCAAGCCTCGGGAGAAGAAAGAGTGTGGTGAGGCTTCATCAGGAGAACCGGGGGAGGCCTCTGCCACCTGCCCTGCTTTAGGACTCCCGGCCACAGCACACGCCTCTCAAATGCTTGGCCGCTGTGGGGTCTGCGCGGGTAGTTCTCCACCCACGTGCTCATCAGGATCTCCTTCGGTGGGCCTCACCGCCTGCACGTTGAAAACTCAGCTCCCCAGGAGATTCTGACGCAGGGCCTGTGGGGAGAGCCAGTCCTGTGGGTGGAGATCCCCACCTGCTCCCCCCACCAGAAGACCCAGCCAAGGGTGGGCGTAGCCTCCCTCGGACCGGCTCAGTTGGGGAGATGCTGAGCGGGCCCTCCCTGCGGGCCTGTGCCGGGTACTTTGAGCATCGGAGACGGACAGTGTTCCCGTCGAAGAACTGGCGGTCTGTCTGGGGAGATGTGGCGCACGTGCGTGAAAAGTTTAGTAATGGCGTAAGCTTGAATCCTTTTTCAGAACCGTAGAAGACATAGCTCAGAGCAAAACGATATTCCCCAAACCACGTGAAGGGAAACCTGTGGGTGCTCGAAGCAGGGAAAATGCACCTCAGCAGCAGCCACCTCGGGAGGAAGTAGCACTTGAACTTGGTCTCGAGCAGGCGTTATTCCAAAGCAGCTCGCTCAGAGGAGGCTGGAGCAGCCAGACGCTGGTAGTTTCTGGATCAAATGCCGGGGAAGCACGAGTGGGCAGCGGGGAGGTGGGGCTGCAGTCAGCTTAACTCGTGGAATTCCAGCCTCCGTGGGTCCCAGCTGCATGAAAGGTGCTCGGGGCCCGGCTGTGAGGTGGGAAGTGCTTCGAGAAAGGTAGCGTGTCCGTATGGAGGGACGTGCACGGTGTGCACTGGATGCTGGTATTTGGAGGTTGTGCTCTGTAACCGGGAAGGAACACAGGCATCCTGTATGTGAGAGCTCAGCCAGCAGTAGAGCTCTCCTGGGACTCATTGGCAGCCCGTTGACAAAGGCATAGAGCGCCCATGCTGTGTTTGTTGTTTTGTTGGGCTGGGGTTGGGGTCTGGTTGATTTGTCTCTTTACTGACCACCATCCTCCTGGATGCAGCGCCGTGCTTGGCTAGGCCATCGTAGCTGGGCTCCCCTCGGCCGGAAGCCAGCCTGCCCAGAGCCGGGGCTCCAGTGAGGCCCCCTCCAGCCCCCACAGCTAGGAGACTTAAAGCCTCTTCCTTTTCTTCCCATTGTGTTGACTGGGCTTTTCTAGGGGAGGAGTGGGGCCAGTTAAAAGCTCCCCATGCCAACCGATTCATCTTCTCCCACGACCTCTCCAACGGGGCCATGAATATGCTGGAAGTGTTTGTGTCTAGCCTGGAGGAGTTTCAGCCAGACCTGGTGGTCCTCTCGGGATTGCACATGATGGAGGGACAGAGCAAGGAGCTCCAGAGGAAGAGGCTCTTGGAGGTAATAGCACCGTCACGGACTCTCGCTGACCTCGGCTAGCGGTTGTCCTCAGGTTCCCACCGCTCTTGGCGTCTGCAGCTCGTGCTGCCTGGTCCTCGGTCCCGGTACTCCCCCGGGCGCAGGCGTGAGCAGGACAGGGTGGAGCTTCCTCTTGCCTGAGCCTCTGCACCCCGCGCTACGCTGCGTGTGGCTCCAGCCGCCGTGTGTGTGGTCTGCGTGCTCTGTGTCGTGTGTCGTGTTTCTTCACATCCGCTGTGCTGCGGTTCCTCGGGGTAGGCCCCCAGGAATAGGCTGCCCCCCGAGCGCACAGGGGTGCTTCTTGGTCCCCAGGGTCTGTGACCCCGGCGCCTCCATGTCCACAAGAGCGTCCCTCGTCTGGAGGCTGTGGTGACCCCAGGGCTTAGAGCTTTCGTCATGATGCAAAAAAGGCAGTGACCGAAGGCACCGCCTCTTGGCCTTGACCCGTTCTTCCCTCTCGTGTGAGCTCTGTTTCTAATGGCACCACTGCGCTCTTCTCCTGGCAGGTCGTGACCTCCATTTCCGACCTCCCCACTGGCATTCCAGTTCACCTCGAGCTGGCCAGCATGACCAACAAGGAGCTCATGAGGAGCATCGTGCATCAGGTAACCACGGGGGCGGCATGTGCGGCCTTCTGGGGCCCTCAGCCCGGGGGGCCTCGCAGAGAAGCACCCTTGTCCAGTGGGGCCAGCTCTTGGGGCTCAGGGGCCGGCTCACTGAGGTGTGGGTGATCTATCACTCAGACCTGGGTCCACGGAGATCCAGATAAGGAGCCAGGGCCGTTCTGGAACAGGATCTCCTACTGGGTTAGAAATACGGCAGCGTCCCGTTTCTCCTGGAATGGAGAAGTTGGACATGAATGGTTTTTGTGGTCGCACCCAAAGGAGAAAACGGAAGGCCCAGCTTAGCTGCTTTCAGTTGAACTTCCGGAAGCTCAGAGGAGAGGAACTTTGGGGGAGCTTCACTCCCTCACCACCGGGCAGCCAGGTGTTGGACTCCTGCCCCTGGATGGCAGCGGTGAGCAGACCCAGGAGCACGTGCTTCACAGCACAGGCTTTGGAAGCCGGGGTTGGAATGCCAGCTTTGCCACTTTCTAGCTTTATGCACTTAAGCAAGTTATGTAACCTTTTATTGTATTATTATTTAACCTTTTTAATGGGTAATATATTCATCTGGTTCAAACCCCAATAATACTAAGATACACAGTGAAGTCTCCCTCCCACCACCTGTACCCGCCGTTAGGAATCTTCTTGGTTTCATCCTTACTCCAGAGTCACTGTACAAACAGAAGCAGATGTGGGAGTACATCCTTAAGGTCTGGTCTCTTTTACCCCCAAAGACAGCACAGTGTACTGAATATGGACTGTTCTGCACGGTGCTTTTTCTCACTGATTGGATTTTGGAGGCCTTTTCTCTGTCATCACTGGGGAGCATGCTATCTTTTCACAGCCAGGTGATGAAAGGGAACGTGCGGGGCCCCCAGGTTCTTCACCCTGCACGGGGGTCCGGGTTAAGACCCCTGCACCGTCTTTTTGGGCATCTTGGTTTCTGGCCTTTGCTGTCCCAGACGGAGGTGCAGCGGAGAACTTTGTCCATGACTTTCATTTCCCTGTGAGCCGGTACGTGTGTGATGAGTTCGCAGGAGCACGGTGCCAGGTGGAGCAGGAAAGGCCTTTGTAAGTTGAGTGCTGCCAAGATGCCCTCGCGAGAGCTGGGCCCGTTCACCTGCACGAGAGCTCTTCACAAGCGCTCATTTCCTCGTACCTGCCACCAGAACGGGATTAGAGACGCGCATTCTTTGACCAATCTGATGGGTGAAAAATAGTTGAGAATAATTGTGGGTTGTTTGAATAGACTTTACTTTTTAGGGCAGTTTCAAGTTTGTAGCAAAGGTGAGTAGCATGTGGCGAGTTCCCAGGTACCTGCCACACACAGCCACCGCCTTCCCCACTGCCGGTGTCCCGCCGACCGCAGTGTCGCCCTCAGTGTCGCCGCCGTGAGCGCCTGGTCCCACACTCACACAGGCAGTCACCACCCATAGTCCGCGGTTGACAGTGGGGTTTGCACTTGGTGTTTCTCAACAGAGGTTTTAATTTGCATTTCTCTTCTAAGGTCAGCTTTCCACTTTTTAAAAAAGCCGTGTTTATTTTATTTTCTGTGTATCTGTTTAACCTTTCTGAGCCTCAGTCCCTTTATCTGGTAAATGGAGGCGATTCCTCCCGCTCTGAGCGGGTTACGGTAAGAACAGGATAAAACAAGGCCGCCCGCTCCGGGCCTTACAGCACGTGCCGTAAGCGGAGGTGCTGTCCCATGAGCAAAGGTGCGGGCCGCTGGTTTCAAATAACAAACACACGCGCGCATGCACACACCCGTTCCACACTCCCTCCCTCCGGGGGCACCTCTCCCTCACACATTCCCCGTGTGCGGTTCTCTGGCTCCGAGGGGAGAAGAGCCAAGTCAGAGTGAGGTCGACAGAGTGGCTCCCCTCAAGACTGAGACGGCTCAGCGGCTCCCGTCGTGCCCTTTGCACACCGTGTGACTAAATACGGCCTTCCCGAGCCCACACCTGCTTACAGAGCTTAGCTCTAACAGGAAACTTCCTCCCCGTTTCTTGGTATTGTGTCCACGGGACCACGTGGCCCTGCATGTTGCCAGGGCCTTTGCTTCCCCGGCACGGCGCCTGCTGGCGTCCGGGGACCGAGAGCCCCGTCCCACCAGAAGGCGTGCAAAGCCTCAGGCGCGCACATGGACAGAAATAGGAAGCAGGTGCCCCTCTGCCCTTTGAGTGAATAAAACAGAAGACCGAGTCCACAGCAGTGTCACTGCCACTTTCTGGGATTATCCCAAGTGATAATGAAGGTGCGGTTAGAGGTGTCATGGCGGAAGCAGTGACCTGTGACCGTCACTTCCCCGGCACGTGCTTCCAGGGCGGGGAGTCTCCAGGGAAGGAAGAAAGACACCGTCCTGCCTTCCCTGACCGTAGTCACGGGCTGTGTCCTCGGGCCTCTTAGGAGCTGGGTGTCCATCAGAAAGAGACGTCCTTTGTGTTTCCGTTAGCAGGTCTTTCCTGCGGTGACGTCCCTGGGGCTGAACGAGCAGGAGCTGCTGTTCCTCAGCCAGGCGGCATCGGGACCCCACTCCTCTCTCTCTTCCTGGAATGGCGTCCCCGACGTGGGCATGGTCAGTGACATCCTCTTCTGGATCTTGAAGGAACATGGGCGGAGTAAAAGCAGAGCCTCGGACCTCACCAGGATCCATTTCCACACGCTGGTCTACCACATCCTGGCAACTGTGGACGGACACTGGGCCAACCAGCTGGCCGCCGTGGCCGCGGGAGCCCGCGTGGCCGGGACGCAGGCCTGCGCAACAGAAACCATAGACGCCAGCCGAGTGTCCCTGCGGGCACCCCGCGAGTTCACAACTTCCCATTCGGAGGCGGGCTCGAGGATCGTAATAAACCCCAACGAGCCAGTGGCGGAGTGGCACAGGGAGGGGATATCCTTCCACTTCACACCAGTACTGGTGTGTAAAGATCCCATTCGAACAGTGGGCCTTGGAGATGCCATTTCCGCCGAAGGCCTCTTCTATTCAGAAGCCCGTCCTCACTCCTAGGAAGGTGGCTGTGGGTAATTTTTCTGAAGGAGAGCTACCCAATTTAAGAACTACAGGAAAAAAAGATGGAGGGGTGTCAAAACAGTTTCTAGATCTAACTGAAAGATAGCCAAAGAAACAACAGATTCAACCGTATCAGATACATTCCAGCCTATTGATGATTACGCAAAAACATTTCAGGTTTTAATCAGAATTTAGCTATCTACTAACGAGACTGGATTTTTCTTTTATGTTGTGTGTTACAGGGGTAAAACTTGATGCCCATGTCCCCATTTATGCAGCGTTGTCCAGTAGTGTAGGCCAGGCTGGCTCTGGAGAGCACGTCCGCCGGAGAGAGCACGTCCCCGTTGCCCGGTGCGGGAGCGCACGCTCGCGCGGCCGTACTCCCATCTCCAGTGAAGCCCAGCGCCAGCGTCTCGTGTTCTCTCTCAGCCCCGCGCTCCTGGGCAGGGTCACGATTTCCACTCAGTGTTACAGTGAAAATAGCGAGCACACCTTCTGAGTCTTCTGCTCTCAAACTTAAGACAGAGCCACAGGTCAGGACAAAACGATCGCTCCTGTGCGTCACGGTCACAGCCTCGTGCAGCCTTTGGGGGAGGCCTTGGCTCTGCGTGCGTTCAGAAGCCTGGTTGGCCTGCGGGGCGGCCTTGGGGGCTGCCGGGCTCCGCCCCCTGCCCTGGCACCTGGGGTCGCAGGCTGGCTGGTCAGAGCCCACCGAGCCGGGACCCAGCCTCGTCCGCTGGCTCTGCGCACGCTTTCCACCGCGCAAGACGGATCTTTGTTCATTCTGATCCTTGAAGGAGTTTGCATTTACAACTGGAATATGCTTCTGCGTGCGTAACAGATCATGTTTGTTCTGCTCTGACACAGCACATCCATTAGAAAGTTTTACCTCTTCAGAGCCCCAGGATCATGAATAAATCTGTCATGTATGTATTTATTTTTTTATAAGTCAAGGAGACTTCTGTGTGCTTTTAAATATATTAAAACAATTTACATTTCAGGAACCCGAAGTCCACGTGTGGTTGATTTCGTGTCTCCCAGCACCACCGCGGAACCACATACAGTATTGTTCATTCTGATCTTGACGAGGATATGAGTTCGATGTTAACTCTGCTCTTGAGGGGTTTCTCTTGTCTTCCCCACCGCTGGGTCCCTCGCACTGAGCCCAGGCGATAGGGCTGTCATCTGGTGGTTTAAGGCGACAGAAGACAGTAGTATCAAGTCGCCAAGCCACCCAACAGCAGTCTGAGAGAGGGCGGTGGGCCTTCTCAGTTGTTCGGAGAGCAGTGTAAATGTGGCAGCTGCCGGCAGGCCCGCCCAGTTCGGGGGCAGTTCCCACCTGGCTCAGAGGTGCTTCTGGAACCTCACAGCTACCTCAGGTTCTGCATGTATGACCTCCCCCTCCCCGCTACGGGTAAGAAGGAAAGGCTTGATCACTCCTTCAAAGAGAATTTAAGCCTAGAGCTTGAAATTCAAAGCAAGTAGCTTATTAAGGAAATTTCTGGCTGCTGCCTCATCAGTCTCTGTGTCCAAGCTCCGTTAAAATAAGCACCGAGCTTCTAGCCTGTTTGTATCAGAAAGGCCTAAGTGAGAAGAGAGTTCTGTGTTCCCAAGAAGAATTAGAGTAACTCCTCAACTTCCGTTGTAAACCCAAGACTTTGAGAGTACTGGGGTGTTTCCCGCAGGACGTTTTCTTTGTCCCGGCGCCGTCTGCTCTGCCCTCTGTTAGTACATACACGTTCTCCCATCCGCGTGGTGATGTCAGTAAATCAGCACATATCGTAGAGCAGCGTTTTTCAAAAGATGGGTCCTGAAGTATCTGTAGTCACCAAATCAGTTCGGTGGTTAACACCAAAGTATCAAAACGCGTCAGGCTCTTAGGGCAAGAATTCCTCCTTGCAGAGCTGCACGGAGTTGGGAATGTGCACGGCCCCTCCAAACGTCCCACGCTTTCGAGAAGGCAGCTAAGCTTTGCTGGGAAGCGGGGACTCTAGCACCTGGGACAGGCTTCGTGGAAGTGAGCCGACCGGAGAAAGCGCACACGTGGCCGCAGGCCTCTCCCCCGAGCTCGGAACTGTATTTTACAAAGGCTTCCCCGTGGGAACATCCGCCCGACTAGAAAAGTGAGAGATGAGCCTCCCTACAAATGTTCCTGCACTCACTCTTACATTCGCTTGAAATGGTTTAACACCCAGGGCAAAGCGCCGGCGCACCAAACACTGTGGAGACTAGAATTTGGCCAAAAATCGTCCTCTCCATCATGCAGACTGAGTTTGCATTATTCTGGCTAGTCGGGGGGGGGGGGCCTCATTCTGTGCAGGGTGTTGAGGTGGCAGGTATTGTATGAAGGGCCGTACTACCTGTATGGAGCCTCACTTCGTTCATCCGTAAAACGTGGTGCGGGGTGGTCCCTCCCCTTAGGGTTCTTGATGATCGAGGAGACTGCTGTGCAAAATATTTAGCGCAGTACATGGCACGTATTTAAAAGCTTAGTCATTGTCAGTTACCAGTACCGAACTGAACAGGCAATCTTCTGGGTCTCTTTAGGACTCTTTTAAAACCTTGAAAAGCTACCACAATGATAACTTAACATTTCACTCTGGGGTCTTGTAGGCAAAAATTTTCCTACCGTGGACCTACACAGATGTCAAGTGTACCACTTGGTAGTTTTGACAAATGCATATGCCTGTCTAACCCAAATGCCTAGCCAGATACAGAATGTTCCCGTCACTCCAAAGTGCCTGAACCATTTTACTCCCAGCAATGCTGTGTGACAGTTCTGGTGGCTTCTCCATTGGCACCAAGATTCGGAGGTGTCCGTATTTGATTGTAGCCATTCCGAAGGGTACGTGGTGGTATTTATACCATAGTCTCATTTTGCGTCTCCCTGATGATGAGTAGTGAGCATTTTTTTTTTACATGTTTATCAGCCATTCATGTATCTGTGAAGTGTCCAAATCTGCCTACTCTTTTTTTTTTTTTTTTCCAGTTGGGTCCTTTTGTATATACTGTTGTTTGGGTGGTTAGTTTTATTATTGATTTGTGGGAGTTCTTTATATATTGCAGCCTGTAGACAGATACTCATTTTCTTCCTGGTTACTCTTTTGAAGCCCTGAACTGTTCCTGTCGTGCCTTAGTCTCATTATTTTCTTCTAGGAATGTTACAATTTTAGGTTTTACACTTCGGTCTATACTCCATTTTGAGTGGCTTTTTGTGGCTGGTGTTAGGTTGGGATCAGACTCCCTTTTTTCTACACAGCTACCCGGTGGTTCTGACACGGACTTTCCTTCTCCCGCTGCATTGCTTTCATGCCTTTATCGAAAATGACTGTGTAAGCGTAGGTCTGTTTATTGATCTGTCTGTCCTGATGCCAGTACCGCGTAGTTGCTATTCCGGCCAAGCTTTGCAGTGAGGTCGTGAGTGTAAGTCCTTCGACTTGGTTCAAGATCACCTTGGACGTGCTAAGTCCTTTATCTTCCTCACATTTTAGAACCCTTGTCACTTTCTACCCCAGAACTCGTTGGGCTTGTGATAGGAATCCGTAGACCTATTTGGAAAGAATTTCTCCGTCAACGAGAGTTAGTTTTCCAGCGTGTGAACACGGCCTAGCTTTCTCTCCCGGTCTTTTTCACGGCGATGCTCTGTAGTTTTCAGGGTACAGGTGCTAACAGGTGTAAGTTCACTCCTAGGTACTTCACGTCAGTAGTGCTTGACAGTCTTGTAAATGGATTTTTGGAATTTCATTTTCAAACTCTTCCTTGGTGGCGTATAACAGTAGCATTGATCTTTTGTGCACTGACCTTGCCAGACCCAGTTATCCCTCGTGGTGCCTTCCTTTACTCTGGGATTCCGCAGGTTTTCTACATCAGCGACCGTGTCCTTTGTGAAGTTTTCTCTCTGCTACACCTTTTTACTTCTTGCCTTTGTAGCACTGACTAGAACTTCTAGTATAACGTTGAACAAAAGTGATAAAAGTGGACGTCCTTGCCTTGGTCCTGATCTTAGGGGCAGGGTGTTGAGTGTTTTCATACTAAATGTGATATTCACTGCACCTTTTTCCATAAATGCCTTTTGTCAAGTTGCTGTTACCTCTTATTCCTGATTTGCCAGGGTTTTATAAAGATGGCTTTTTAAAAATTGCTTTTTCTGTATGCTACTGAAATCATGGGACTTTTCTCATTTATTTTGTTAACACATGAAAGTACTTTGATTTTCAAATAGTACACCGAGAGTTAATTAAATTTAAAATTATCCTGGGATAACCCCAACTCGGTCATGATATATATAGTAACCTTTCATATACTGCCAGATTTTATGTGCTAATATTATTTTGCTAATACATTGTTAAGGACTTTTGTACCCATGTTCATGCAGAATAACGGGCATCATTTCCTTATTCTGTAATGTGTTTGTCCAGTTTGGATATCGGGGTTATGCTGGCCTCATAAAAACAAGTTGGGAAGCTTTTGTTCCTATTTTCAAAAAATTTTTGTAAAGTTGGATTTAATAAAATTTGCCAGCTGAATCATCTGGGCCAGGAGTTTGCTTCAGGTAGGTTTTGATTTACAAATTCAATTTCTTTGATAGGACTTTTAATATTAAGGCTTTATATTTCATTTCAAGTTCAGTATGTTCTTTCTCAAAGATGTCTGCTGCGTCCCAGGTTGTCCATCTTATTGTTATAGATGGTTCATAATGTTCCTTGATCCTTCTCACTTCCGTAGGATCTGTAGTGCTGGCCCCTTCTTCATTCCTGATATCTTCTGTCCTGGTTTGTCTCCTCCTTTTTCCTTCATCAGTTTAGCTGGGGATTTGTCTTTTTTTTTTTTTTAATAGAACTTCTGGCTTTTTAGATCTTTAATATTTGTCTGCTCTGTAGTGATTTAGGGTTTATTTTGCTCTTCTTTTTCCAGCTTAAGGTAGAAACCTCTATCACTGGTTTTCTGCCTTTCTTCTGTTCTAATAGAAGCATTTACAGCTAGAAGTTTCCTATAAGCACTACTTTTAGCTGCGTCCTACAAATTGTGATTTGTTTTCATTATTCAAAATATTTTCTCTTTTGATCTCTTTCTTGACTTATGAGTTACTACAAGTGTGTGTTTAGTTTCCAAATACTTAGGGGTTTTCTACATATCTTGCTATTAATTTTTTTATTATGTTCAATTAGCCAACATATAATACATCATTAGTTTTTGATGTAGTGTTCAATGATTCATTAGTTGCGTATAACACCCAGTGCTTGTCACCACACGTGCGCTCCTTAATACCCATCACCCGGTTACCCCATCCCCCCACCCCCTCCCTTCTGTAACCCTCAGTTTGGTTCCCAGAGTCCAGAGTCTCTCACGGTTTGTCTCCCTCTGTGATTTCTTCCCAGTTTTCCCTCCCTTCCCCTGTTTTCCTCCACGCTATTCCTTATGTTCCACATATGAGTGAAACCATATGATAATTGTCTTTCTCTGCTTGACTTATTTCACTTAGCATGATCTCCTCCAGTCCCATCCATGTCGATGCACGTGGTGGATATTTGTCCTTTCGGATGGCTAATATTCCATTGTATATATGAACCACCTCTTCTTTATCCATTCATCTGTTGAAGGGCATCTCAGCTCCTTCCATAATTTGGCTATTGTGGACATTGCTGCTATGAACATTGGGGTGCATGTGCCCCTTCTTTTCACTACGTCTGTATCTTTGGGGTAAATACCTAGTAGTGCAGTTGCTGGGTCGTAGGGTAGCTCTATTCTTAACATCTTGAGGAACCTCCATACTGTTTTCCAGAGTGGCTGTACCAGCTTGCATTCCCATCGACAGTGTAAGAGGGTTCCCCTTTCTCCACATCCTCGCCAACATTTGTTATTTCCTGTTTTGTTAATTTTTACCATTCTGACTGGTGTAAGGTGGTATCTCATTGTGGTTTTGATTTGTATTTCCCTGATGGCTAATGATGTTGAACATTTTTTCATGTGTCTGTTAGCCATTTTTATGTCTTCTTTGGAGAAGTGTCTGTTCATGTCTTCTGCCCATTTCTTGACTGGATTATTTGTTTTGGGAGAAGATATTTGCAAATGACATTATGGATAAAGGGCTGGGATTCAAGATCTGTAAAGAACTTCTCAAACTCAACATCCAAAAAACAAATAATCCAGTCAAGAAATGGGCAGAAGAAATGAACAGACACTTCTCCAAAGAAGACACACAATTGTTAATTAATTTCTAATAGAATTTCATTGTGGTCAGAGAACATATTGTGTAAATTTCAGTCTTTTCACTCTGAGACCTATTGTATGGCCCAGTACATGGTCTGTCCTGCTGAACGTCCTAGGAGCACTTGCAGAGAATGTACAGTCTGCAGTTACAGCTCGTAGTGTTCTGTACATGCCAGTTAAGTCGAGGTGGTTTATTTGTGCTGTTACACTCACTGTCCAGTTCTAACAATTGCTGAAAAGGGAGTGCTAACATCCAACCAAGATTGTGGATTTAATTCCATCGACTTTTACTTCACGTATTTAGAAGTCATGCTGTTAGGTGCATACGTATTTGTTATGTGTTTTCTACTGAATTGAACTTTTTATTATTATGAAATGTCCCTCTATTTCCAGCAAGGCTCCTTGTTTTGAGGTCTACTTTATCTGACATTAATAGAGCTCTCCAGACTCAGGCCTGTAGCTTGAATGGTGTTTGTTCCATCCTTTTGCTTTCCATGGCAGATTTGTTTATCCTTTCTCTACTTTTTATTTGGAGAGTACAGTCCAGTTACTTTTTTAAGTCTAATTACGTTTTAATGTAATTATGAATATGATTGGACTCACATTTAACATCTTGCTATTTATTTTGTCTTTGTCCCATCTTTTTCTTTTTGGTTCCTTGGTTCTTTCCGTCCTGCCCTTTAGGGGAGGAGGGTACTGACTGAATATTTTTTCGAATTTTGATTTCCAGAGGCGCCTGGCTGGCTCGGTCGGAAGAGTGTGCAACTCTTGATCTCAGGGTCGGGAGTTTGAGCCCCGTGTTGGGTGTAGAGATTACTTTAAAAAATAAAATCGTAGGGGCGCCTGGGTGGTTCAGTCGGTTGAGTGCCCCCACTATTGGTTTCAGCTCAAGTCATGATCTCATGGGTTGTGGGATCGAGTCCCGTGTCGGGCTCTGCACTCAGTGGGGAGTCTGCTTGAAGATTCTGCCCCAACCCCCCTCTGTCAAGTAAATACATCTAAAAAAAATTAAACCTTCCAATCCTCAAGTTCGATGTACCCCCTCCCTTACAGCTATACATGTAAACCTCACAGTTTTTTCTTGGAACAGTCATAGCATTTTTAAAAAATTAAACCTACATAGTGTTTTATATTTAGCTCCTTACTTATATTTGTTATCTTTCGAGGATTGGTCCAACATGAGCTACTCTGCCATTATCAGACAATAATGATTCCTCCTTAAAAACAAAATGATCATAGGGGCACCTGGGTGGCTCAACTGGTTAAGCATCCGATCTTGATTTGGGCTCAGGTCATATCTCAGCATTGAGATCGAGCCCCATTGGGCTCCATGCTGGGTGTGGAACCTGCTAAGATTCTCTCTCTCCCTTTGCCCCTCCCTGCTCCTTCTCAAAAACAAAATGATTATAATCATACATTCCAAAGCTTTACTGTCTTTGGAATGCAGTTTTGTACTAATATTACTCTGTAGAAAGGGCACTTTTCCCATATACTAGTTTATACTTGCGATTTCCCGCCTCCGCTCAAGACATCTAAAACCACGTCTGTGTCTGTGATCATGTACTTTGCCTCATTTTCCTAATACTGTGAAACACTGTGATGACATGAGCCACTCCCATATTAGACATTAGAAGAGCTCCTTTCTCACCAGAGTGCATGGGAAGCTGCAAATCCACATGCCCCAGAGACTGGGCAGGTGTGACCTAGGACAGCCGAGCCCCGAACAACGTGGGCTTGGACTGCACAGGCCTGCTTATATGTGGATTTTTTTCAGTAAATGCACTGGAAAATTTTTTGGAGATCTGTGACAATTTGAAAAAACTGTGATGAATCACGTAGCTTAGAGATGTCAAAAAAAAATTAAGAAAAAGGTATGTTATGAATACACGGATAACAGTTAAGAGCAGGAGCTCTGCATCCAGACCTGGGTTCAAATCCTGATCTGCCGTTTTCCTTGGAAAACTCGTTTTACCTCTCCCAACCTCCACTTCCTCCTTTACAGAGAGGGGGTAATAGTGTCACTCTGTTGGGAGGGCTCAGGGAGACCGATCCCTTCCTGAACCTGTCCTTCCCTGGCCTCCCCGAACACGCCTCTCCTGGGTCTGTCTCTTCTATCACTGTCACTTGCTTCTGTCTCCTTCATGGGCTCTTCTGCTTCTCCCTTTAAATACTGGTTTCCTGTTTTCGGTCCCCCCATTGTCTTGTTCCTAGCTTTCGTCTGGGGACTCCTTTCAAATCTGTGATCTTTCAAATCTCCTTTCAAATCGTTTCAGCGATCACCCAAATCAAGTTACTCCTGCATTTTTACCTGCAAGCCAGATTTCACACCTGAAATCTGGCTGTTCAGGTGTCTACTCTCACCATCTGAATGTCTCAAAGACAAACCTGTCTAAAGCTAGATGCCACAACCCTCCCCCCGCACCCCCCCGATGGTCCTCTTCTCTGGTTCGTGTGCGTCTCCCCAGCGGCACGTGCCCACGCGACGGTCTGTTCTCGCCTGCTCCCTCCAGCCCCCGGCTCCCGTTGATCTGAGCCCCCTCTGCTCCTCTGAGTTTATACCCTTACTATCTCTGTGTCACAGGCACGCCAGACTCCACGCCGAGAGAGAGGAGAGCTTTCTCCGCCGCTCAGGGTGTAGACCCCGGGTCTGCCACACCTGCCGCGGGGCAAGGGAGCTGCTGCCGCTACGCTGCCGTGTCTGAGACGCGAGAACCACAGTTTTGTCACTTAGCTGCCGCCTCAGTGTCAAAACAGAGCCAGTCATGATACAAAAACCTCCTTAGTTTGGTGTGGCGATAGGTGTGCTGTGCTCACCTTCAAGTTCTGGTGATGATAGGGCGCATCAGGTGCAAAGTGGGGACTGGCCCTCACGCGGACGCTCTGCTGGCCCTAAGCCCGAACCTGGCCTTGAGGTGCCTTCTCTAGTTCCAGACTCGTTTGGGAAGCAGCTAAGAGAAGACCGCGTCACAGGTTCTTTTAAAAAGGTTTTATTGTGATCTCTTCTTTTTACACCTAAGTAAAACCTTCCCCAAAGGGATGACGACACATAATCTTCATTCTAAAAAGGACATATAGGTGACGTACTGAGAGCATCTGGCCACGGGCATCACTGATTGTTTCACATAAAATTAAACAGCTCTTTTGGTTTTCCTTTTCATCCTTGGTGCTGATACCAGCCCAGCCCTTCACCCCCACCTCTCATCATACTGACATGATCTGGCTCTACGGACGCTCTCACGTCTCAAGAACAAGATACAGGACTCGTTCTGGATTCCCTTGGACAGATGCAGCCGGAATATCCAACAGGCTGGGCCTCAATTTAGAGAGGTTTTTTTCATCATTTTCGCCCTTAAATGTAGACTGTTAGAGCTGGATTACTAATCCAAGATTTGTGTTTGCCTTCGGGGCTGACAAGCCCCACAGCCTGCGGGTCGCCTCCGCTAAGCCAAGGCTTCATCGTAGCAGGACTCCGGAGCAGAGGTCGTGCAGACTTTCCTTCCACAGAGGAAGGGGTCAGTCATCCAGGAGGTGAAAGTCATTTCAGAAGCAAACAGCATCATGTGCCCGACTGGTTCCTGGAGCTACAGACCAGAGCCACGAGCCTCGCACTTAAGCTTAAAGGGCCTGTCGGGGCCTCTCCTGTCCGGGCTGACGGGCTAGCGGGAGGCCGCATCGGCCGCAGCTCCTTGCGATCGTAACACATCCTGTGTCCCTTGGTTCCCAAGGAACACGCTGGCCTCCTTGTCACATGACCTTTCCTAATCTGCTACATCCTCACCAAAGACACCCCTACTCTGGGGTCATCCTACTCCTATTTTCTCTTATTTGTGCCGAGGCTTCGGCCGGATGTGCTTCCGCGGTGGGCTCCGGCTCCGGAAGCAGAGATGGCGGCTTTGTGAGCTGGGACGTCCCTGCACCTGGTAACAGAACAAACAGTGTGAGTTCTCAGTTCCACGATGCTGGAAGAAATCATTATTTTTAGTGTCAGATTTCAAAAAGAAACCTCGCATCTTCTAGGATCAGTGGGACTGTGGCCTGTTTTTGCAGCTATGAAGTTAGACTTAAAGCAACAGTCCAGTTTGCCTTCAGTGACTCACTGAAAAAAATCCTCGATTACCTGCCCCATGCTGACTTAGGCAGCCTTGCTTTAATTCTCCCTGCTTTATCGTAACAGAAGGCACTGTCGTGGATCGCTAAACCCGAACAGGTAAGGCCCCCGCGCTTTAACCACTCACCTACGCCTGCCAGTAGCTGTTCCCTCCTGCACAACGTGCCTTAAGAAAGCAAGTGCCGCTTAGGCCAACATATGGCTTGTTTCCCCTTCCAGGAAACACTACTTCGATGTGTTCTGAGTGGGAAAAGTGTAAGCCTCACTTAAAGCCGTCACCTCTCTGGGGCGCGTGCGCGTGTACCGACGACTCCGTGGAGCTGTGTGTAGCCCCCTACCTGAGGGGAGCTTCCTGTGTGCGGCCGCGGAAGACATCGCCTGTCCCAGGGCTTGATTAGAGCCCAGAGGCTGCTGGAAACCGGCAGCTTTGCTGGTTGAAGTGGTCCGGTGCTTTGACTTGGTATCTTTAACTGGTTTCGTCCAGACCAGTGCCTCCCCGACCTGGAGGGCAGCTCCCAGTTTCTGGGCCATCTCTACCATCTTGTGCCCACATGGGAAGAAAAAAAGAGTCACAGATGTCACTGGCAGAGACAAACCTACCCACTTCTTCCCAGGCCTTCCACCTGGGAGTTTAGCCAAAATCATGTCTGCCGGTACTGGTATGTGAGAGAGTTAGTATTTACTGCAAGGAAATCATTCTCCAACAGCAGAGAAGACAGAGTCCCCTTCGTGGACGGCAAGGGCACGCACACAGGATCTCAGAACCCCACGATTCAAGTGTGGTGCGTTACAGGGCTACCCTCCGGCCTTCCCCACGTGAGGAGAAGCGGGAGGAAGCTGCAAAGAGACCTCAACTCAGTTGTATTATATCAATAACGTAAGTCAGCCTGACTTTCCCCTGTTTTCTTCTAGGAAAGATTTTCCTTAGGCTGTTACTAACCGAAGATTTCCTGCTGCCAGGAACATCAAAGCCAAAACAGGCACGAACCTTTAGAATACTTTGTATCTGGATTATTTGGGCTTGACTCAAAAGTCCCCGGACAGCCTCCCGGGACCTAATAAAAGACACACCTCCGAGTCGAATTCCAGAGAGCTGCTGTCCTTGAGCAGGCTGACCTTCCTCTCCATCTCCTGGTACTGGGCCAGGGCGCCCTTCCTCTCGCCCTGGTTGTACAGCAGCACAGCGTAGTTCAGGTTGACTAACGGGTTACACCTGCGGCAAACGGATTCTGTGGGGCGTGGGCTTTGCAACCCGCGCTCCTTCAGAAATCCTTCTCAGTGCACAAAAACCAAAAACTGGTTAAACAGAAACTTCTCCGTTCTCCAGCAAGGTGAGAGCACATGCTCTGCGGACCTCTGGAGAAGCAGAGGTCAAGCCAAGCAGGAGCTCGTGGGGGCAAGTCTGACATCCCAGCCCTCGACGGGGCCGTCGGGGCAGGCTCGCGAAGGGGATCCCTAGCCTGCCTCCCGGCAGACGCCGTGGAATTCATCCCAGGAGAATTAAGTTTATCTTAAACGAAGCGAGTCCCATCTGCTGTTCCAGCCAGCCCGTGGCTGTCGGCAACCCAAGCCCGCTGCCAGCCCCTCCTCTGGCCTCCTGACTGCTAAACCCCGGGCTGAAGGGCCCGTGTCCGTTCCAGCTGAGCCACGCACGGGAGCCACGCACGGGAGCTGAGGGCCCACATCCTTTCCACAGGTAGGCCTCGGAAAGCAACAGTGGGGCTGTGGCGCCATCTGGTGGTTTTGGGGAGTCCAGCCCGCCCCACCGCCACTCCCAACAGAGCGGCTTACTTGTCCAGGCGCACGGCTTCTGCGTAGGCTCTCTTGGCGTTCTCGGGATCTTCCAGATTGGTCAGAGCCACTGCAACAAAGAAAGGGGGCCCCGCGGCTGGAGAGTCCAGCGTAGAACACAGAAGGAATGTTTCAAGACCACCGTTCATCCAGTCCCCAAACTGAAGTCCTCCTCTGCCCTCTCAGCTCCTGGAGCTACGGAGACAGTCGCTCGGCCTCGATGCCCCTGTCATCGGCTCCCGCGGCCCCTCCCCACGGTCAGCCGCGAATCCTGCTTCTTGTGCTCTCTTTTCTGACACTGCTGTCGTTCAGGTGCAAGTTGTTTCAGGCTTGCTTGCTTTTATCCCCACAGCAATGTCCCCACCTGCCTCCATCCACCTGCCACAAAGCTGCCAGGGGTCGCCCTGACTTACAAACAAATCGCACCACTGACTTAAGAACCCTCAGCGGTTCTCCATTACCCATAACCATGATCCTTCACTTGTTTAGCAACAGAACACGGTCTCCTTTTCAATCAGGATTTTCTGGAAGCCTGTTCTATAAAACCAAGCAAAACAGAGCTGTCTGGAAGCCAGGCCCACTCCACCTGCCCACCAGTCATGCGTTCACTTCCACCGGACATGAAAGAGATCTAGGAATACAGCTGGAAAACCTCGGCCTCTAGAATAAAGACCAGAGTTCTTGATTCCACTCGTGCCATCCCAGACCATCTCTCCTGACCACCCCCCACTGCTCTCCACCCGCGGCTGCCGGTCCGGGCTGCAGGCCTTTGCCTGCTCCTCGGCCACGCTATGCCGGCGAACTCCAGTTAAGTGTTCAAAATGCAGTGTGAAGGCCACCTCCACTTTGTGAAGTCAGAAATGCCGCTCATGCCTCAGAGGAGGCCCAGGTGTCCCCGTTCCTGCGTCCCCATCAGAACGAGCTTGCTTCGTATTGGGGCAGCCCCCAGCGAACCACCATTCAATTTGCTTTTGCAGCCTTCCTCTTAGAAATAAGAACCCCACAATAATGATTTTAAAAAGCCCACCTGGAGACCACACTGTCCGTGAGAATATGGAAAGTGCTTTCGGGCTTACACTTAGTAAGTCTGGCATGTGGAGAAATATCCCCCAGAAAGAATATTAGTTAGTACTTTCATGTTATAGTAACACATTAATAATAGACCAATTATGTCATGACAACAAAACCAGTAGCTAATACTCATTGGTATTTAATTACGTAATCCTCCCTCTCTACTCTGAGATCTACCCAGTACGTAGTGGAGGGAGGACACTTCTAAAGCCCAAGCTCTTAACACTCAATGGTATCTGGAACTTAGTTGGACTCTTTCTTTTTTTTTCTCCCTCTCTCTATACATTTGTAAATAAATTGTCAAGTCAGGGAAAACAACTGGTAAAAGATGAACTAGGGACGATCTTGATTTAACCTGTTGGTCTCTGAGTGAAACACCCCCAAGCTAGAAGCAACCAGATATCCTGTCTTCTTTTGCAAGCTCCAGGACACTCACCGAGGTTCCTGGGGGATCTGCGAGGCAATGGCTTCTACGGCACATTTAAACCCTGGCCTCATATGATTCTAGATCATTTTCCGTCATCACAGACTACAGAGGGGCTCTCCCCACCAACGTCTCTTACCAGCCAAAAGCATGTAGAGCTCCCCCATCTTCGGCTGGAGGTTGATGGCTGCGCTGAGGAAATGGAAAGCCGACGCGTACTGCTGCATGGTCAGGTGGACAAGGCCCAAATTATACAGAATCTTCCAATCGAAGGGAGCCAAGTAGTTGGCTCGCTTCAGGCAGCTGATAGCCTGCAGGGGAGAGGGGGCACTCGATGAGTGGCTGGGGCAAGCCTGGCAGCCCCAGGAACTGCGTGTGTGAACACAAACAAGGAAGATAAGGAGACGCTCACTGCCACGTATTTCTTCTTGCCGAAGAAACACATTCCAATGTTATTCCAGAGCGGAGGACTTTCTGGAACGGCACAAGCTACAACTCTGTACTTGGTGAGGGCAACATCAAAGTCCCCGTGGGTCTGCATCATGCTGCCTGCTGCCAAGATGGCCTGAAAACACAGGACATGAAAAACTGGTAACTAAGCCATTCCCCGAAGGCTGTCGCAGTGAAGCGGCCATTCTGTGCACTCAGCAGGCCCGTCGGCACGGACAGGACATACACGCTTCTTCCGGGCCACAGAAAATATATTCGAGCTCTCGGAACAAACGCTCGGGAGGAATGTCCCCACGCCCGCTGTGGCTTTCTCTGGCACAGTACAGAAAAAGAAAAGATACAATGTCAGTGACTTCCCCTGGCTCATTTGTTTCCTACTTCTAGTCCAGGAAGTCAATTTTTCAGAGTCAAGGCCCTTTCAGTAAAAAAACAGCCTTGTATCTGTTCCCCCATGGCCCTACTTGGTACCCCAAGTGCTCCAGATAACCCAGAAACTGCTGTCTTTGGCCACTTAAGGTCCAGCTCCTTCTGGCACCACCCAGGCTTGAGGCCTCCGCAGTCCAGCCCTCTCATTTCTCCGAGGAAGGGCGCCCAGGCGGGAGCTGGCGGAATCAGCCTAACACGCCTCCCGTGACAGAAGCGACAGGACCAGGCCCGCACCCTTCGTCAAAGCCTGTTTTGCTGCCTCTCCCTCCATGACATTCATCCACTCCACGATCTCAGCCCCAAAGTCCTATCTGGACAAGAGTTGTCCTCGCAAATTCATTAAGAACCCAGCAGTCACTTCACCAGAATCTCTTCGGACAGTAGTTGTAGAGGCTTTGTTCATTTCCAGAGTAACACACGGACCTTCACCGGCGCGACAATGTCACTGTGTGACAGGCCTGTGACAGCAGATGTGCACTTGTAGAAAATAAGAAGCAGAACGCTAGCACTTTACAATACGTTATAAGAAGGGCCATGTGTGTTTATAATTTTTCTAAGAAAAATGTAATTTCTTAGGTATCCACAGTGCTTTCTAGGGCCAGGTCACCTCAGGCAGCGGTGGGAGCGTCTGTGTGAAGGCTCTGGGATTTGACAGCCTACGATACCTTGTAGTTGGTAGGGTCATAAGTCAGTGCATTTCCAAGGTGTTCAAATGCCTTCTGGTAAATGCCGAGCTTGGAGAAAAAGCAAACCAGAGAATTACATCAGGGGGAGACAGCAGTTAAGGAGTCTGGCCAACCACACCGTGAACAGAAACACCCGGGCTTTCTGGTTGTCCCGACAAAAAAAGAGCTACAGATACGAGATAAAAAAAAGAACACTAAAAATCCCCATATTTGTTGATTTGTCCCCTGAAGGTCCAAGTATCTGTTTGCCCGACCCGCCTCTGGCACACTCTGCGGTTCCCACTCAGGCCTCCTTGGCAGGAAATGGGCTGGTGAGCATCCTGCCCAGGGGCCAGCCTCCAAGCCAAAGCCCAGGAAGGCCCAGGGTTAAGCTCCTGATTCCTTTTCAAGAAAAACAAGAGACAGAAAGGCCACCCTAGAGGCGGAGCTGGTGGACCAGCTGAGCAGGAAATGAGTTTGTCGGGGGGTAGGACAGGGAGAGAGCCTCAGGGGGCCCGCAGGCTGGTAGAGAGAAGTGGAGGCACTAAAAGAAAGCCATTCACACGCGGGGAGACGTGGAGCGGAAAGGAGACTTCGTATTCTAGACCACGCTCTGGCTCTGCCTTCTCTTTCCCGTAGGACCGGGCTGGGAAGAGGTAGCTACAGAAACGGCCTCCACCCCAGGCCTGCCCGTGCCCACCTGCCTCACAGCTTCTCCCGCAGCAACACGAAGCCAGCCCCCACCAATTATCTCCCGTATCTGCCCTTTCCTTAAATGGGTAAGAACGAGAACTGCAGTAGCCTCGAACAGACTTATATGCCTGATTCGAATGCAGAAAATTCATTCCTTTGGCAGACAAAGAATATCGAATGCAGAAAGTAAGGTGCACCTGCTTCCTGTGACCTTTAGTAGAATGTGATAGAGTAAAATCAAAGTGCAGGGACGCCATACTCCATACAAACCCAAAAGCATTGCCAACCTCAGTGCCTGAGTGAGGACAATGCTCATTACCTGTAAGTAGAGTAGTCCTAAAGTTGTGAGAAGTTCCGTGTTTTCTGGCGAGAACCTGCAACACAGAGCCCCGCACAGAGCGCTCAGAGGGAAACAAGATGTGTGTGAGACACTGAGACCCCTGCCTGCGGGCCCGCCCTCGTGCAGCCCCTGGAGACACCCGTGAGAATTCCTGAAGGTGATTTGGGAATTTCCTTCAAAAGTTGGTCTTCTCAACCCTGGCTACAGGTTGGATTGCTCAGCACAAAGGAAATGGGACTTACAATCCAGACTCCTTTGTCAGGACCCTTCCTTAGGGCCAAAGTCCTAAGAACCACCTACGGAATATTCTGTGTGACTGTCCTGATTATACAGAGACAATTAAAGATGGACACTCCATAAATCAAGTCCATCTAAAACACACAGTTGTGGCCAGTTCCCTCGCGTAGGTTTGTGGGGTGGTTTTGTTTTGTTTTTCTGGTCTCACTGTACAGACAATGCCAGCAGAGTTTCCTGTTTAGGATCCCAGCGGCCCTCATGCTCTGCTCTCCACATTAAACAAAAAGCCATACTAAATAGCCAAACTAAAAAAAGAAGGAAGACACATACGGGCTCAAGGAAAAAGCCATTGGCTTTGGGGAGTAAACACTGACTTAAGTAAAAGATTATCTGCTTTCCCAGTCCCTCACTGATCCTTGCCTTTGTCACAAAACCCAAGCAACACTGAACTGAGATGTTCTGTCTGTAGGGTCATCGGCAGTTTCATCAGTGAAAATGCCAAAAGGCAAGGAACAGCGTCTCCCGCTTCTAAGGAATGAGTGGGGCACTGGTTACCTATGGGGAGACCAGAACCAGAGGGACCAAAGCCCCAGGCAGGGGAAGCCTGAGCTGGCCAAACAGAGCTTACTCAGTTCAACCGTAAATATCCACTTTGATCACCTCCCTCTCATAAACCAATCACGTGACTTCCCTGATTCTGGTGGCATCCCCCTGGGCCCCCACCAAATCATGACTACCATCTCCAAAGCAATGGGTCATAAACAATGGTCTCCATTCTCAGTGAGGTTCCAAATGCTCACTGTCCCCTTTTTCCCTTGGGAATTTTATTGACTTAAGTCCTTGATGAGCCCCTGGAAGGATGTGACCCTCCAGATTTCTGTGAGCTAATCTCAAAGTGACAACTTTAAAAGGCAGAAGTCAGGGATCAAGGCTTCCACCCAGCACCACAGAAGCTTAAAATATGCTACATGGGCTCCTTCCCACTTGTCCCTATAAACTTAGCCGCTTGCTGACAAGTCTTTTGTAGCTTAACAAATGAAGGGATTTTTTTTAAAGATTTATTTATTTATTTTAGCGGGGGGGGGGGGAGCATGAAGTGGGGAGGGTTAGTAGAGGGACAGAGACTCTCAAGCAGACTCCCCACCGAGTGCGGAGCCCAACAAGAGACTTGATCTCACAATCCTGAGATCATGACCTGAGCAGAAATCATGAGTTAACCGACTGAGCCACCCACGTGCCTCAAACCAAGGGATTTTTAAGTCCTTTTAGACACAAAATGTGGTTGAAGAAAATTCAGAAAAGCGTTGTGACTAGTATAACCAGAAAAGTGACAGATGTGGTAAAAGACAAAGGTAATTAACAAAAATCTAAGTTTATTTCAGAGACTAATTATCAGACTAATTACACTGTGGCCACACATCCTGTTAAGTAACAATGAGACATTTTGCTACAGCTATCCCACTTAAAACAAACAAGACCCTACACAAAAAAGACAACTTTAGTATGTGTCCCTAGAGAAGAAACATGGAACACCATCCCGGGAAAGCCAGTCAGTTCCATTATCAACAGGTGTTTGGCCTACCCTAATGACGTTTTAAAAAAACAAGATATTGGTCTCAGGCTAATAAAGGCCACACGTTTATTAAAGAATCAGAAGATTTCTGGCCCCAATGTCTCTGGAAACAAGATCTGCTGTAAAGTTTAAAACCACAATGGCAGTCTACCAGCTGACTCCAAAATCTATCCGCTCCTTCCTCCAGCCATACTGATAGGTGAGAAACACGGTCTTCCTTATGGAAGCCAGCCACTGGGAGCTTCTAACCTTAGCTTGAGCTTTACTCTAACTCACACAACTAGTAATCGTCACGGTAATCCGTAATCAGCCTTAAGCTTAGGGGTTCCTATGTCTTTCCCATTTATTTTCTCATCGCCTTCAAGAAAACAGACATACTTACTCCACTGCTTTCTTGTAGATTTCAATGGCCTTGTCCAGGTCTCCCTCCAGCAAATGGATCTTCCCCAGCATTATATAAGTCAAATCATGCCTGTTAAGATGGAGTGCGTTGTGCAGCTGGTCTTGTGCCTAACAAGATTGATGGAGTAAAGAGAACCACATCACTACCATGAAAGGACAATGGCTTGGTGTAGCTTTCGTAAAGACAGAACTCCCACGGTGCTCAGGCAGGAGCAGGACATCTCAGCAAACAGCCCCCACCACCCAAAAACACTAAAACACACCGAAACTGCTTGCTGACAGGAGAGCTGCAACGTGAGGTGTCTGCCTCTGGAGCCACATGGGAGAGTTTTTTATACAAGATGATTAACCTTTCTGAGTGTCTTCTGCTTCTTGATATTCATACCCATGACTCATACTTCATAATTCAAAGGAGTGTCATAGTACAGAATACAGCATTGCCCTGGACTCGATCCCAGCTGCACCGCTGACCAACCGCACAACCTTCCCTGGGGTGGACCTCATTTTCCTCACCAATATTTTGATAAAGAATGAATGGACTGTTCTCGTTTATTCACTCCGCACGTATCCATTGAGTACCTATTGTTCTAGGTACTAAGGATACCAGCGCTAACAGAACAAACTCCTTGCTCTAGAAGAGCTTTATCCTAATCGATGATCAAAAGGGCTTTAAGTCATTCATTGACTCAAGTATTTACATCAATGTCAAGTATTATATTTGTTCTGTTTGTTAGCTTTACAGTAAAATCTAAATATAATTCTCCTCAGTACAGCTCTGGCCAAAGACCAATCCCACCTCTCCCTTGGCTCAGAATAATCCTATGAATAGAAATGCACTTGCGTGGAATATTCTCTGAGGAGAAAACTCTCCTAAGCAAGCATAAAACACTATAGATCTGCCCAGGAAACCTAAGGAGACCCACTAAAAATGTAAGTTCTTACATGGAAAATAACATTAAAAACGGTAACTGTCAGAAATCAAATCCACTTAAAACTTAAATTCATTTCCAGTAACCTTAAAAACTATAATCAGTTGCCATCAGACCATAAGACAGCTCACACAGTCGTGATTACACTTTCAAGACCGAAGGGTTCACTTTTTGATATTTAAGTTTTACTGAACATTTGTTTCTATACTAGAAAATGACACCGAGGACGGGAGAGAAGAGGGGAGAGAAGCAACTCGACTGCCATTCCCTCATAATATTTCTAGAGTTCGTCATTTTCTTGCTAAAATCAGAAAAGAAAAAGAAAAAAAAAAAACAGAAAAAAAGCAGATGGATGAAAAATGAGAATAAATATGGGGATAAATGTCTGGCACTTTCAATTTTTGCTGCCAGAATCCCCATAAGCACTTCTCAAGAACCCTACACCACGAGCGATGGCGCCCCTGCAACAAGTGGCCCCTCAGGGGGCTCCCCAGCCGGCGCCCAACCGCCACCGCCATTCCCACACGGTACCTTACTGAACTGCTTCAGGTAAATGTAGCAGACTCCCAGGTTGTGACAGATCTCCTGCACATAAAAGGAAGTGAGACAGCACAGGTGTCAACCCCACGGTTACTATGTGACTGAAACGACAGGCATCTAAACAGTCACTGCCCGGCAAAGCGTGCATTTGACATGGCACTACAGGTAGTTGCTCCTAGATTTCACACTTAAATACATTTAATTCTACAAAATGGGTTAATATGTAAAAATAATATGTAAAAAACTCAAATTATAAGAGAGAAAAGCAGACTGAACAGTGATCTTCCTGGGTCTTGGGGTTACATACCCAGCCCCAGGCCTTTCTTCTCTAAGAGCTGCCCCCTGCCCTCCTCTCAGAAGAGACTGTCCACAGCCCCTGCTCCACCCCGAAGGAAGTGTGTGTGTGTGTGCGTGCGTGCGTGCGTGTGTGTGTGCCGACCAGATTCCTTCTCCTAGGAACCTGGGACTTGACTAGGTGATGTGGACTCGGGGACCAACAACGCAATCTGGAGGCCGCCGAGACGGAATATACGTCACTGGAGCCAGTCTGCTGAGGTCTACAAATCCTGGCCCGTGGGCCAAATTCATCCTCTGCTTTTCTTGTAAATAAAGTTTTACTGGAACACAGCCACGACCACTTGTTACACATTGCCTACAAAACTTTCACACTAGAACTTTAAAGTAGCTGCAATAGGGACTATATGAAGCCACAAAGCTTAAAATATTCACTAGGCCCTTTACAGAGGAAGGCAAAGGTAATTCTGGAAGGCAGAACAAAACTTCAAGAGTCAGAGACATGGAGAGGCTATGTCCCTGAATGTACACCAAAAAGACAAGGAGGGGGAATACGTGAGATGCAACGTCAGAGCCACAGGGAACAAGTACAGAACACGTTTAATACAATGGAAAACAGAGTGGCAGATGCCGCTGGTTAATAGCCACCCTCCTTGTTGTCCTTCCCAGCAGACCTAACGTTATAGTGTCAATGTGTCCAACGTAAAAACTACTCTTCCTGGCCTTCCTTAAAGGGGGGGAGGTTGATGTCACACAAGTGGCAGTCTGTTGGGGATTTCTGGGAAAGCTATACTTTCCTAATACAGGCTATGTCTTTTTCTCTTTGTTGTTTCCTTTTTCTCCCTGCCTGGAATGATGATGTGATCTTAGAGCTGCAGCAGACGCCTTGTGACCCTGAAGAAAAGCCTCAGCCTTGACGTCCTTGGATCACCAAGTCAATGCTGGCAACTACTCACCTGGATTTGTTTCATGAGAAAAATAAACCCCTAATTGGTAAAGCCAAAGTTTAGTCAAAATTCTTATTGCAGTTATAATCCCTAACTGATAACAAAGAGATAATGGAGGAGAAGAAAAAAAAAAATCAAAGAATGACTCAAACAAAATTTCCCTGACCCAAAATAGGGCAAGGATTCTCACAGAAAAGCCAACTGAGGGTCCACAGATGAGGGGGAAAAAAGAAAAGAAACACTTCTAGACAACTATGATTGATATTTCAGAACTCCAATGATAAAGAGAAACTCCACAAAGCTTCTAGAGAAAAAAGTGGAGTTATCAACAAGAATCAGACTGTTAAGAGACTGCCAGAAAACCAGGCAGCAATGTCTGCTAAGTTATGAGGCAACACGACTTTTGATCTTATGCTTAGTTAAATCATCAATCAAGTGAAGATAAAATAAAGATATTTTGGGAGGGAGGGGTTAAGATGGTGGAGGAGTAGGGGACTCCTTTTTCAGCCGGTCCCCCGAGTCGAGCTGGATAGGTACCAGACCAGCCTAAACAACCACGGAACCAACCTGAGACGCAGGAAGATGCATCTAGATCTCTACAAATGAACATCTCCAGCGCTGAGTATTGAGGTACGAAGCGGGGAGCCATGAAACCGCGCACAGATATCGGAAGATAAACAGAAGGGGGAGGGAGCCGCCGCGTTCCGGGCGCCGGGAAGCGGTAGCCACCTGCACGGGGGAGCGGGCGGACTCGCAGACGGCACCCGCGAAACAGCAGACTGAGACCGTGAGCCGGGTGCGCGCGCCACCAGGCATCTCGCGGAACCCCGGAATCCCGGTGCGCTCACTGGATCCAGACTGAGACCGGGAGCTCTGGGAGCGCACGGGGGCGGCTGGCGGCGTTAGAAACACAAAGGACAGAGACGCGCCGGCCCTGGAAGTGAGGGCTGGGACGCCGGGTGTGGGGCGCACATCCCGGACGCTGCAGGGTTGAGCAGCACCAACAGAAACAGAGTTAAAGTGGCCAGAACATTAGTAGAGAACGGGCCGCAATCCCTCTGTTCTGTGACAGAGGCTGAAATTCGGCCACTGCTGCTCTGACTCTCAGAAGAGGCACAGCAAACCGCCAGGGAAAGCCGCCAGAGAACAAAAGCCTGGAAATACCGGCTCACAGCGTGCCCATCCCCATCCCCCCTCGGAGGGGACGCCGAGACTCTACCCAAACAGGGTTGCCTGAGTATCGGCGCAGCAGGCCCCTCCCCCAGAAGGCAGGCTGAAAAATCAAGAAGCCCACATCCCTAAGATCCCTATAGAACAAGGGTGCACGGCCTGGGTCCTGGTCAATAATTTGGGCTCTGGACAACCCCACAACCTCTCCTCATCAGAATGACTAGAAGGAGAAGTTCCCCCCCAGCAAAGAAAAGACAATGAGTCTGTGGCCTCTGCCACAGAACTAATGGATATGGATGTAACCAAATTATCAGAAATGGAATTCAGAGTAACAGTGGTCAGGATGATGTGCAGACTTGAAAAAAGTATTAACAAAAATGTTAATGAGAATATAGTATCTCTAAGGGCGGAAATGAGAGCGAATCTGGCAGAAATTAAAAATTCTATGAGCCAAATGCAGTGAAAACTAGAGGCTCTGACAGCCAGGGTAAATGAGGCAGAAGAACGTATCAGCGAATTGGAGGATGGGTTAGTAGAAGAAAAAGCTAAAATAGAAGCTTGACTTAAAAAAATCCACACCCACGAATGTAGGTTACGGGAGATTACTGACTCAATGAAACGATCCAATGTCAGAATCATCGGCATCCCCGAGGGGGTGGAGAAAAACAGAGGTCTAGAAGAGATATTTGAACAAATTGTAGCTGAAAACTTCCCTAATCTAGTGAGGGAAACAAACATTCGTGTCCAAGAGGCAGAGAGGACCCCTCCCAAGCTCAACCATGACAAACCTACACCACGTCATGTCATAGTGCAATTCGCAAATATTAGATCCAAGGATACAGTACTGAAAGCGGCCAGGGCAAAGAAATTTCTCACGTACCAAGGCAAAGGTATCAGAATTACGTCAGACCTGTCTACACAGACCTGGAATGAGAGAAGGGGCTGGGGGGGCATTTTCAAAGTTCTTTCAGAGAAAAACATGCAGCCAAAGATCCTTTATCCAGCAAGGCTGTCATTCAGAATTGATGGAGAGATAAAGACCTTTCAGAATCGCCAGTCATTAACCAATTTCGTAACCACGAAACCAGCCCTACAGGAGATATTACGGGGGGGTTCTATAAAGGTAAGAAGGCCCCAAGAGTGATACAGAACAGAAAGTCACAACCCATACAAACAAAGACTTTACTGGCAACATGACATCATTAAAATCATATCTCTCAATAATCAGTCTCAATGTGAATGGCTTAAATGCTCCCATAAACGCCACAGGGTTGCAGATTGGATAAAAAGACATGACCCATCCATTTGCTGTCTACAAGAGACTCATTTTGAACCCAAAGATACATTCAGACTGAAAGTAAAGGGATGGAGTACCATCTTTCATGCCAATGGACCTCAAAAGAAAGCTGGGGTAGCAATTCTCATATTAGATAGATTGGATTTTAAACTAAAGACTATAGTTAGAGACACAGAAGGGCACTATATTATTCTTAAAGGATGTATCCAACAAGTGGATATGACAATTATAAATATATATGCCCCCAACAGGGGAGCAGCAAGATACACAAGCCAACTCTTAACCAGAATAAAGAGACATATAGATAAAAATACATTAATAGTAGGGGACCTCAACACCCCACTATCAGAAATAAACAGAACACCCTTGCAAAAACTAAGCAAAGAATCAAAGGCTTTGAATGCCATACTCGACGAGTTGGACCTCATAGATATATATAGAACACTACACCCCAGAACCAAAGAATACTCATTCTATTCTAATGCCCATGGAACATTCTCAAGAATAGACCATGTTCTGGGACACAAAACACGTCTCAACCGATACCAAAAGACTGAAATTATTCCCTGCATATTCTCAGACCACAACACTTTGAAAGTGGAACTCAACCACAAGGAAAAATTTGGAAGAAACTCAAACACTTGGAGACTAAGAACCATCCTGCTCAAGAATGATTCAATAAACCAGGAAATCAAAAATCAAATTAAACAATTTATGGAGACCAACAAGAATGAAAACACAACGGTCCAAAACCTATGGGATACTGCAAAGGCAGTCCTAAGGGGGAAATACATAGCCATCCAAGCCTCACTCAAAAGAATAGAAAAATCTAAAATGCAGTTTTTATATTCTCACCTCAAGAAGCTGGAACAGCAACAGAGGGACAGGCCTAATCCAAGCACGAGGAAGCAGTTGACCAAAATTAGAGCAGAAATCAACGAATTAGAAACCAGGAGTACAGTAGAGCAGATCAACAGAGCTAGAAGCTGGTTCTTTGAGAGAATTAATAACATTGACAGACCTCTGGCAAGACTTATCCAAAAGAATAGAGAAAGGACCCAAATTAATAAAATTATGAATGAAAAAGGAGAGGTCACAACCAACACCAATGAAATTGGAAGGATTATTAGAAACTTTTATCAACATCTATATGCCAATAAATTAAACAATCTGGAAGAGATGGGAGACCTTCCCGGAAACCCATAAACTACCAAGACTGAAACAGGAAGAAATTGATTTTTTAAACAGGCCAATTAATTATGAAGAGACTGAGTCAGTGATAAACAATCTTCCAAAAAATAAAACTCCAGACCTGGATGGTTTTCCTGGGGAATTCTACCAAACATTCAAAGAAGAAATAATACCTATTCTCCTAAAGCTATTTCAAAAAACAGAAACAGAAGGAAAGCTACCAAACTTATTCTATGAGGCCAATATTACCTTGCTCCCCAAACCAGGCTAAGACCCCAACAAAAAAGAGAATTACAGACCGATTTCCCTAATGAATATGGATGCCAAAATCCTCAACAAGATCCTGGCAAATAGAATCCAACTGTACATTAAAAGGATTATCCATCAAGACCAAGTGGGATTCATCCCTGGGATGCAGGGGTGGTACAACATTCGCAAATCTATCAGTGTCTTAGATTTTATTCAGAAACAAAAATTCAGAAATCATATGATTCTCTCAATAGATGCAGAAAAAGCAAAATACAGCATCCTTTTCTGATTAAAACCCTTCAGAGTGTAGGAATAGAGGGTACATTTCTCAATCTCATAAAAGCCATCTATGAAAAGCCTACAGCAAATATCATTCTCAATGGGGAAAAGCTGGAAGCCTTTCCCTTAAGATCAGGAACACGACAAGGATGCCCACTCTCGCCACTATTATTCAACATAGTACTAGAAGTCCTTGCAACAGCAATCAGACAACAAAAAGGGATAAAAGGTATCCCAATCGGCAAAGAAGTTGTCAAACTGTCTCTCTTCGCAGATGACATGATACTCTATATGGAAAACCCAAAAGAATTCCACTCCCAAACTATTAGAAGTTATAGAGCAATTCAGTAATGTGGCGGGATACAAAATCAATGCTCAGAAATCAGTTGCATTTCTGGGGCGCCTGGGTGGCACAGCGGTTAAGCGTCTGCCTTCGGCTCAGGGCATGATCCCGGCGTTCCGGGATCGAGCCCCACATCAGGCTCCTCTGCTATGAGCCTGCTTCTTCCTCTCCCACTCCCCCTGCTTGTGTTCCCTCTCTCGCTGGCTGTCTCTATCTCTGTCGAATAAATAAATAAAATCTTAAAAAAAAAAAAAAATCAGTTGCATTTCTATACACGAACAATGAGACTGAAGAAAGAGAAATTAGGGAATCCATCCCATTTACAATAGCACCAAAAACCATACGTTACCTTGGAATTAACCAGAGACGTAAAGGATCTATATTCTAGAAACTATAAATCACTCTTGAAAGACATTGAGGAAGACACAAAAAGATGGAAAGATATTCCATGTTCATGGATCGGAAGAATTAACATAGTTAAAATGTCCATGCTACCCAGAGCAATCTACACTTTCAATGCTATCCTGATCAAAATACCAAGGACATTTTTCAAAGAACTGGAACAAATAATCCTTAAATTTGTGTGGAACCAGAAAAGGCCCCGAATCTCCAAGGAACTGTTGAAAAGGAAAAACAAAGCTGGGGGCATCACAATGCCGGTTTTCGAGCTGTACTACAAAGCTGTGATCACAAAGATAGCATGGTACTGGCACAAAAACAGACACACAGACCAATGGAACAGAATAGAGAACCCAGAAATGGACCGTCGGCTCTTTGGGCAACTAATCTTTGATAAAGCAGGAAAAAACATCCGGTGGAAAAAAGACAGTCTCTTCAATAAATGGTGCTGGGAAAATTGGACAGCTACATGCAAAAGAATGAAACTTGACGACTCTCTCACACCATACACAAAGATAAACTCCAAATGGATGGAAGACCTCAATGTGAGACAGGAATCCATCAAAATCCTGGAGGACAACATAGGCAACAACCTCTATGACATCGGCCAGAGCAACCTTTTTCATGACACATCTCCAAAGGCAAGAGAAACAAAAGATAAAATGAACATGTGGGACTTCATCAAAATAAAAAGCTTCTGCACAGCCAAGGAAACAATCAAAAAAAACTAAGAGGCAGCCCACGGAATGGGAGAAGATATTTGCAAATGATGCTACAGATAAAAGACTGGTATCCAGGATCTACAAAGAACTTCTCAAACTCAGTAAGCGGGAAACAAATAAACGAATCATAAAATGGGCAGAAGATATGAACAGACACTTTTGCAATGATGACATACAAATGGCTAACAGACACATGAAAAAATGTTCAAAATCATTAGCCATCAGGGAAATTCAAATCAAAACCACACTGAGATACCACCTTACGCCAGTTAGAATGGCAAAAATAGACAAGGCAAGAAACACCAATTGTTGGAGAGGATGTGGAGAAAGGGAATCCCTCCTACATTGTTGGTGGGAATGCAAGTTGGTACAGCCACTCTGGAAAACAGTGTGGAGGTCCCTTAAAAAGTTAAAAATTGAGCTACCCTATGACCCAGCCATTGCACTACTGGGTGTTTACCCCCAAAGATATAGACGTAGTGAAGAGAAGGGCCATATGCACCCCAATGTTCATAGAAGCATTGGCCACAATAGCTAAATCGTGGAAGGAGCCGAGATGCCCTTCAACAGATGACTGGATTAAGAAGTTGTGGTCCATATGTACAATGGAATATTACTCAGCCATCAGAAAGAATGAATTCTCAACATTTGCTGCAACATGGACGGCACTGGAGGAGATAATGCTAAGTGAAATAAGTCAGGCAGAGAAAGACAAATATATGATTTCTCTCATCTATGGAACATAAGAACTAGGATGATCGGTAGGGGAAGAAAGGGATAAAGAAAGGGGGGTAATCAGAAGGGGGAATGAAACATGAGAGACTATGGACTATGAGAAACAAACTGAGGGCCTCAGAGGGGAGGTGGGTGGGGGAATGGGATAGATGGGTGATGGGTAGTAAGGAGGGCACGTATTGCATGGTGCATTGGGTGTTATACGCAACTAATGAATCATCGAACTTTACATTGGAAACCACGGATGTACTGTATGGTGACTAATATAATATAATAAAAAATCTTAAAAAAAAAAAAAAGAATGGCAAAAATCAACAAGGCAGGAAACAGCAATTGCTGGAGAGGATGTGGAGAAAGGGGATCCCTCCTACATTGTTGGTGGGAATGCAGGTTGGTGCAGCCACTCTGGAAAACAGTGTGGAGGTCCCTTAAATAGTTAAAAATTGAGCTACCCTATGACCCAGCCATTGCAATGCTGGGTGTTTACCCTAAAGATACAGACGTAGTGAAGAGAAGGGCCATATGCACCCCAATGTTCATAGCAGCATAGTCCACAATAGCTAAATCGTGGAAGGAACCGAGATGCCCTTCAACAGATGACTGGATTAAGAAGCTGTGGTCCATATATACAATGGAATATTACTCAACTATCAGAAAGAATGAGTTCTCAACATTTGCTACAACATGGACGGCACTGGAAGAGATAATGCTAAGTGAAATAAGTCAAGCAGAGAAAGACAATTATCATATGATTTCTCTCATCTATGGAACGTAAGAACTAGGATGATCGGTAGGGGAAGAAAGGGATAAAGAAAGGGGGGTAATCAGAAGGGGGAGTGAAGCATGGGAGACTATGGACTCTGAGAAACAAACTGAGGGCTTCAGAGGGGAGGGGGGTGGGGGAATGGGATAGACTGGTGATGGGTAGTAAAGGGGGCACATATTGCATGGTGCACTGGGTGTTATACGTAACTAAGAATCATCGAACTTTGCATCAGAAACCAGGGCTGTACTGTATGGTGACTAACATAATGTAATAAAAAAAAAACATTAAAAAATAATAATAATAAAAAAAAATAAAGATATTTTGGGCATGTAGGTATTCAGTATCCATAACAAAAGACAGCCATACGACAAATGGAACCATTAGCATGTCACTAATAACAAAGAACTTCAAGTTCTCTACTTACCCAATCTTTCTGGTTCAGTTTAGCTGCTTCGTTATATACTTCAATGGCAGCTTTATGTTTTCCCAAAAGAAATCTGGGGAAGAGATACATTTTCTGTAATTATTAACTCAAAGCTTTTACAGGACTAACTCCACTAGTCCCTCATTTGACTAATATTCTGTCCAGGAGAGAATTCTGGAAGCCTCTTCCCTATTAGCTGTCTGTGCTGTTTTGGCCAACGAGGCTGGCTTATCAATAACAGAGGCTTTTTTGGTAGGGGCTGCACTGATCGCTGTCCCAGGGTCTTGGACTCACTCTACACCAATTTTAGTGAAAGTCTTCTGTAATTTATTTTCTGCAACATACCACAAATGTAGAACAAAAAAGAAACGAGCTAAAATATATATACCAGTTAAGCAAGGGCTGCCAGCATTCATCATCACCATCTACTTAAGGGACAACCCCTTCCCTTCCAAGACTAAATCTCCTGCCTTGACACTGGATCACAATTCTAAAGAGAGGCACGGGCAGTCCGGGCCTCTATGCAACGACAGTGCAGGTATGAATGACAGGAGGTAAGAAGGTGGGGCTGGAACCCCATGGGACACTATGGCTCCGGAGTAGAAAAACTGTCAGTGTACCTAACAGCTTATAAAGAGCGGAGGTTGTTTGCACCCAGGAGCTGTCTGGGCCTCCACTCGACAAACACTTACTAATACGAACTATGTCAAGTATTTATTACACTACATGTCGGAACAGCAGATGAAAAAATTTCTACAGGTTGCCAGCAAGATTAGGGGACTAAGGGAACAAGATGTCGCTATTTATACGATAAACAGTATCGGGTTTCCCCCATCACGCTACACTATACAATGTTTGAAATTCTCATCGTTAACTCATTTTTTCAAATTTCAAAATCAATCCACTCTTCAAAGTGGATCCCAGTATCCCTGTTGGGCAACTCTCCCTCTATGTATCAGGCGGATCAGGCTGCCAGAAGCAGCCTTTGCCTGAGAAAAACGCCTTCTACAGTGTTCTCTGTGGGTACCCCGGGGCTTGCAGGCCGCAGATACTCACAGAGATCTCGCCACCTGCTTGAGGTTATCTGCACACTGAGGGCTGAGAATAGCGCACGTCTGAAAGAGTTCTAGGGATTCTTGGATATTTCCTTCCAGGCGAAATATTAATGCTGCCAAGAGACGGAAAACACAGTAAAAATCATCATATTCTGGGGAGAACAGTGTCTGTTATCAGAAAAACTGGAGAAGAGGGAGTTAAGAAACCATACCAAAGAAACCCTTTGGATAATTGTATCTTTGACACAATCAGATATGACCTCAGGTAGGCTGAAACAAGTAGCAAAGTTGTTGACAATTTAAAACTTTTTTTAATAAGCTCTCTCAAACCTACCTACTCTAATCCCGGCATCCACCATGCAGATAACCAGGTGCCTTGCAAATTATCCCACAACTTCCTCATGATAAGGACATTCCTGGGCTTCCCCATCAAACACTCTATTTATCATGATAACTCAGACTTCCATCTAGCGGTTTCCAGAGTATACCCAGACAGGGCAAAAGGGCAATCAAGGAGATTCTGGCCTCAAATGCACGAATATTTCGGACTTGGTTTCCAGTATAACAACCAATCCAAATCATTAATTCTTCCCAGGCTTAAATTTTCAGAAGAAGTTACACGTTTAAGTATTATGAGGCACTGAGAGTCCAGAACTTGTAATACTGGGAATAAAAGAGCTTTTTTTTTTTTTTTTTACCATTACGTCCTAGAGATATCAATATCTTACCAATTACTTCAGAAAATTGTACGTTAATCTGAAGGCTACCGATCCAATGTGTGGTAAACAAAACCATTCATCTACGCCAAAGAATCAAAAGAAAAGTTCCTAGAAAAACTAAAGATGCTAAAGAGTAAAATTTCAGTCACCGGTTCTTACATTTGGTTTCTGGTAAATTCCATCTATTCTCTGCTTTACCCTCTACACCTCTAGGCTTCTTCCTTTCATCCTAACACCCTTATAAAAAATTCTCAAGCCTTTCCTCATCTCTTTTAGCTGACTACAAGAAGCCCTTCTGGAAGCCCCTTCTGGACTTGAAGCAGGGACCCTAACATCCACTCTGAAAACACTAGCCAGACACTACAGAATGGGGGGGAAGGAGAGCAGCAAAATTTTTTTTAACAGAACCAGTCACTTCTGAGGTCAAATCCCACACAAGAATTATGTTTCGTTTCAAACAACATAATACTGAATAAGACCTTTGTAGAACATTTGAATTTAAAGTGTTTCATAGGTAGTTTGCACTTCTTTCAGAACCTAGGCAAAGTATGCCTTTCTCTACCAAGAAGAGAAGAAACACATGTCTTACCTTGGACATAGATAGCATATTCACATAAGCCCTGAGTCTCCTGAAGTTGCTCTTTGATAACAGCCTGAAAGAGGAAGAAAAATACAGTAGTTCAGTGTCTTGAAGTATTTTTAAGAAAAGGTAGACATGGGCCGTGAGACAGGAATCCATCAAAATCTTAGAGGAGAACACAGGCAACCACCTCTTTGACCTTGGCCACAGCAACTTCTTGCTAGACATGTCTCCAAAGGCAAGGGAAACAAAAGCAAAAATGAACTATTGGGACTTCAGCAGGACAAAAAAGTTTTTGCGCAGCAAATGAAACAGACGACAAAACAAACAGGCAACCTATGGAATGGGAGAAGATATTTGCAAATAACATACCAGGTAAAGGGCTAGTATCCAAAATCTACAAAGAACTTATCAAACTCAACACCCAAAACACAAAAAATCCAGTCAAGAAACGGGCAGAAGACATGAACAGACATTTCTCCAAAGAAGACATCCAAATGGTCAACAGACACATGAAAAAATGCTCCACATCACTCGGCAATACAAATCCAAACCACAGTGCAATACCACCTCACACCAGTCAGAATGGCTAAAATTAACAACTCGGGAAACAACAGGTGTTGGTGAGGATGCAGAGAAAGGGGAACCCTCTTACACTGTTGGTAATGCAAACTGATGCAGCCACTGTGGGAGACAATACGGAGGTTCCTCAAAAAGTTAAAAATAGAGCTACCCTATGACCCAGCAATTGCACTACTAGGTATTTACCCAAGGGACACAAACGTTGTGATCCAAAGGGGCACCTGCACCCCAATGTTTACAGCAATAATGTCCACAAGAGCCAAACTATGGAAAGAGCCCAGATATCTACTGACAGATGAATGAATAAAGAAGATGTGGTGTATATATAGACAATGGAATAGTACTCGGTCATCAAAAAGAATGGACTCTTGCCATCTGCAATGATGTGGATGGAACCACAGGGTATTATGCTAAGCGAAACAAGTCAGTCAGAGAAAGACAAAATACCATATGATTTCACTTATATGTGCAAAACAGATGAGGTGTCTGGGTGGCTCAGTCAGTTGGGTGTCTGCCTTCAGCTCAGGTCATGATCCCAGGGGGTCCTGGGATCAAGCCCCACGTCAGGCTTCCTGCTCAGTGGGGAGTCTGCTCTCCCTCTCTCTCTGCCCCTCCCCATTGCTCGTGCTCTCTCTCAAATAAATAAATAAAATCTTAAAAAAATAAATTAAGATGAAAACGGAGAGGGAGGCAAACCATAGAAGACTCTTAACTGCAGGAAACAAACTGAGGGTTGCTGGAGGGGAGCTGAGTGGGGGGATGGGGTAACTGGGTGATGGGCATTAAGGAGGGCACTTGATGTAATGAGCACTGAGTGTTATATGCAACTGATGAATCACTAAATTCTACCCCTGAAACTAATAATACAGTACATGTTAACTAAATTGAATTTAAATTAAAAATTAAAGAAAAGAAAAGGTAGACATGGGCAGGAGCATATGTAAGAAATCTATAGAATACAATAATTACTAATAATGTTCATCTGGAATTTTTAAAAAATCTCCTCTCTTTTGGGGTTACTTATTATAGAACAGGGTCGGCAAACTATAGCCCACAGGCAAATTATGAGCCACACAGTCTGTTTTTGTAAAGCTCTCAAGCTAAGAGTAGTCTGCATATTTTTAAAGGGTTATAAAAAAAAAGAGAAGATGAAGAATATGAAACAGAGACTGTGGCCTACAAAGCCCAAAATATTTACCATCTGGCTCCTTACAGAAAAAGTCTGCCAACCCTTCTCTAGAATCTCGGCAAGCTAAGGAAAATACGAAAACATTTCCAGCCATCACTGTAGATGCTAGGGGTTCTCTGATAGCAAAATACAGGCTCTACCTTCCTCCTGTGACAGGCTAAGCTCAGGATGAGATGTTCAGAGAACAAGCACCTGAGTCTAACTTAGAGAATCAAGGAAGGCTTTCTGGAGTCAACAGTTTTAAAATCCTGTGTTGGCAGGGGTTGGAGGAGAAGCTGAGGTGGCTAAGAGAGTCAGGGAGAAAAAGGCTTCAAATGCCATGCTAAAAAAGTTGAGAGCAATGGGAGAATCTTGGTAAGTTTTAAGCAGGAAGTAACCCGATTCTACTTGCTTTACAGAAAAGCCATTTTTGGAGCACTGCTGAAAATAGATGGAAAGGAGGCAAGATTGGTGTAAGAATTCTTACAGTAATTTTAACAAAAATGATGGGAATTAACTAAGGCCGAGAGAGAGAAGAAAGTGGACAATTTCAAGAGATAGTAGACAAGGATCTCCAGAACGTAATGATTATCTACAATATATCAGGTAAAATCGGTCAGGGGATTCTGACACAGTCAGATGGGTGAATGATGGTAGCTATCCCTGCGACAGGGTACAAGGGAAGGAACACGTTTGGAGGAAAGCAGATAAGTTCAGCTACAGAAAAGCTGAACGAGGGGCGCCTGGGTGGCGCAGTCGTTGAGCGTCTGCCTTCGGCTCAGGGCGTGATCCCGGCGTTCTGGGATCGAGCCCCATATCAGGCTTCTCTGCTGGGAGCCTGCTTCTTCCTCTCCCACTCCCCCTGCGTGTGTTCCCTCTCTCGCTGGGTGTCTCTCTCTGTCAAATAAATAAATAAAATCTTAAAAAAAAAAAAAAAAAGCTGAACGTGAAATGCCTGTGAAGCATCAGTAGGTATCACATTGGTCTGAAGACCAGGAGGAAATGTATGAAATGCGCAGAGAAAGGGGCCTAGGAACATCCCCAACTCTTAAGAAATAGAGGAGGAAGAGAAGCCAAAAATAGGAAACAGAAAAAGTTGTCAAAAAAGGAAAAGGGAAACAAGAAAAGGATAATATCACAGAAGGAAAGAAAGAAACCTTTTAAGATTCATGCTGGTACTAAACATTGCTAGTTCTGTGTTGCCATAGGCACAAATGCCACAGGTCAAAATTTAAGACCACAACCTTAGAAGCATACAAAGTTCCAAATGCCAAAAAGACAATATGAAGGATATATCTTGCATGTTAATACTACTGTCTGCCAGCAAGTGTGTATCAAAGATACAGTTTAGAGAAAAAGGAAATACAAATAGTTTTTGAAATATACAAATGATCAAGTTCACCATAATAAGAGAATTATAATCCTCAATGAAATTTCTTTTTTTTTTTTACGTATCCTGAGATCAAAACGTTAAATACTATGCTGTGTTGAACATTTGCCATCCACCAAGACACCAACGAGTCCCAGACAGTGACCGCTCCTTCACCCTGGTCTTGAAATGAGAAGACACATGGAACACACCTGAACCTGACCCCAGCCTGCAGTCAGACCCAGCCAAGCCACAGCCCGTCTGAAGGCCCAGCAGGCAATAATTACATGTCTGCTGTCGGAAGCCACTGAAATTTTGAGGTTGTTAAGCAGCATTATCATAGCAAAAGCTAACCAATGCACAAAGTGTGGGGAAGCAGAAACTCATACGTTATCAGTGGGATTTAAACTGCCACAAATCTGTGTGACACACTCTAGTTGCCTAACAAAGCCCAACTCTCATGGTCTCTATCCTTACAACCGCTCACCTTGCATGCTTCATAATCCTTCCGGATATAGTGGAGATGTATCAACCAGTTCTGCTTCTCCAAAATCGGAAACTCTTGAGCTGGGCAGGGTATTTGGACAAAACAAACAGAGTCGTTATTAGATTTTCTCCTTAAGCACTGTGCTCACATGTAACTGCAAGCACACTGCTTCCACTCTTCTGGCTGCCCACAAGGACATCATGCATCAAAAGTGTATAGATTTTTAAATTAAGAGATACTTGTCCTACTATTACACATTGAATATACGCTTCTCCTCAGTTTTTGTGGCTTATCATGCCAGTTTCTCAGATCATAACTTGGCCTGAAAAAAAAAACAGAACCATGCTTTGTCTCTTCTTTCTTTCTCCCTGGTTACTGAAGGTGAAAAAGACGGCTCTCTCAAAGGTATTTCAGGAATATTAACAACGAAAAATACATAACACAGTTAATGTCCCATCGGATAGATCAGAGGACCAAAACTAGTTCAACACAGTCCTAGCAATAGCAAGGTAAAAAACATTTACTGCTGCCCAGGAATGAGAAGGCAACAATGACAAAAATCTATCGGAGTCACTGAAAACAATTTATGATAAACCATAAAATGAATTACTATCCCTTTGAATTCAAAAGTTTAAAAATATGGGTAAAAATTCATTAAGAAATTACTTTTCTGTGAAAAAAAAAGAGTTCACACCAATCTCAGAACAGTGGTGAGGAAGAAGGAGGGAGGAAAGTTAAAAAGGAGATTTCAGGGGCACCTGTGTGGCTCAGTCAGTTAAGCGTCCAACTCTTGATTTTGGCTCAGGTCATGATCTCAGGTCATGGGATCGAGTCCCACATCGGGCTCCGCACTAGGTGTGGAACCTGCTTAAGAGTCTCTCCCTCTGCCCCTCCACCCACTCACGACCCCCCCTCTTAAAAAAGGGGGGGAGACTTAGCTCTTTAATGCTTTAATTTCTCAAAAAAAGTAAAAATCTCTAAAGGATATGTGACTAAATGTTTTTATTTATTAAATCTGGCCAGTGAGTACATGGAGGTTCGTTATTTTTTTATGCACTTTAAAACATATTGAAATATTCCCTTTTAAAAATGTAAAAGAAAGCATACAGCAGGAAACAAGATGGGAATGATTTCTGATTATCTGTAATCATTTGTTCCATAACCTTAGGAGACACATCAACAGAAAACCTAAGATTTATAGGTCCATAAAAGCACAGGAAGGGAAAAAAGCTTACTGTGACCCAGAGTCAGTGGAGCCAGAACAGGGAATATCAATGGAATTTATAAGATAAAATTATGAAAGTATAGATATGGTTTTCTTTGCCAGAAGGAAGGAAAAAAAAGGTGAAATGTTAAGCAATTGACTCTTCATCTTCCAATAACCCATACTCTGAGCGGGACCACCCTTCTTCTAGTCAGCAAGGGCCTACTTGAGGTTCTTTGATGACTTTTGTTTCCTTCCTTCTCTTTCCTCAAGCCCCATCAGTCATCAGATCTCAGCCACTCATGTTCTGCCTCACCACCTCCAGAATGATATTTCTTATTAAAGGCCACACAAATCACTAAGAGGTGGGTGGGGGTGAAGGGGTGTGTGCGCACACGCGCATGCACGTAAGGTGGGTAAAGAAACACACTGTAAGTGTAGCTCTGAGATTAGTGGCTTACGGAATAATCTTGGGCCAAGGCTCATTTGTACGGCCTACCACTCCGTCACCTACCCTCTGAAGGTAAAGAGTAAAAGGAGACACTGAAACCTTTGAGTTTAAAATATCACTAAGTATCACTGCTTCTACAACTTTGGGCTATAGACAAAATTCATAAAATGCAAATCTGAGTTTTGCTACTATTAAAATCTCACAATAAAAGATGAGTAATTTTTTCTGTTTCCTGGATGAAAAATGGAGAAAAAAATATTCAATTTGCAAGGCAGCTTAAGAGCCTAGAGGCTCATGAAAGGAAGACCTAGGGATTAGAAGAAGGGAAGGCATCATCAAATCCAAAGCCTTAAAGGTCATTTCACACTCCTGGAGACATAGTTTGTCTAAAAGCTAAGAGAATTCTAGCTTCATCAAAGATTTCAGAAATCATTTCAGTGCCCCATAACTGTCCTATTACTGTACGATCTTGGGAAATGTACAGTTAACTCATCTATAAAATAGAGACTCATTCATTCATTCGACAAATATTCACTGAGCACCTACCATGTGCCAGGTACTGTTCCAGGCACTGAGGATACAAAAGTGAAAAGTGACCTCCTGACTTAAATCGGTGGGGACAGGGTTCGCGGGGGAGTCAGAGAGTGCTAGCAGAAGGGAGAGATGATAATAAAATAAGTTATATATGAGTGATATTTTTCTATGGAGAAAAAGCAGAGAAAAGGGACAAGGAGTACAGGGTAAGGGGTTACACTTTTAAATAGGAGGGTCAAGGAATAAAATACCCTGAGAGCTGGGAGGACTGAATGACAATACATATATAAAGAGGTTCAGTTTCTGGCACATAATAAGTCCTAGAAGTGTTAGCTGTTGTTGCGGTTGTTTTTAGTATATGTATTTTTAGTTATTTTTCAAAGATGAGGGAATTCTGGATGCCTTAGAAAGAGTCTATAAATCTTGAGTCTATAGTTAGAATTTACCTGTAAATGTGTAAACTGAATTTCTTGCATTCCAAATCATTGCTCACTCCAGTTCCCTACAAACAGGGGTACTGGTTCTTACATGCTTTCACAAGTATTATGAGAATTACCTACATGAAAGATCCTCTAAAAAAGATAGGCACAGTAAAGGCAAAGTGGAGCCTCCTCTATTTTACAGCAGAGAAAGGTGGTCATCTCTGATGCTACACTTCAAGAGCCTCTATAGCCACAGACATCAGGTGGCCAGCTGATGAAATGAAGACAAGGTGATGCCTTTCAGCTGTCGTACAAATACCACGTTCATATCTCCAGTTCCCACGTGGCCCCTCCACCATCACCAAGGCAGTATGGGTGGAAGGCTGGCAACCTGGCAACCATACTCCCTTGGCCCTTCTCTTCTCCTGACCCCATTCTACTCTTTTATGACATCTCTCCTCTTTGTTTCCCCCTCTAAGGGTGCACCAGACTTCTACATGGAACAATTATATAACCAAATAAACATGACAGCTGCAAGAATTCTTCTCCCTTGTAGTTTGCCCTAGGTGCCAAATTCTCTTAGTAATGGTCCTAACTCAAATTTTTTTTTTTTGCTTGAACGTGCTAAATTTTTTAGTATGTTAGTCACCACACAGTACATCATTAGTTTTTGATGTAGTGTCCCTTTGATTATTAATGCTAGGGAATAGCATCCCGGACATATTAAGGCTGAGCAGAAAATTATTGTGCTTTGAATTTTCAGTTGAAAAATTTTCTAAAATGACTAGCACTTTTGTAAGTACATTATAAGTGAAGCCTTCTTTGGTAAAGGATCTCTTCTGGGGTGAGCAGACACATAGCACATGATTTTTATATGTAGAATTCCCATCCTGATTCAATACCAGCCTTCTTGGGACCTACAGCAAAATATTTAACTTCTCTGGGACTCCGTTTTTCCCTCAATAATTTTCAGTGGAGGGCGCCTCGCTCTGGCTCAGTCCATTAAGCATCTGCCTTTGGCTCAGGTCATGATCCCAGGGTCCTAGAGCCCCGCATGGGGCTCCCTGCTCAGCGGGGAGTCTGCTTCTCCCTCTACCCCTCCCCACTGCTTGTGATCTCTCTCTCTCTCTCAAATAAATAAAATATTTTAAAAATAATAATAATTTTCAGTGGAAAATTATGAAAAATCTGAAAGTGGCCATTCAATAAGTGCTAATTTCCTCATGTTATAATAGGATCTATAACACTCTTCTACCTCGATATATTATTTGGGACACTGAAAGATATGACAAATCTCCTGAGGCAAGGGAAACAAAAGTAAAAATCAACTATTGGGATGACATCAAAATAAAAGCTTCTGGACAGCAAAGGAAACCAACAAAACTAAAAGACAAGACGACCTACTGAATGGGAGAAGATATTTGTAAACGACACACCTGGTAAGGGGTTAGTATCCAAAATACATAAAGACCTTGAACAACTCAACATCCCAAAAATAATCCAATTAAAAAATGGGCAGAAGACATGAACAGACATTTGTCCAAAGAAGACAGATGGCTAAGAGATACACGGAAAGATGCTGAACCCCACTCAGCATCAGGGAAACACACATCAAAACCACAGTGAGCTATCAGCTCACACCGTCCGAATCAACAACATAAGAAGCAACGAGTGTTGGTGAGGATGTGGGGAAAAAAGGAACGCTTGTGAGCTGTTGGTAGGAATGCAAACTAGTGCAGCCACTGTGGAAGACAGTATGGAGATTCCTCAAAAAGTTAAAAATAGAAATACATATAATCTCCTAATTCCACTACTGGCTATTTGCCCCCAAAATACAGAAACACTAATTCAAAAAGATACATGCACCCCTATGTTTATCGCAGTATTAAAAAGAGCCAAATTATGGAAGCAGCCCAAGTGTCCATGGATAGCTGGATGGATAAAGAAGACATGGGGTGTGTGTGTGTGTGTGTGTGTGTGTGTGTGTGTGTGTGTGGTGGAATATTACTCAGCCATTAAAAAGTATGAAATCTTGCCATTTGCAACAACATGGATGGATCTAAAAAGTATAATGCTAAGTGAAATAAGTCAGTCAGAGGAAGACAAATACCTTATGATTTCACGCAAATGAGGAATTTAAGAAACAAACAAACAAAGGGGGGGAAAAAGACAAGCCACCTATGGTAATCTATGGTACCAGAGGTTGGAGGGATGGGGGAAGCAGATAAAGGGATTAAGAGTACACTTATCTTGATGAGCACTGGGTAATATATGGAAGTGCTGAATCACTGTATTGTACACCTGAAACTAATATAACACTGTATGTTAACTGTACTGGAATTTTAAAAAAGAGAATGAATCTTGAAACGAATGTAAATGTAAGATATTTTTATTACTATCAATCTGGGCTCTGTATCAGTCAGGGTCTAACAAGGGAACATGGAAACCACTTGAGAATTTAAAACAGAGGGATTTCAATGCAGTGAACAGGTGATGAAAGAAATGAGAGGCCCAACAGGGAACGTGAGACAAATTAGAGGTTAGCACGGGAGCAAAACGCTGCTGCCACCTGGAAGGAAAAGGGGAGGAAATGTGTTGCTACCAGTATCCAAGGCTGAAGTTACCAGGAAGAAACTAAAAACAAGATGGCCCGACTGGCAGAAGCAACAGAAGAGATGCTTCCAGAGACCACCCCCCTCCTCCAACTTCTCCAAGCAGAGAGAAAGAGAGGAAAACCATGGGTTCTTCTTCCTCATGCCCTCCAATCTCCTTCCAGTTCCTCCCACTTGCTAACCCAGACAGCAACTGCTGACACAGGGGCCTGGTAAGGAAAGAAGCCTACAAGGGTCAGCTCTTCACAAAACACAGCAACTAAAGCAAGGGTGCGGAATGGATCTGAGGGCAAACAGGCCCAGGATCAGCAGAAGCATCAACTCTGTCCATAAATGATGATGGAGGAGGAGACTGGACCAAGTCAGTACTCACCCTAGGATAAATGCTAGAAGCTGGATTTTAAAAAGTTATTATTCTTAAACTGTTTGCTATACAACTTGGTCACTTCTTGTGAGCTTAAAAGAGATGAGGAAGAAAGAAAAAGTCATATAAAAAGATCAATTATAGGGGCGCCTGGGTGGCACAGCGGTTAAGCGTCTGCCTTCGGCTCAGGGCGTGATCCCGGCATTGTGGGATCGAGCCCCAGATCAGGCTCCTCCGCTATGAGCCTGCTTCTTCCTCTCCCTCTCCCCCTGCTTGTGTTCCCTTTCTCGCTTGCTGTCTCTATCTCTGTCAAATAAATAAATAAAATCTTTTATTAAAAAAAAAAAAAAAGATCAATTATGGTTTTACTACATATCCTATTTTACTTCCTCAAATCAAAATTTAACAATTACATTTACCCTTTTAAGGGGTGCAGGTGTGTGTATGTATTCTCCCACATTATTTATAAATGTTTTATTTTTATACTTATTTATATGAATTAGATATATTCCATAAGCAGACAGAATAATTTATTTATATATATTTTATATATATCTACATCAAAGTGTTTTCCTCCCCTATTAGTCCACTGAAAGTTCCCATGAGGCTAGCGAGTCCTATAACTAACTCATGGACTATTCCAACATTGCAGATGAGGGAATTAAGACTCCAGAGGCTAAGTGATTTGCTCACATTCACCACCTAATTAATGAATGAGGCAGGGCTATAACCCAAATCTCTCCGGATTAAAACTACACCAAGTTTCTGTCCAATCATAAAAGACTTTCCAATTTTAAAATGTATTTGTGTTGTCAACTAGATATACTTAGCAACACAAAATTAAATAAGATTTAAAAGTTTTTCTATGATAAGAAAAGCAGAACAGGCCTTTTTATTTTTAAGGAATTTCTTTTTTTTTTTTAAAGATTTTATTTATTTATTTGACAGAGATAGAGACAGCCAGCGAGAGAGGGAACACAAGCAGGGGGAGTGGGAGAGGAAGAAGCAGGCTCATAGCGGAGGAGCCTGATGTGGGGCTCAATCCCATAACGCCGGGATCATGCCCTGAGCCGAAGGCAGACGCTCAACCGCTGTGCCACCCAGGCGCCCCTACTTTTAAGGAATTTCTCTACCTATACAAGCATGGGGGCAAACGCACATGTGTACATGCACACAAAAGGGATTACACATATTTGGAAACTGTATGCTTATATCTACTGAACTTAAATCTACCCTTCCCGGTGACCAGGGAATCCTACTGCTAGGTACATTCCTGTACCTGAGTAACTTCATGGTGGCATTATGCATAACACCTTAAAATGAAAGTATCCCAAATGTTCATCAAGAGTAAACTGAATAGGGGCACCTGGGTGGCAGTCAAGCATCTGCCTTCAGCTCAGGTCATGATCCCAGGGTCCTGGGATCAAGCCCTGCATCGGGCTCCGTGCTCAGAAGGGAGTCTGCTTCTACTCCCTCTCCCTCTGCCCCTCCCCCGCTGGTGCACTCTCTCACTCTCTCTCATAAATAAAGAAAATCTTAAAAACAAACTAGATAAAGAGTAAGCTGAATAAACTAGGGCACAGCCTCATAGAATACTATACAATAGTGAAAAAGACACAAAAGATATTTTTTTAAGTACATACTAAATGATTCTGTTTATATTAAGTTCAAAAGTGCAGCAAAACTGATCTACATAATATAAGTTAGATGTAAGTAAGCACCTTTGGGAGGAGTAGTTAATAACTGGCAGGGGGCACGAGGGAGCCTCTGGGATGCTGATGATGTACTATATTTTAATCAAGATAGATATATGGATACGTTCACCTTGTGAAAATTTATTGAGCTATATATACAATTATGATTTATGCACTTTTCTTTATATTTGCTATGTACCGATTTTTAAAGAAGTGTAAAGAATCAAGGTAAATACCTCCTCCACCAAAAGAATTAATTTCTACAATACCAGTACAGAAGAGGAGGAGGCACACAACTCATTCTGCGACTAAGGGTAATATTCTCTAGACAAGACACAAAAGGCATTAATCATAAAAGAAAAAAACTTATAAATCAGCCTCATCAAAATTAAAACTTCTAAAAAATAAAATCATCAAAAAACGCATTAAGAAAATGAATAGGTAATCTACGACATCGGCCAAAGCAACCTTTTTCATGACACATCTCCAAAGGCAAGAGAAACAAAAGATAAAATGAACTTGTGGGACTACATCAAGATAAAAAGCCTCTGCACAGCCAAGGAAACAGTCAAAAAAACTAAGAGGCAACCCACGGAATGGGAGAAGATATTTGCAAATGATGCTACAGATAAAAGACTGGTATCCAAGATCTACAAAGAACTTCTCAAACTCAATACGTAAGAAACAAATAAACAAATCATAAAATGGGCAGAAGATATGAACAGACACTTTTGCAATGATGACATACAAATGGCTAACAGACACATGAAAAAATGTTCAAAATCATTAGCCATCAGGGAAATCCAAATCAAAACCACACTAAGATACCACCTTACGCCAGTTAGAATGGCAAAAATTGACAAGGCAAGAAACAACAATTGCTGGAGAGGATGTGGAGAAAGGGAATCCCTCCTACATTGTTGGTGGGAATGCAAGTTGGTACAGCCACTCTGGAAAACAGTGTGGAGGTCCCTTAAAAAGTTAAAAATTGAGCTACCCTATGATCCAGCCATTGCACTACTGGGTATTTACCCCAAAGATACAGACATTGTGAAGAGAAGGGCCATATGCACCCCAATGTTCATAGCAGCATTGGCCACAATAGCTAAATCGTGGAAGGAGCCGAGATGCCCTTCAACAGATGACTGGATTAAGAAGATGTGATCCATATGTACAATGGAATATTACTCAGCTATCAGAAAGAACGATTTCTCAACATTTGCTGCAACATGGACGGCACTGGAGGAGATAATGCTAAGTGAAATAAGTCAAGCAGAGAAAGACAATTATCATATGGTTTCTCTCATCTATGGAACATAAGAACTAGGAAGATCGGTAGGGGAAGAAAGGGATAAAGAAAGGGGGGGTAATCAGAAGGGGAAATGAAGCATGAAAGACTATGGACTCTGAGAAACAAACTGAGGGCTTCAGAGGGGAGGGAGGTGGGGGAATGGGATAGGCTGGTGATGGGTAGTAAGGAGGGCACGTATTGCATGGTGCATTGGGTGTTATACGCAACTAATGAATCATCGAACTTTACATCAAAAACCAGGGATGTACTGTATGCTAACTAACATAACATAATAAAAAAACATTAAAAAAAAAAAGAAAATGAATAGGTAAGAATCAGTCGGGTAGGGGGAATCACAATACACATAACAGAATAAGAACTTGTACCCCCAATACTGAATTCTTATAAATCAGTAACAAGAAAACAGACAATCCAGTTTAAAAATAGGCAAAAGCCTTGAATATTTCCTTTACAAAAAAAAAAAAAATGACCAGTAAGTATATGAAAAAGTGTTCAACATCACCAGTCATAAAGATAATGCAAATTAAAGTCACAATAAGATACTACAACATATTTACTAGCATGTCTAATATGAGAAAGACTGACAGTACCAAGCAATTTATAGCAACCAGAAATCTCATAATTGCTGGTGGGGGGTATACAATTACACAACCACTGTGGCAATCTCTTATAAAGTTAAAACATACACTTTATATATGACCAGCAATTCCATTCCCTAGGTACTTACTGTTGAGAAATTAAAACAAATGCCATCACACATAAAAAGATACGTAAATGAATGTTCATAGAAGCTTTTACAGAACAGTCAAAAACTGGAAACAACACAAATGTTCATCAATAGGAGAATGGATTAACTATGGTATATTAAGTCATACAACAGAACATTAGACAGTACTTTTAAAAAATAAAAAAAAACTACCGATACATTATAGCAACATGGATGAATCTCAAAAACGTTATATTGAGGAAAAGATACCTAAAGCTAAATAGTACATATTATGATTCCCCCTGAATGAACTTCAAGCACAGACAAAATTAATTTCTAAGGACAGAAATCAGAGTGACTCCCACAATTAAAGGGAGGACTGACTGGAAAGGGGCATGAGGAAAATTTCTGGGTGATAAAGATGTTTAACTCGTTCTGAGTAATGATTACATGAGTATATATGTTTGTCAAAATTCAAGAATTGGGCACTTAAGGGGCACCTGGGTGGTTCAGTCTCTTAAGCATCCGACTCTTGGTTTCAGCTCAGGTCATGATCTCAGGGTTGTGAGATCGAGCCCTGAGTCGGCCTCCGTGCTGGGTGTGGAGTCTGCTTGAGATTCTCTCTTTTCCTCTCCCTCTGCCCCCCCCCATGTACGCATTCTCTCTCTCTCTCTCTCTCTCTCAAAAAAAAGAGAGAGAGAGAGTTGGGCACTTAAGATTTGTAGATCTTACTAGCACTTCCATTTAAATTAAAAGTCATTGTTCCTCAAGAAAATCAAACAGAATTACCATGTGATCCAGCAATTCCACTGCTGAGTATATACCCAAAAGGAATGAAAGCAGGGAGCCTGTTTCTGCATTTGCTGCTAAAGTACTTAGTCCTTCCAAGGAAACTAAGGCCATGTTGGGGTAAAGCCCTCACTTCATCCTGCCGACAGCCCAGCAGCTGCCAGTCCAACACTTTCACCTGCGTCTCCTGGGCCCTCCTCCTGTACAATGACAAGGGACAGTTACAGAGGTTAAGATCAACGCTCTCGTTAACACAGCCGAAGTAAATGCCAAACCTCTCTGACCAGGCTCGTGTGCAAAGGCTCTGGCCATCGTCCACAGGGGAGCCTCATCTGTAGTGAAGGGTGGTACACCTGCCCCCTTCCCCACTGCAGCCTCAGGTAAGGAGAAGAAAGTGAAGCACAGAAAGAAGAACCTGAGGAGTCCGATAACATGCGCTGTGGTCTATCTGACTAAACCTCTTTTATAACATGTTCAATAAAAAGCTGAACTCTTGAAAAAAAATGAAAAAGCAAGCAGGGACTCAAACAGACACTTGTACACCAATGTTCATAGCAGCGTTACTGACAATAGCCAGAAGGTGAATCAACTCAAATGTCAATCACTGACTGAATGGATAAACAAAATGTGGTATGTACATACACTGGAATATTATTCAGCCTTAAAGAGGAATTAAATTCCAACACATGTACATCACGGATGAACCCTGAAGATATTATTGCTAAATATAATAAGCCAGACACAAAGGACAAATACTATATGATTCCACTTATATGACATATACCTGGACTAATCAAATTCCTAGAGATAGAAAGTAGAATAGTGTTGGATAAAGAAAATGTGATACACACACACACACAGAGGAATATTATTCGTCCATAAAGAAGGAAGGAAATTCTGCCATTCATGACATTGGATGGACCTTGAGGACATTATAAGTCAAATAAAGCCATAGAGAAAGACAAACACTGTATGATCTCACTGATATGTGGAAACTAAAAGAAAAAAAATTGAACTCATAGAAAACAGACTGGTGTTGCCAGAGGTGGGGGTGGAGGGTGGGCAAACACATGAAGGGAGTCAAAAGGTATAAACTTCCAGTTATAAGATCAATAAGTTCTGGGATGTAATGTACAGGATGGTGACTAAAGTGAACAATACTGTAACCATATATCTGAAAGTTGCTAAAAGAAGAGATCTTAAAACTTATCACACACACACACTGAGAAATTTTGTAATTATATGAGACAGATGTTAACTTACTGCAGTAATCATTTTGCAATATACATATCTATCAAATCGCCATGTTGTATACCTAATGTTAATACGATATTATATGTCAATTATACCTCAATAAAACTGGAAAAAAAAGGAAAAAAAGTAGAATGATAACTGCCAGGTGCTGGGGGAAGGGAGTAATGGGGCGTTATTGTTTAATGGGTACAAAGTTTCAGTTTGGAGATGGATGATGGTGGCAGTTACAGAACAATGTGAATGTACTTAATGCCACAAAACTGTACACTTAAAAATGGTTAAAATGATAAATTTTATGTTCTATGTATTTTACCACAATAAAAAAAAATGCCAATGCTCAGTTCAATTTAATCAGTGGAGTGGTAGGGCAAAAGCCAGATTACGATAGACTAAGAAAACAGAGTTAAAGATATGGAGACAATGAAGATTATCTCTTCAAAAAGCAAATCAATAAAGTCATTCACTCTTATAGTAGAAACAGTGAAGTGAGATAACTGTCTATCAAAGATGCTGTGAGAGCAATTTCACGTGGATTGTAAACTGAATTAGACAACAACCACATTACCTTCTAACTCTACAATTCTGTATACACAAGAACTGAAATAGAGGAAAGGGGAATGTTATTAATGAAGTCAAAAGCATATATCTATAAAATCATTACTGGGAACCAAATATATATAGTGATTAGTCTGTAGAAAATGACATATTTCCAGAATATCTGTAACATTCCCAACCTCCACAACCTTTAAAGTCTTTAATACTGACACATTATGGGGCACCTGGGTGGCACAGTGGGTTGGGCATCTGAATCTTGGTTTTGACTAGGATCTGATCTCAGGGTCATGGGATCGAGCCCCACATCGGACTCTGGCCTCAGTGGGGAGTCTGCTTGGGATTCTCTCTTCCTCTGCCCCTCTCCCCGCTCTAAAATAAATAGATAAATTAAAAAAAAAAAAAAAAGAATTACTGACACATTAAAAATACTCCATGGAGGGGTGCCTGGCTGGCTCAGTCAGTAGAACATGTCATTCTTAATCTCAGGGTCATTCTTAATTTCAAGCCCCACGTTGGGCAAGGAGCCTACCTAAAATTTTTAGAAAATATATATTAAAAAGAAAAAAACTCTATGGAAGCAACCCAAATGTCCATCAACAAAGAAAATGATAAACAAAATGTGGTATACACATATAATAGAATATTATTCAGTCTTAAAATGGAACGGAATTCTGTACAACATGCTACAACACAGATGAAACTTGAAACCATTATGCTAAGTGGAATATAAGCAAGACACGAAAAGGCAAATATTATAGGATTTTGCTTATATGAAATAACTAGAAGAGGCAAATTCAGAGAAACAAAGCAGAACAGAGGTTATCAGGGGTTAGAGGTGCGGAACAAATGGAGAGTTATTATTTAATAGGTACACAGCTTCTGTTCGGGGTGATGAAACAGGTTTTGAAATAGATAGTAGTGATGGTTGTACAACACAATGGATATAATTAATGCCACTAAATTGTACATTTAAAAATGGTTGAAGAGGTAAATTTTATGTGACATGTATTTTGCCATAATAAAAAGAAATTCTTCTATTAAAAAAAATACTCTGAAAACAAACCTCAAGCTAAGACCAACTTTCTCACAAGTAAATATATTGTCTCAGGTTGTAGATAAAACTTATCCTGGGCTATAGCCACCCCCAAATGGAAAAGGCCTCCAATGGAAACTCCTTAAAGAAAGGAAATATACCCATGAAGTAAATCAATACACTCACCTCAATGATGGATAGGGTCCTCAACTGAAAGCCAGAAGAAAGTCACCTGAGGTCATACCATAGGGAAAAATAAAAGGACTTAAGTAGCCCCGTGTAGGATATTATTTTCTCAGAACCACCAAGTAATTCTGATAAACAATTCCAAATAAGAAGTTCCTTGTTCTTGAAAAAGTTGAGATATATTTGGACAAAAATCCCAAATTGAAAGTCATTTACCCCTTCCACAGTTGGCACTCACCATCCTCAAGACCAGAGTCAAGCGAGGATTATGAGCCTCTCAGGTCGAGGGGCGGGGTGTGGTTGGGAGACAGCATCCAAATCCAGACTCAGAGACTCAGTCAAAATGCCCTCGACTACTCCTTGTTCAGATGAAGTCCTTCTGCTTGCTAATCCAACTTCTGTGTGAATTCTTCATGTTAAATATATCAGCTTCCTGCCTTCTACCTTCAAGTGTCGTACTGTTTCACCAGAGCAGTGGTTCTCAACCAGGAACAATTTCGGACCCCAGGGACATACGGCAATATCTGGAGACCTTTGGTTGTCACAACTGGGTGCTACTAACTTGCACTAGGTAGAGGCTAGGGATGCCATTAACACCCTACAACATACAGCTTAATCTCCCATAATAAAGAATTATCATGCCCAAAATGTCAATACTGCCAAGGTTGAGAAAATCTAAACTACAGGTTAATAAGACACCTAAGGATTTCACAGTGAAATGTGAAAGCTTTTTGTTCAAAATATTAATTTTTAATTTCTCAATTAAAGTTCATTAATTCTGGGGCGCCTGGGTGGCTCAGTCGTTAAGCGTCTGCCTTCGGCTCAGGGCATGATCCCAGAGTCCTGGGATCGAGCCCCACATCAGTCTCCTCCGCTATGAGCCTGCTTCTTCCTCTCCCACTCCCCCTGCTTGTGTTCCCTCTCTCGCTGGGTGTCTCTCTCTCTGTCAAATAAATAAATAAAATCTTTAAAAAAAAAAAAGTTCATTAATTCTTAAGGTTGATATTTATCCTGTTTTCTTTATATTCCCCCTTATGTTTTCTAATTCTATGATGAACTTATGTTGATTTTTCTGATTTTATTTTAAAATAAAAATAAATAAAATAAAATTTTAAAATAAAATCATTATCCTTTCCTTCTTCTCTAACAGTCTATTTGCCTAAAGACAATTTCCTTCAAATTGGCTGTGTGTATTTTTTCTACTCACATTTTATTCATTATTGCTCTGTATCTGGAGCAGGAGTGACCAAAACTTGAGTTTACTGCACCACCTTAACTGGAAGCCCAATTTGACATCAGAATTCAAGAGAAAGTACTGAGTAATATTAAACCAGCTTTTACACAAAACAAACTACTTTCTGATATTCTATTCTTCAGAGTCAATCTTTTTACAAACCTGTACAATATAAAATGTGTGATTCAGATATTTACACTATTTAAAATGTTTTTATCATAAAAGGCAAAGGAAAGTAAAAGTAATCAGGAGCAGCACTACAAGCAAAGAGTCAGAATAAACACAAAGAGAAAAACAGACGACGAAGATGATGACAGAAACAGAAGAAAGCTCAGTGCTAGTGATTCCGAAAACAACACTGTGCCAGAGGGAGGACAGACTGACAGCCTCCTGTGCATCCTCATTTGTGTATCCATAAACCACTTACTTCTCTGTCTGTGCTCTGCAACCAGCAATGATCACCCTGACTCCTCAAAATTCACTCCCTATCAGTTGATTAAATTAAACTAATCAATGGTAATCCTATCTCCCTTGCCCATGACTGGCAGGCCTATGAATGATCCAATGAAAAGAGAATTCCTAAGAGGTTCGGGGGGGGGGGGGGGGGGGGCCTTCCTTATTTTTAAAAGAGAACCATCGGAAGCCAGACCGTATCTCTGGCATTGGAAAAATGGATGCCAAATGCTACTGGCAGCTTTAATTCAGGAAAAAGCAGGCACTGCATAGCAAAGTGGAAAGGCAGAAAGAACTTAGGGCTTCATGTATCGTTGAATTGCCTGACCAACCCTAGAGCCCAATCTAATTCTAGACTTCTTCTTATATTAGCCGAAAAAATTCCTTATTATTTAAGCCACTTTAACTTGGATTTTCTGTTATTTACTTCTGAAAGCAACTTATGTAAAACAAGGTCTGAAGAAGATGAACAGACCCATCTTACAATTCTGTATTCCACGCTGCTTACTGCTATTATTTTGTGGACATCAACAAAAAAAAAAAAAGAGAGAGAGAGATGCTGTAGGTATGCCATATTAATAGTAAAAATATAAATGGCCATTTTGGAGAGTAACTTGGCAGAATTATTAAAATTTTGGGGTGCCTGGGTGGCGCAGTTGTTAAGCGTCTGCCTTCGGCTCAGGGCGTGGTCCTGGCGTTATGGGATCGAGCCCCACATCAGGCTCCTCCGCTATGAGCCTGCTTCTTCCTCTCCCACTCCCCCTGCTTGTGTTCCCTCTCTTGCTGGCTGTCTCTATCTCTTCAAATAAATAAAAATAAAATCTAAAAAAAAAAAAAAGAGTTATTAAATTTTAAATGTGCATACTTTTCTTTCCAGATGTCCAATATACCAAAAAGTGAAAAATTAGAAACAAATGTTTCGAAAAGGAGAAGAAACTATAATATACCTACAGTATGGACTAGTATATTCAAAAATAATGAAGTGATTTTGACCTAGTGACATGGAAAGCCCTCCAAGACATACCAACCTAGCAAAAAATAGGACAGTTACCATTTATATAAAACACCTACACAGCAGTAAACTATATATTTATATTGTATACATATATACACATACATATAAATGTCTAAATAAAGCACATTAACTGGTAACAAGGATTAACTCTGGACTGGATGATGATTTAATGAGTATTTTAGCTTTCTTGAACTTGTTCAAACTTTTTAGGATAAGAATAGATTCATATATGCCTGATGTATTTAAAATATTTAGGCAGTTTAAAAATAAAATCTAGGGGGTGCGTGGCTCGCTCAGCTGGTAGAGCATGCAACTCTTGATCTTGGGATCATGAGTTCAAGACCCATGTTGGGTACAGAGCTTACTTAAAAAAAAAAAAAAAAAATATATATATATATATATATGAACTTAGAAAAATACATCCTACTATAGAAGTTTTAAATATATAGAAAGGAACAACAACAAAAAATTAAAACCTCACATGTTCACACTACTCACAGATAATCATGGTTATCAATTTACCATATTTCTTCCTAATCTTTTCATATGTGCATTTTAAGAAAAATATCTGAAGACAATTTTAAATCCTGCTTTTAAAAAATAACCATTATTTTAAATAGCTACGCAGTATTTACTTGCATGAATGAATGATCACTTAGCCTTGTTTTACTGCTGAATATGTAGATTGTTTCCAATAAACTACTATTAATAATTCCGTAATGAATATCTTTGCTTAAGAAAAAAATCATTTATGTGTTGAGGATACTTTATTAGGATAGATTCTTAGAACGGGAAGTACTAAGTTAAATAATATGAACTTTTACAGTTCCTAATACTTACTGAAAAACTTCTACTCAGAAGTTATTATGTCAATTCATACCTGCATATTTCTCCTGCATATACAAGGCTGCCTTGGAAATTTTTAAATATAAACAACTTACTCATCAGTCTAGTTCTACATGTTACTTAAGACAAGAGGAAAAAGAGGGTAATGCTTAGCCAAAACTTTACTTCCAAAATTAAATCAAGACTAGACTCTCAATTCCTTTAAATCTTTCTCTTCAGACTAAAGAGAGAGAAAAGAATGTTGGCTTTTTTTTAACTAAATGGTACTCTATAAGGTTCTTAGAATCAAAATTTTAAATAAAATCCTGAAATAACTGAAGCATACATCTCTTAAAGGAAAAAAAAAAAAAAAAGACATGAATCGATCACTATTAAAATAGGCCTAACCTCAACAACAAAAAGACAACCCAATGTAGAAATGGGTAAAGCATTTGAATAGACAGTTCTACAAAAAACATATACAAACGGCCAATAAGAACACGAGAAGAGATGCCCAATACCCTTCATCGTTACGGAAATGTAAATGGCAACCACAATGAGATACCACTTCACACCTACTAGGACAGCTATTTTTTTTAAAAAAAAGCAGCAGCAGAAAATAACAGTGTTGGCAAGGATGTGGAGGAATTGGAGCCTTTGCACATGCAGCTGCTGTAGAAGACAGTTTGGCATTTCCTCAAAAAACTAAACATAGAATTACCGTACGATCCAGCAATTCCAATCCTGGATCTACACAAAAGGAATGAAAGCAGCGTCTCAAACAGAAATTTGTGCACCAATGTTCACTGCAGCATTACTCACACAGCCTGAAGTTGGAAACTACACGTGTCCATTAACAGATGAATGCATAAACAAAATGTGAGATACACATACAATGGAATATCATTCAGCCTTAAAAAAGAATGAATTCTGTACATGTTGCAGCATAGATGAACCTTTAAAACATTATGCTAAATGTAATAAGCCAGATACAAAAAGACAAATATTGTATGACTCTGAGTATATCAAATATCTAGAATAGGCAAATTCCATAGAGACAGAAAGGAGAAGAGAAGTTACTAGGGACTAGGGGGTAAGGTACAACAGAAAATTATTGCTTAATGGGTACAGAGTTTCTGTTTGGGATAAAAGTTTTGGAAATAGATAGTGGCAATGGTTGCACAACATTGTAAATGTAACTAATGCCACTGGATTGTATGCTTAAATTGGTTAAATTTTAGATTATATATTTTTTACTACAATTTAAAAAATAATAATGTAATATACCAAAACCATTGAACTCTATATTTTTTTTAAGATTTATTTATTTACTTTTGAGAGAGAGAAAGCAGGGGGGAGGGGCAGAGGGGGAGAGAATCTTAAGCTGACTCCGCACTGAGCACAAAGCCCTACGCGAAGCTCGATCTGACAAACCTGAGATCACGACCTAAGCCGAAACCAAGAGTTGGGTGCTTAACTGACTGTGCCACCCAGGCACCTGTAATTTTAAAATATTTTAAAAGATGTTTTTCTGGGGGCACCTGGCTGGCTCAGTTGAAGAGCATGTGACTCCTGAGCTCAGGGTTGTGAGTTCAAAAACCCACACTGGGTGTAGAGATTACTAAAAATAAATAAACTTAAAAAAAAAAAAAACATGTTTTTCTGCTCTAAAATCAAATCTAGGACTATATGTTACAGTTAGCTGTCATGTCTCTTTAGTCTTCTTTAATTTTTGCCTTCCATGACCTTGACACTTTTCTTTTTAATGCAGGCTAGTTATTTTGTAGACTACCTCTCAATTTGGGCTCATCTAGTATTTCTTCAAGATTAGATTGAAGGTGTTAATTTTGGCAAGAATACCATACAGTGATTTAGGAAGCATAGGATACTGATTTGCTCCATTACCGTGATATTTAACTTATATCACTTGGTCGAGGTAGTGTCTGGAAAATGTTTCCACTATGAAGTTATTACTACTTTATAATTAAAATGTTATCTTATGGAGAGATATTTAGAGGCTTATGTAAATATCCTGTTTCCCATCAAACTTTTACCTACTCGTTTAGCATCCATTGAGGAGTCTTGCATGAATCAATTATTGCTATGATGGTTGCCAAATGGTAATTTTCTATCATTCATTCTACCCTTACTAGTTATCATTCTATTTTATAAGAAAGAGCTTTTCCTTATTAGTATACTTCTATCAGTATGCACTGGTGTATTCTTATTTTATTCCATGTGTTATAATCCATTGCTATATCATTGGAGGCTTAAATCACTCCAGAACTGGCCAATGGCCAGAGAAAACCCTTCAAACCCACTTCTGTGTCTTTATGACAAACTTCCATCACTCTGTAAGCCATTCTTTACTTTCTGGCACAAGATATCCCAGGTTCACCTTGTACTCTCCTAGCATTACTCAAGGAATTAGGCATTTCTCTAAGGAACCCTGGTTCCTTTTACTGGAGAACACTACATAGAAACTAAGATCTGGGCACTAACCATGCTCATGGTTACTAGGGTGTCACTGCTGCTAACCCTTCTCAGTGGACAGAAGCAGGGGAAAAAACATATTCTGTAACTCTGTATCTATATTAAAAGCCATGCCTTCAATACTGATACCTCCAATTCCAATCCAATCTATTAGGGTTTAATCTCACCTCTCCTCTTTCTATATTATGTAACTCCCTTCTCCAACAGTAAGAAAACTTAACTCTAATAAACCATAGTATATTTGCTTCTGCTAGCATTTTATTTTTAAGACTTTTGTTTTCCCAATTTTTATTGAAATAATAAATGATTCCAAAAGTCGGAACTACACAGAAAGACATACCTAAAGAAGTGTCATACCCCCCACATCATTTCCACGGCATTTCCATACAAGGCCCTGTAGACAGCCAATCTCATTTGTTTCTGATACATCCTTCTGGTGTTTCTTTTTTGTGAAAATAAGCACATGCATATTTTTTATTTCCCCTTCCTTCTTATAAAAATGTAGCATACGGCAACTACTCATTTGTACTGTTTTTTTAAGACAAATGATTTATCTTCGAAATCACTCTATATCAAATCACATTAATCTTATTATTTTTAAAAGCGGCATAGTACTCTATATTATGTGGCTAGACTACAGTTTACTCGAACACTCTTCACATTACAGGCATTTAAGTTTCCAATATTTTACAATCACAGTGGTGCAAAGAATAAGAGTTAATAAGTCTTTGTTTATTGTCAGAGACATTATCTTCAGAGTAAAGTCCTAGAAATGTGATCATAGAGTTTTATTAGATATTGCCAAATTCCCTTCCATAATAGCCGTAACAATTGAGACTCTCACCAGCAATGTAAGACAGTGCCTGTTTCCCACAGCCTCACAAACTGGATGTGTACTCACACTTTATAATTTTAGCTATCCTAATAGGTGAGAAATGGTACCTTAGTATGGATTTAATTTTAATTTCTCTTACTCTGAGTCAGGTTGAACATATTTTTCATGTGCCCAAAGGTCATTCTTACAGTGTGTGTGTGTGTGTATGTGTGTAAATTGTGACTGTGTTTTATCCATTTTTCAATTGAGTTTTTGGTCTTTCTTCCCCCACCCCCAATTTTTTTTTTTAAAGAGTTTTTTTTATTTATTTATTTGACAGAGACAGACAGCCAGCAAGAGAGAACACAAGCAGGGGGAGTGGGAGAGGAAGAGGCAGGCTTCCAGTGGAGGAGCCTGATGTGGGGCTCGATCCCGGAATGCCAGGATCACGCCCTGAGCCGAAGGCAGACACTTAATGACTGTGCCACCCAGGCGCCCCCCACCCCAAATTTTTAAGAGTTCTTTATATATTAGGGATATTAGCCACTTATATGTGATATATGTTGCAAATATATTCACCCACTATATTATTCCTCTTTGTCTTTCCTTATTGTGCCTTTTGCCAAGCAAAAAAGAAATTATGAGGTAATATTTTTATGAGGTAATATTTATCAATCTTGTATTGCCTCTGGCAATACCTTCTTTTAGTACTTGCATGGTTAGGTATTTTACGTTTAGATTAGATCTCTGACCCATCTGGAGTTTATTCTTGTGTATGGTGTGAAGTATACATCTAATTTTTTCTTTATCAAAATGGCTATTCAGTTGTCCCAGCACCATTTATTTAAAAAATACATCTTTGCTCCAGTAATTTGAGACACCATATACTTTATCATATACTAAACTCCCAAATGTAGGGTCACCTGGGTGGCTCAGTCGGCTAAGCATCTGCCTTTGGCTCAGGTCATGATCCCAGGGTCCTAGGACTGAGTCCCGAGTTGGGCTCCAGCTGGGAGCCTGCTTCCCTCTCTCCCTCTGCCACTCCCCCTGCTTGTGCTCTCTCTCTCTCTCTCTCTCTCAAATAAAGAAAATCTTTTTAAAAAAATAAATAAATAAATTGCCAAATGTACTTGAGTCTATTTCTGGGCTTCCTGGTTTTTTTCCACAGCTTCTCTTACTTACTTTTTTTTTTTTAAGATTTATTTATTCAAAAAGAAAATTCATTTATTCCTTTGAGAGAGAGAGTGCATGCAAGCAGATGGAGGGGCAGAGGGAGAAGGACAAGCACAGGCTTGCACTGAGCATGGAACCCACATGGGACTGGATCTCTCGACCCTGAGACCAGGACCTGAGCTGAAATCAAGAGTTGGTTGCTCAACCGACTGTGCCACCCAGGCGCTCCTCCGCTGGTTTATCTTCTAATCGTGTACCAGTAATATACTGTTTTAATTATAGAGGCTTCATGGTATTTTTCATGGTATTTTTAATATCTGTTAAGAAAAACTGTGAACTTCAGGCCAGTAAACTAGACAATTTAGATGAAATTAAAAAGATTCCTTGAAAGAAATAAAGTACCAAAGCTCAATTAAGAAGAACTAAGTAGGGGCGCCTGGGTGGCACAGCGGTTAAGCGTCTGCCTTCGGCTCAGGGCGTGATCCCGGCGTTATGGGATCAAGCCCCACATCAGTCTCCTCCGCTATGAGCCTGCTTCTTCCTCTCCCACTCCCCCTGCTTGTGTTCCCTCTCTCGCTGGCTGTCTCTATCTCTGTCAAATAAATAAAAAAAAATCTTTAAAAAAAAAAAAAAAAAAAAGAAGAACTAAGTAACCTGTTTAGCCTTATCTCTATTAAATAAATTGAATGTGTTTCTGAAAACATTTCTACAAAGAAAACTCCAGGCCCAGATGGCTTCACAGAAACATTACAACAAATACTTAAGGATGAAATTATTCAATTCTCCACAAACTTCTCCAGAAAATTAAAAAGGAGAGACTATTTCCCAAATCATTTATGAGTTAAAAGGAACATTCATACTTTGTAGAAGGAAATATAAAATGGTTTAACTACTTTGGAAAACACTTTGGCAATTTCCAATAAAACTAAACATATACTCACAATACCATCCAGTGATGCCATTCCAAGACACTTCACAGACGAAATAAAAATATGTTCACACAAAACCTTCTAGGCAAATGTTTACATAGCAGCTGTATTTGTAATAGCCAAAAACCCAAATGTCCTTTGGTGAATGGATGGATGAATGAACTGCAGTATACCGATACAAATGAATACTACTCATCAATAAAAAGAAACTCAAACACACAACAACATGGATAAATCTCAAAAACATTACACTAGGCGAAAAAAGCCACTCAAAAGGTTATATGATGTTATGCTTCATTTAAATTATATTCTCGGAGCACCTGGGTGGTTCAGTTGGTTAAGTGGCTGCTTTTTATTTTATTATATGTTAGTCACCATACAGTACATCATTAGTTTTTGATGTAGTGTTCATGATTCATTGTTTGTGTATAACACCCAGGGCTCCATGCAGTGCTTTTGGCTCAGGTCATGATCTCAGGGTCCTGGGATCAAGCTCCGCATCCGGCTCCCTGTGGAGCCTGGTTCTCCCTCTCCCTCTGCCTGCCAATCCCCCTGCTTCTATACTCACTCTTGCTCACACGCTCTCAAGCAAATAAATAAAATCTTTAAAAACAAACAAACAAATAAATAAATGATATTTTCAAAGAGACAAAACTATAGGAAGAAAAAAAATCAATGATTGCCAGCAACTGGGTTTACTACAAAGTCAAGGTGAATTTTTGAGGCTGATTAAGCTGTTCTATATCTTGATTGTGGTGGTAGTGGTGGTTACATGACTATTTTCATTTGTCAAAACTCCCAGAACTTTATACTTTAAAAAAGGGGTGAATTTGATTGTAGGTAAATTATACATTATCATACAAACACTAATCTAAGCAAAACTGGAACAGCTCTATTATCATCAGACAAAGCTGACTTCAAATAAGGAATAGTATCAGGAAGAGAAGAGGGATATTACCTAATGATAAAAGAGTCAATTCATCAAGAAGTCAAACAATCCTAAATGTCTATGCATCCAACAACACATATTCAAAAGATACAAAGTAAAAACTGATAGATCTTTAAGTAGAAACAGACAAACCCATAATTACATGTGCATACTTCAACACTCTTCTCTCATTAAGGATATCAGTATCTTCTTGGTAAGGATATTAATATCTGTATCAATAAGTACATAGATAAACAACATTATCAAACAACTTGACCTAACCGACATTTATAGATTATTCCATCCAACAGGACAATACATATTCTTTTTAAGGCACATGGAATATTCACCAACACAGACCACATTCTGGGCCATAAAACAAACCATATAAAGTATGTTCTCTAACCGTAAGTAGAATTAAACTAGAAACCAATAACAAAAAAAAAAATCTGGAAAAATTCCTATAGATGGGGAAATTAATCAATACCTTTCTTAATTGTACAAGGGTTAAAGGGGAACACAAAGGAAATTTTAAAATATTCAGCATTGTATAAAAGTTAAAACATAACATTTGAAACTTACATGAACAAGTTAAACAGTGTTTAGCGGGCAATGTAAAGTACTAAATGCTTATAACAGAAAAGAAGAAAGATATCAAACCAAAGATCTAAGTTTCTACCTTAAGGACTGCAAAAAGAAAAATGAAACTGCAAATTAAACACAATACTAGATACGAGCAGAAATCAATGAAATTGAAACAGAAAAGAGAGAAAAAAAATAACATCAAAAGTGGGTTCTCTGAAAAGATCAATAAAATGGATAAACCTCTAGCCAGGCTGATCAAGGAAAAAAAAAAACGACAGTAGACATAAATCATCAAAATCAGGAACAGAGGGAATATCACTATACATCCTACAGACATTAAAAGGAAAATACACGAGTATCATGACCTTCATGTCAATAAATTTGATAACTGAGATGAAATGGACAAATTCCTTTGAAAGAAAAACATTACCAAAGCTCTCCCTAAGGAAATATGTATCATCTGAATAGCCCCATATCTATTAAAGAAATTGAGTTTGTACTCAAATGCCTTCCAACAAAGAGAGATCCAGACCTACGCTGCTTCACTGTCACACTCTAACAAACATTTAAGAAAGACATAATACCAATTCTATACAAAATCTTCCAGGAAGAGAAGAGGGAATAACTCCCAACTTATTTTAAGGCCAGCATAACCTGATACCAAAAAAAGACAAAAGCATTGCAAAAAAAAAGAATAATAATAACTATAATAACTATAGACCCTCATGAACAGAAGCAAAAATCCTTAACAAAAATTAGCAAATTGAATCTAGTAACATATAAAAAGGTTAATACATCATGACCATGTGGGGTTTATCCCAGAATTCAAAGGTTGGTACAACATTCCAAAAATTCAATCAATGTAATTCACCATATTGACAGAGAAAATCTTGGGCTGTGGAACCCAGAAATTAAGGGCAGGATAAGAGGTTATACCCTCGATATTTTAGGTGCCTATGTCACTACCTTGCACAACTCCAAAGGTATCATCTACATCGTAGTCATTGTATTCTACGTGAATGATACAGCTGGAACTGTAAAATATAGTGGTACTGCAAATGTGTAAAATCGTTCACCAAAAGGCAATGCAACTTTACACCGGACTAAAAAAAATAAAAGATCCTGATGAGATTTTTACCTTCCAGACATTCCACTTGGCCTTGTTGACACCTGAAATACTCTGTTTAGTCCTGAACTCTATACTTCCAAGGGGAACAATGAATTTCACCAGAAAACCACAGCAATAATGACAAAAGAGTTCTAGACATTTCATATGAAAAGAGTTGAAAAAACTGGAAGGCACATACTACACTTCAATAATTTGCTTATATCTTATATGCCCTGAAGACTGTCAATTCCTGAGGGCAGAATCCATGCCCTATTAATCTTTATATTTCCCCCGATACCTATCATTGGTCCTGGAAATGGGTAAGTACTCATGTATGAGGGATTGAGGAACAGGGAAAACTAAAGTTTAATCACACAAATCAGAAGGTGGGAAGAAAGGATTGGAAAGGGCACTACAGCACTGTTACTTCTTATAGCATAACGTGTCAAATGTGACCCTTTGCCCCATAGCTATCAGCTTTGTATCTCATTAGCCTGAATTGGGCACGTGCCAATTTTTGATTGGTATATACTAATTACAGCTCTCCTAGACTGAGAGTCAGTCCAACCATGGAGTTTGACTCTGGAGGAAGCATGGAAAGAACACTGGAGCGACAATCATAATACCCACTAGCCCCACCTAACTAGCCAAATCACCCCGGCGAATAAACGAAGTGACAGACATCACAGCAAGATGGTTCTCATGTCCAGAAATGATGTAAGAAATATTAGCAACTATGTCAGATACTAGAAGAAACACCTAAGCTTCACAAATAATCTACGTTATAGACGTAATGCTCTTTCAATGAAGATGTATTCCTGAAAAACTCTTTGAAAACAAATTCTGAAGGCAATCATATTTTCCAACAACTTGTATTATAATTTCAAAGAGGAACAGAAATGCCCCAAGTAGGCTAAACAATTTATTGGCAAAATGAAATTTAAAAATCTTAGCAGACAACAGGAAAACACATGCTGCAAAAGGATGTATTGCCTATTAACCATAACTCATAATGCAGACATATGCATGACCCTGAGCAAGTCATGCCCCTTCCCCTCAGCCTTGGTTTCCTCATCTGGAAAATAATAAATAAATGGGTAAATAATAAAATAGATGGTCTCTTCTGCTAAATAAAAAGTTAGGGTGTTAAGTTTGTTAGGAATCAGACATGTTTATTAGACACTGACAGAATATCCAATGTATACTGTATGGTGACTAACATAATATAATAAAAAATCATTATTAAAAAAAAAAAAAAAAAAAGAATATCCAATGTAGTAAACTACAATCTGATGCAAGCCTTCCTAAGACTTTATAAGTTATTTCTCTAAATAAAATAGAACATAGCTCTATCAGACCTTTAAATGCAGCTTTTCATAGTATATGCCCTTACCTAGTCCTCACAGACTCAATTTTCATAAAACCTTGCACTTACTTAACATAGATATGAGATTATGCGAGGCCTGATATGTACAATGGGAACTTCACAGTGTTTTTTCTGCAAGTAGAAAATACACACTTACGTAATAATAAAGCCCCATTTAAACATATTTACAGGCAAAATCAATCCCAAAATATCTAACAACGCCATAAAATAAAAGCTAGGTATGGAGCAATATTTAGACTATTATTGCTTTTCTCCAAAACTCACGTTTTTAAAAGCTCTAATGCATATAGAACAAAGAATGAAATTGCGTACCAACCTTTTTTCAGCCGGGGTTTCTGAGATTCAACAGAAGCAGGAAACGGAGTCCTCTGAAAAGAAATTAGTCTATGTTAAAGCATCACCATAAATCTTGCTAACTTAAAAAGGCATTCAAACAACCATAACCACTAGCTCTCCAATCATGCGATTAATCCATAACTATGTACAGGCACAAAGAAAAATTAAAAACCATTTTTTAATATAATATGGTTTAAAAAGCAAATGTCAAGTCAACTTTTGCTATCCAAACTATTAATAATGTATAATGCATATTTACAATATATACTTATGTGTAATATATAATTATATATATATTTTTTAAGATTTTATTTATTTGGGGGGGGCATGGGTGGGGGGAGGGCGAAGGAGAGGGGCTCTCAAGCAGACTCTAGACAGAGTGAGGAGCCTGCGTGGGGGTTGATACCATGACTCCAAGATCATGACCCAAGTGGAAACCAAGAGTCAGACACTTAACCAACTGAGCCACCCAGACACCCTGTGTAATATATAATTATAATGCATAAAATGTGCACAAATAAATGTACAAAGCTCTTAAGACACTACATATTAGTATTATACTTAATACTATACATCTTAGCACCCAAACCAAGAAAGTAGTAACTTTGATAAAAAGAAGTTTATGAGGTCATCTATACAGAAATTACCTAGCACTCAATTCCAGGAGTGGTTTTTTTTTTAAGATTTATTTATTTAATTTAGAGAGAGAGAGAGTATGAGCAGGGGGAGGAACAGATGGAGACGAAGAGAGAATCCTCATGCAGATTCCCTGCTGAGCACGGAGCCTGATGTGGGGCTTGATCCCAGGACCCTGAGATCATGACCTAAGCTGAAATCAAGAGCTGGCCACTTAACCAACTGAGTCATCCAGGCACCACTAGAAGGGAGTTTGGTTTTTTTTTTTTTAAGGGACATTACTGAATATAAAAAATACTATCTTATACTGTAACTTTGCAGAAAATCTTCAAATGGATTTGTCTTATAACTACTTCCTATGTTACATATGATATGGTAAGATATAAGCAAAAATAATGGCTGAAAATTTCCAGAAGTAATGAGAGACACTAATCTTTAGATTCCGAATGCTCAACCAATCCTGACCAGGTTAAATGGAAATAAATCCATACTAGCATACATCACAAGGACCTGCACCAGAGACAATAAGTTCTTAAAAGCAACCAAGAAGAAAAGTATCACCAGATAAGCTATACAGAAAGGACACTTAGACTGACAGCTGACTTCTCAACAATTAAAAATGGGAAATAATAACCCATAAAGACATTGTAAGAAAAATCACTCCCATGTCTCAGGTGCCAAGTAAAATGAAAGTTAATCTAACACAATGTCAGCAAACTATGGACTGCAGGTCAAACAAATCCTGCCCATTTTTATATGGCCAACAAGAATGTTTTTTACATTTTTTAAAAAGATTTTATTTATTTATTTATTTATTTGTTAGTTTATTTATTTATTTATTGGGAGAGGGGAGGGAGCACTTGTGCGAGCAGGGGCAGGTAGACTTCACACTGAGTGGAGAGCCTGATGCAGGGCTCAACCCCAGGACCATGAGATCATGACCTGAGCCAAAGCCAAGAGTCAGACGCTCAGCCGATTGAGCCACCGAGGCACCCCTGTTTTTACATTTTTCATAAAAGTTTTTACATTTTTTAAAATTTTGTAACACCTGAAAATTACATAAAATTCAAATTTAAGTATCTAAAATAAAATTTTATCAGAACATAGTCACACACACACGTTTATTTACTGTCTATGGTTGCTTCCACACTTCAACTGCATGGTTGAGTTACTTACGACAGACACAGGACCACAGAGCCCAAAATATTTATTACTGGCCCTTTACAAAAATAGTTTGCCAACCTCAGATCTAAACTCTTACATCTATCAAAACTAACTTTCAGGGCACCTGGCTGGCTCAGTCGGAAGAGCATACAACTCTTGATCTCAGGGTTTTAAGTCCAAGCCCCATGTTGGGTGTAGAGATTACTTTTAAAAAAAAATCTTTAAAAAATTGTTTTGTTTAAATAAACTTTTAAAGGATATACATTAGGAAAAAGGAAAAGAACCCCAGAATGAAGGAGTGAAATGAGCAAAGGAATTGGCAAAATATGGAAGTATTCTAAATATTCACTGACTGAATAAAACAAATAGAAGTATAATTTGTGGTGTTGAGAAACATAAAAACTACAAAACTGAACAACAGTAGCATGAACTGGCAGAAGACAATGGGTAATAAAACATTTGATAATCCCTTCCATTACTGAGTTTTAAATTTGAACTTTCAGTTGAATATGTATTATAAAAAGAAAACTGTGTACTCACTAAAGGAAGACTAAAGAATGGAGTATATAACAAGTAATGAAATGAGAAGAGGAGAGAGAGAAAAAAGAGAAACTCAGGGGAAAAAAAGCAAGAAAAGAAGGAGAAAGGAATGAAATTCTCCAGTTAAATTATCAGGATGGATCTTTTTAAAAATCTAGATCTATGCTATTTATATACAGACATCTAAAACAGGCAAAGAAAAGCAAAGTAAAAGATGGAAAAAGATAAACCAGGAAACAAAAAGATAACTAAGGTAGCAATATTAACATTAAACAAAACAGGCTTCAAGAGAAAAAGCTTTTTGGGGTGCCTGGGTGGCTCAGTCATTAAGCATCTGCCTTCGGCTCACATCATGATCCTGGGGTCCTGGGACCAAACCCCACATCGGGCTCCCAGCTCAGCAGGGAGCCTGCTTCTTCCTCTCCCTCTGCCCCTCTTCCTGATAGTGTTCCCTTTCTTGCTGTCTCTCTCTGTCAAACAAATAAATATAATCTTTAAAAAAAAAAAAAGCATTTTATCAGGAAAATGAATTAAGATAGATCAAAGACTAAAATGAACAAGGTAAATTTAAAAACCTTTAGAAAAAAATATAGGATAGAGAAGGATTACTTCAGTAAGATATAAAAGTACAAACCAATTGAGAAAATATCTAAATATTCAACGACATTAAATTAAGAACTGCTGTTCCCAAAAAGGAAGTGAAGATAGAAAACTAAGAGAAGATATTTGCAATACAAAACCAAAAAAAAAAAAAAAAGATAAAGGATTAACAGCCAGAAACTATAACTACAGGGGTGCCTGAGTGGCGCAGTCTTAAGCGTTTGCCTTCGGCTCAGGGCGTGATCCCAGCGTTCTGGGATCGAGCCCCATGTCGGGCTCTTCCACTGGGAGCCTGCTTCTTCCTCTCCCACTCCCCCTGCTTGTGTTCCCTCTCTCGCTGGCTGTCTCTGTCAAATAAATAAATAAAATCTTAAAAAAAAAAAAAAGAAAGAAACTATAACTAACTACAAAACAAACAGTAAAAAGAGAACAGTAAGAAAAACAGCAAAATAGAAAAATAAGCAAAACATGAGGCTCCTGGGTGGCTTAGTCAGTTAAGCGTCTGCCTTCAGGCTCAGGTCATGTCCTGGGATGGGCCCCCTACCAGGCCCCTTCCTCAGCAGGGAACCTGCTTCTCCCTCTCCCTCTGCCCCTCCCTCCTACTTGTGTTCTCTTGCTCACTATGCTCTCTCTCAAATAAATAAGTAAAAATTCTTAAGAAAGAAAGAAAGAAAGAAAGAAAGAAAGAAAGAAAGAAAGAAAGAAAGAAAGAAGCAAAACATATGAACCAGGCATTGCACAGAAAAGGAAAAGAGACAACCACTGCTGCTCCACCTCATTAATAATCAGGTAAATGTCAGTTAAAATCACATTAAGACTTCATTTCCTATCAACCATATTGACAGAATTTAAAGCTATGACAATATCAAGGATGTAAGCAATAGGAACTGATGGTAGAAGCATGAACTGCTAAAACCACCTCAGAGTTTCCCATAAGTAATGCAGTTGAAGATATACCTACTCCATGTATCAACAATCCATTTCTAGGAATACCCTGGAAAAACTCTTAGATTAAGAGACATATATAAGAATGTTCACAGGCTTGAGACATTCTTACTCCTTACATTTTGCACCTTAAGCACCTCACTTGCCTTACCCTGGCCCTGCTCACAATAACATTATTTTCAATAACTAAAAATAAGGGGCTCCTGGCTGGTTCAGTCAGTACAGTATGTGACTCTTGACCTCAAGGTCATGAGTTCAAGCCCCATGTTGGGCATAGAGCTTACTTTTATTTAAAGTAAATTTTAAAAATTTACTAAAAAAAAAAAAAAAACTAAAAATCAGAAGGAAAAAATAAAGTTGAACTTACAGGCTCAAAGAGTACAAAAATGATTGCCAGGGTGGGAGGTAGGGGAAATGGGAAGACATTGGTAAAAGGGTACAAACTTTTAGCTGTAAGATGAATAAGGCCTAAGGTGACTCTAGTTGATAACACTGTATTGAATAATTGCTAAAACAGTGGAACTTAGATGTTCTCACGAAAAAAAAAAAGGTATATACGTGCAGTGATGGATGTGTTGTTAGTAACTTGGTGGGAATCCTTTCACGATGTGTATCAAATGATCACACTGTATACTTTAAATATCTTATAGCTTTGTCAACTGTACCTCATTAAAGCTGGAGAAATCAGAACTCAGATCTCTGTCTATTAGAATGGGTAAATTAATTATAGTATTTTCCTTTAATGGGATAATACACAGCATTGAAAAATGAATAAACAATTTCTTAAAACCAATATGTTATCTAGAGGTATTAAATATGGCAAAACTGTAAGTAAGAGCAAAAGAATAATTAACATAAAACTGATGAAAGATATACTTCTGATGGGAGAGGAAAATGCAGTAAGGGAAGAGACATTTAGGAGGATTCAAAGTTATTGTTAATGACCCATTTCTTAACCTGTGAAGTAGAAACACAAGTTTCCATTATACTGTTCTTTAAAACTTGCCTATAACCTTTTATTCATTCTTTTAGAGCTAAGATATACTTCATAACAAAAAAAAATCCTCAAAATAAAACAGAATACATACTTGTACTATTAGCTATTTTATTATCTTGACTTAACAAATACAGAAATCTCACTAAAACAACCCATTTTAAAATGGGTAAAAAATCTGTAAAGATACTTCACCCAAGAGAAATGGATGAATAAGCACATAAAAAGATACCCAATACCATTATCCATTGGGGAAATATAAATTAAATATAAATTAAATATAAATATAAATATATAAATATAAATTAAAACCACAATAACCACTATACATACACTAGAATGAGATTAATATTAAAAGACTGACAATATGAAGAACTAACAAGGCAAGGATGTGGAAAGCTGAAACCCTCACAGACTGCTTGTGGGAATGTAAAATGGTATATAGCCACTTTAGAAAAGTTTGGCATGGGGTGCCTGGGTGGCTCGGCCAGTTAAGCTTCCAACTCTTGATTTCTGCTCAGTTCGTGATTTCAGGGCCCTGAGGTCAGGATCGCCAGATCGAGCCCCCTATCAGGCTCCACGCTTAGCTCGGAGTCTGCCTGTCCCTCTCCCTCTGCTCCTCCTCCCACTCACTCTATCTCTAAAATAAATCAATAAATAAAATCCTAAAAAAAAAAAAAAGTTTGGCAGTTTTGTTTTTTTATTAACATACACTTACCATACAACCCAGCAATTTCACTCCCTGATAAATAAAAATATATCCATGCAAAGATTCACAGCAACATTATTCGTAATAGCCAAAAACAGGAAAACAGTCTTAATGTCCATCAATTGGTGGATTAACAAAATGTATATACTCATACAATGGAACACTGCTTAGAAATAAAAAGGAACAAAGTACTTCTATGTACAATATAAATCAACCTAAAAAACACGCTAAGTGAAATTCAGACACATAAGACTACATATTGTGTGATTACATGAAATTGTAGAGAAGGCAAAGCTATGGAGACAGAAAGCAGATCAGTGGCAGCTGGGGTTAGGAGTAAAGAGTAGTTGCTTGCAAATGGACCCAAGAGAACTTTTTGGAGTGATGGAGTTAAGTGGATTGTGGCAGTATTTTACTAGTTGTGCAAGTATATAAATTTACTAAAATCGATCAAACTGTACACTTAAAATGGGTGAATTTTATGGTATGTGTATTATACCTCAACAAAGCTGTTTTTAAAATGCTAAAGAACTCTATTTTTTATCTAACTGGGATTTTTTTTAAAGATTTTATTTATTTAGAGAGAGCACGGGGGCGACTGGGTGGCTTAGCAGCCTGCTTCTCCCTCTCCCGCTACTGCTTGTGCTCTTTTGCTTTCTCTGTCAAATAAATAAATAAAACCTTTAAAGAAAAAAAATAGAGAGCACACACACGAGTGGGGGTAGAGGGAGAGAGAATCTCAAGCAGACTCCATGTCCAAGGCAGGGCTCGATCCCACAACCCTGAGATCATGACTTGAGCCGAAATCAAGAGTCAGACGCTTAACCAACTGAGCCACCCAAGTATCCCTAACTGGGGTACTTTAATCTTAAACTTTGGGGAACATATTAAGAACCTTAAAGGCTTAGGTTGCCTGGCTGGCTCAGTCAGCAAAGCATGCAACTCTTGATCTTGGGGTTCTGAGTTCCAGCCCCACATGGGCATAGAGATTACTTAAGAATATAGATAAATAAAAATCTTAAGGGCTCAAAAAGCATCTTCATGAGTCAGCAACCTTTCTGCATAAAGGTGAATTAAAATAAATTATAATTTTTTAGAGAGTCTCTTTTTCAAAAAGTCTTTTAGAACATTTTGAGACAGAAAGGATTCTATTAGCCCACTTGATCTCATTTATAGCTGGGATGTATGTAGAATTCATTACGTCCTTCTGGTTCTTTCCTCATTTTTATGTAGTTCTGTGATCATTTATTCATCTAACAAATATTCATGTAATATTTGATATGTGCTAGGACTATATCTGAGCCAATACAATAGTAATCTTTGTTTTCCGTTCTGCAAGGTTTAAATTTACAGTAAGAAAAATAGGTATATATACAAATACATTGAATAATGGGAATTAGGGAGTTACAAAAAAATTTCTAAGTATAAATCATAGAAAGCAGTATTATTTGCTTTTATTTTTAAGATCTCTAAATCATTTCTTATATATTCTTAAATAAAATATAAATATCAGTCCCCAGTTTTCTGAAGGAACTAACTGGTAATAGCCCTTGGTAGTTTAGAATTTCTGTGTGTCCCACATTAGACTAGGTTTATTCCATTTTAGTAGGATGTCTCCTGGCCTCAAAGCCTTTATTTTTATTTATGCATTTGTTCAAAATTCTCTCAGTTTCAAGTCTTTTACTCTTCTCTCCTCCACATCTATATACCCATATCTACCGATCTATGTGCTTTTATGCCACAAAATTAAGATCACACAATATACTCATTAAAAAGCAAAAAAGGGGAGCGCCGCAGTGGCTCAGTTAAGCATCCAACTCTTGATCTCTTCTCAGGTCTTGATCTCAGGGTCACGTGTTCAAGCCCCACGTTGAGCTCCAGGCTGGGTGTGGAGCCTACTTAAAAGAAGAAAAAAAGGAAAAAAGGCCCAAAATGGTGTTGTTTATGGTAAGTCTCATGTCAACAAACCAAGACTGAATGAATTATACTTTCTACCTCTCCCAGGAACAGAATCTTAAACCAGTCAATCAGAAATCACCCAATCAGGGGGCACCTGGCTGGACCCAGCAGTTAAGCGTCTGCCTTCAGCTCAGGTCATGATCCCAGGATCCTGGGATTGAGCCCCAAATTGGGCTCCCTGCTCAGCTGGGAGCCTGCTTCTCCCTCTCCCTCTGCCTGCACTTCTCTCTCTCTCTGTTTCAAATAAATAAAACCTTTAAAAAAAAAAATCTCAATTAAAAAAAAAATCACCCAATAAGTATTAGTGAGGTAATATGCCCGAGAGACACCTGGCATCACCTAAAGGAAAGTGACCTTGCAATAAGCAACCTTTTTGTCTAGTATAACTTCCCTGTTCCCACTCCTTTCTGCCTATGAAAGCCTTCCATTTTGTACAGCACTTCAGAGCTCCTGGCTGGTAGAATGAATGCTGCCTGATTCATAAACCACTGAATAAAGCCAGTAAGATCTTTAAAGACTACTCAGTTTTGCTTAACACTCCACTCCACAACTAGCTTTTTAAAAATGTAATACCATCCACATCAACATAAATAGTTCTAACACTTTTTAATGGCTACATAATAATCCTCAGAATGGAAGTACCAGATGTCATCTATTACCCTATTAATGCGTATTCACCTTGTTTCCAGCATTTTGCCACTATAAACAATACTGCAATGAATACCCTTGTACTACACGCTTATATTTTGCTTTTATTTCAGTGGGATACCAGTCTGTTGATTGAGTGAACGAGACTGTTGGGCCTTTTTAATTTTATTACAATATACCAGATCACTTCCAAAAAGGGCAGAAATTCAAATCTCCCTGTAGCGGTAAAGTGAAAAGATGAAATTACTACAAATACAGCACTGTTAGCAATAAACTTGACAATAATGAAAATAATCAGTTAACTTCAGGCTCAAGTGCTAAAGTCATATTGAAACAAAACAGCCATTCTCTTTAAAACACTATTTGATTCAAAAGTACAGGACAATTCTGCCACCATAAAAATCAAGTTCACATTTATTTATGAACACCTATCTCTACCTGCAATGAGCACTAGAGAATATTTATAGTATTTATAGCATTGTGTTACCGGTGTACCTTAAATTTACGTAGGTGAAGTATTTTCTTTGATGTGTTTCTAATATCTAAAACCCAGTAACACAAATCATGCTATTTAATTTTTTTTTTTAACTTGTAGCTTAACAAAAGTCTTTGCTTTGGGTCTCCTTCCCTGTATTCAGAGTTGTGTGATTACACCAAAAATAATTTGACTTCTCTGGATATGAAAAGAGAATAGAAAACAAACCCCCCTGACAGATTACCATTGGCCTTGCTCCTTAACGGCCAAAACTAAGCTGTAAAACAGCCAAAAACCGCTATTTTGTCTCCTAGGTTTCCCAGGGCGTTTTTCATAGGGCAATACATTCCAAATAAACAACTGAAGTCATTCTAACAAATGAGCAGAATATGCTTTGAAACCCAACAGTAAAACAAAGTAGACAAGGTTTCACATTTAGAACTTTGCAGAAATTAGATCTAATTACAAATATACACTTTACAAATAACTACCACTGGGTCAACCCGAATTCATCCGGGCAGCTCTGTGGAGTTTAATTAATACCTAACTCAGGCTTCAGCTGAATCGCAAAACAGCACTTTCCTAAACTAAACTACAACAGAGAAAACATGGTCCCGACCCACCGGCAGAAGGCAGTGACGCTCAAAGTTTCCAGGCTTTGTCATATTCAATTCCTAATCCTGGGGATTAACACAAACGGTCTCTGCACAGACGGTAGTGCTTCCTTTCCAAACCTCGCGAGACAAAAAAGATGGGACTAGCAAAAGAGCCGTTTCTGATGAAAATCTCCCTTTTCCGTCCAGCGCACCCCAAGAGGGACCACAGTCCCAGCACAGGCCCCGCGCTGCAAAGAAGTCAGCCTTGCCCAGGCGGACCACCTCCCAGGAGCGGGGCCCTGTCGCCCCGCGCACCCCGAGAGGCTCCAGACCCGGCTCCGCACTTCCCCAAGGCCAGCTGCGTAGGACACAGTCCGCCCACAAGCCTGCCTAGCCTCTCTGCTCCGCCCGGGGCGGCCCTGTCCCGCCGGGCAGCTGGGACAGTAGGAGAATCTCGGCGCTCACCGTCGCGAGTCTCTCCTCAGCCATCTTGGCTCCGCCCACCGCTTCGCGGCCGGAAGTTGGCTGTTTCCCAGACGACCAGGCAAACGGAAGTCGTGGAACTGAGGAAGCTGGGAGGGGCCTGAGACGGGAACTAAAGAGATCCTGGGGCCGAACGCTTCACTTGGGGGCGTCTTCAGGAAAGCTGGAAAGGTTGGATCCTGCTTCACGGACGGTTTGACGCAGATGGGCGGGTGAAGGAATACGTAGGCAGTTCTCTTCCTCCCGGGCAACCCCTGACCGCCCCCACGACGTTGTCTTGGGCGCTGCTGGAGAAACTCGCGACCGCGCCGGCTGGAATGGCCAGACACAGCTGGGAAGGCCGCCCAGTCCTCCCGCCACTTTGCGTTTATTTCAGTCCTTCCGGTAGTCCTGGCCCCCAAGCCCTAGGGTAGAGAACCCCGTTCTCGACTTTCCCAAAACCTCCTCGTTGCTTAGCTGTCACTGTCTGGGGTATTCGCCTCACCAGACTCCCACTCTCTACGCCAGAATTTGCAAATCTGCTGCCCGTGGGCTGCGTGTGAGGGCAGTCTTGTTTTGATGGGAAATATTTAAAAACCAGGAGATTTCACAAGAAAGCCAGAAACCCGGCCTCGGGGCATGTAAAGATTTGACAATGGGCTTCCACTCCCAAATGTCAGTAAAACAGATGTGAAAAACCGCTGCAACTGTACATAGTTTTCGCCATTTTGCCACAATCCACTTCCTGATACACTTAAGCCGCTTTACATTACCCATCTGCCCCTAGTGTGGTGAGTTAAAAGTTTAGTTTTTCCCGTGAGTGATCATGGAAATACATATGGGCTTTGGAGTCAAACGTGAGTCGTGAACTTGACTACTGCATGACATGAGCCAGTCATTTCTGGAGCTTCATTCATTCTAGTATGTAATGAACAAAACTAACAAGATCCCTGCACCCACAGCACCAACCTTAAAGTAGAGAGAGGAAATCAGACATTAATAACATAAGCAAAATTTATGAAGAAACAGTACACTAAATAAATACAAATGGCTGTTAAACATGAAAGTATAACTTTGCAAGGAAAAAAAACATGCAAATTAAAGTTTCCAAGAGATACTTTCCACCTCTTACATGGCAAAGAAAAAAAATTTCACTAACATATAGTTGTGAGGAAACATGCATTTTTCATCTGTGCTAGTGGGAATGTGAATTGATACAACCTCCAGTGAGAGCAGTTTGGCAATAACTACTAAAATTTAAAATGCATATAACCTTTAATTCCCTTATTTCAATTCTAGGAATTTATTCTACAGGTATATTTGCGGGAAATGACATTACATACAAAGTTATTCAATGCAGCATTGTTTGTAATAACCAAAGCCTGAAAACAACCTCAATGCCTAATAATTGAGGTTAAAAATTTATGGTAAGCCCATATTATCTGGTACACGAAAAGAGGCAACTATTTACATATTGACATAGAAGAATTGTCAAGATACATTATTAACTGACAAAAACAAAGTGCAGAAAAAATGTATATAGTATCTGTGTTAATAGAAGGCAAAAAATGAAGAGGAATATTATGTACATAATTGCTTGTCTACTCAAAATATCTCTGGAAGGATATTCAAAATGCTAAAAGTGGTTACTAGTAAGGAGAAAAACTGGGTATTAGAGGGACAGGGAAGAGAAGAGACTTCTTACCTGTGTACAATTTGAATTTTTTACCAAGTGGATGTATTACCTATTCCAATTAGAGAAAATAAAATTAAATGAAAAGAACTACATAACTGTATAATTAGAAGAGTGGTAAATGCTAATAAGGAGAAATATGGAGTAGAAAGAGCAAATAATAGGGAGACCCAATATAGACTTGTTTGGACAGAGAAGTTTCCATGGGTAAGAGATTTTTTTAAATGAAATCTAGGGGATAAGGCATTAGCTTGGGGAACAGGGATGAGGAAGTGGGCAGGCCTGGGGAGAATCCTAAGGCAAAGGAAGAGTTTGTGCAAAGGCCCTGAGGATGGAAGAAGTTTGGCCAGTCTGCAGCACAAAAAGACCAGTGTGGCTGAAAAGAAGGAAGGGGAAGGAAGTTGGTTGCAAGAGGTGGAGAGGTAGGAAAGACTAGTGGTGCAGATCCACAGAACTCATGTGAAGGATTTTATTCTAAGGGCACTGGGAAGGCACTTAAGAGAGTTCTGAGCAAAGAGTGACATGGTCAGACTTAAAGAGTTCATGTTAGGTGCATCTGGCTGGCTCAGAAGAGCATGTGACTCTTGATCTTGGGGTCATGAGTTTGAGCCCCACATTGAGTGTAGAGACACTCAAAAAATGATAAACTTAAAAAAAATAAAGAGTTCATGTTAGCTAATGAGTGGAAAATGAATCAAGAGGGGGACAAGAATTGATAACCTAGGAGAGACTGAAGGATACTGCAAACAAAAGACAATGAAATAGTTCGCTTGGACTAGAGTGAATGGATTCTCAAGGATGTTAAGAGGTAAAACAAATTTCCTGTGCTGTAGAATTGGATATGGAGAATGAGAGAAGGAGGGATAGATATCAGGTTTCTAACATTGAAAGCAAATGGATGTATAGTACAGTCAGTTACTGAGATGGGGAGTCTTAGGGAAGCAGATGTTGGTGGAAAGCTCATAAGCACACTTTCCAATGTATAAAATCTCCCTGAAAGGGGTCCTGTGAGGACTACATGACATTCTTTAGGCCTATGTTTTAAATAAATAGAAGTTGTTACTATCATATGTTTATATATCTCTCCTTGGATCCCAGATCTTAGGAGAAAGATGGAGCACTTTCTGTGAATGGGCCTTTTTCATGAGAAAGCATGTTGGTTTCTCAAATTGCAATAACTAAGTTTAATGTGCTTTAATTAGATAGGTAATTAGGAACAAATTCCTCAAAAAACATAACATCTTCACAGGAAGATCCCAGAATCACATAGACACTGATTCTTATATAACTAATGAGTCTTCATTTCCCTTAGAAATCCTCCTTGGATGTAATTTTACTTATCAGGATCATTTCAATCTTACAGCTGGTTAAGGCATTCCAGACAAAATGATTTTCATCTTTTTCTCCCCCATGGTAGGACTTGAGGTTGCAGGAGAGGAATTACACATCAGTAACTTTTAACATCCCCAATATATACATAAAGAAAGAGTTACACCCCCCAAAGAGAAAAGAAAAGAGGATGGGAGGGAGGGAGGAAGGGAAGAAAGCTACACTGACAGGGACTAACAGCCAGCTTTGTTCTGACGCCACCTGCTAGGCAACTCTCTAGCACAGCACCTTATGCCTCTTCTGTGGTACTGGTCCTCCCAAAACCCATACCACCAACTCCTAAGGGCCAGCCAACACCTAGTTAAACACTATAAAATAATGTGAAGCTCCAGGAGCCTTCACGAAGCATTTTAAATATACCCATTCCTGATACTACAGATATACTCAACAGTGAATGTGAGCAAAGGAATATACGTTGCATTGTGAGAAAAAATACTGGCAACAACTCAAATCACCAGGGATTGTTTATGTAAACCAAAGTTCATCCATACTAACACGTATTATAGCCTGTAAAAGATTTCAAGATGGTGAAATAATTACATGAAAAAAAGTAAAGCGTAAAACATATAGTATGCTCCTGTTTCTTAAAAAAATAAGGTGGTGGGATAATCATATTTTGTAAATAGAATTTTGAGAAGAAATTGTAAGAAACTGGTAATAATTTTTGTCTCTGTACAGGAAGTAAAGAGGGCTATGGGAAATAGAATGGGAAGATGACTTATTTTTCATTGTTTACCATTGAATAAAATTTGACTTTTTAAAAAAGATTTTATTTATTTATTTGAAAGAGAGCAAGAGAGACAGAGCACGAGCAGGGTGAAGGGCAGAGGGAGCCCAATGAGGCGTTCAATCCCAGGACTCCAGGATCATGACCTGAGCTGAAGGCAGACGCTTAACCGACTGAGCCACCCAAGTGCCCCAAAATTTGACTTTTTATTATCCATTTATTTTTAATTTTATAACTAGTTAATAAAATATGTAAATAAAACCACTTTGAAAATTCTCATTCCTGGAATTCACTTCTGATTGGATGTTGAAAATCACAAGAGGTATAGCTCCCATCCTAGCAAACAAAGCAAAGGACAGATTAGCTAGAAGATCAAAAATCTTTTAAAACCCATCAGAAAGATAAGGACATAAACATAAATGAACCAACCTCCAGAAAGTGCTAAGTCCTTCATAGGAGAGAAAGACCCATGGCTGCTCATATTCCTGGCTGAACTATGCTGGGAAGAGGTATCCACCATAGGGGAATAAAGAGAAACCAGCTGAAATTTAACAAAATTTTAACAGGCCCATAGAGACAGGCATGACATTAGCATCAAGAGGACCCAAATCCACAGAGAAAGCCTGAACCCATCCACCAATCTTATCTCTTGGATCTTAACCAAGAATGGGGAGATAATAGATGAAAAGTAGGAGCCGGGAGATAATAGAAGAAGAGTTGAGACAGATCAGTCCTGCCTTTGAGGTAAATGGAGCCTCTCCCAAGTGCAAGATATGCTTTAAAAATGAGGGAGCAAAGGAAGAACACTGAGAAATCCATCAGAGGCATTCTTGAAAGTTAAGAGTGGAGCAGGAGAGCTGAGAGATCCATCCCCAATGCACTGTGGGCATTACTCCTTAAAAGACTAGGGTAGGGCATATACAGGAACGGAGAGAAATACCTCCTCATGCTCCATTCCGGTGACCAAAAGAACCTGACAGCTACAGGTTTTGTCCTGTAGTCATGCCAGTGACCAAAAGAACCTGGCAGCTACAGTCCGTTTGTCTGCATTGAGATCTCTCACATTTCCAAAGATTGATTGATGACTTGGCTATGAAGCTAAGTCAGATCTCTGGAATCATGCAAATATCCCAAACCCAGGACTTACTGAAGGGAAAGTGCTGATTCTGCCTTCAAAACATTTAAAGCTAATGGTGAACTGAATTAAACTAAAGCCACAATAAAGCCCAGACCTAGGTTAACTGAGCCATTACTCAAGTTGGTTGAAAGAAAAAGGGGTATGCCTCATTTTGAAGGTAAGTAATATTTCCTTCAGTTTCTCTTGTTTTTTGTGCAAAATGTCCAGCATACAATCAAATCAAAGGCATGTGCAAAAGCAAGAAAATGAGATCCATGGTAACAGAGGAAATGTTCAATAGAAGCGGGAACTAGAGAAAACCTAGATGCTGAATTATCAGGATCTTTAAAATAACTCTGATTAAAATGCTAAAAAATCTGGTGGAGGCCAAATACTGGAATCAATAGGGTTTTTTTAAATAGCTATGATGAAAATGCTAAAAAAAAATCTAGTGGAAATGTGGACAACATTCATAAAGAAATGGGAAATTTTAGCAGACACATGTTAACTATATAAACATAATGAAATGCTACAAATGAAAAATACAATATCAGGGGCGCCTGTCTGGCTCAGTCAGTGAAGCATGCGACTCTTGATCTCAGGATCGTGAGTTCAAGCCCCACATTGGATGTAGAGTTTACTTTAAAAAGAAAAGTTTATTTAAAAAAAAAAGAAAAATACAATAACAGAAACAAAAAATTCATTAGATGGAGTTAACAGGAAAGCATATTGGGAACTTGAGGACAGCTAAAGGGAAACTATCCAAACTGAGAACAGTAAGAGAAAAGAATGTGGGGAAGATTATCTGAGATCTGTAGAATAATATCAAATCATCAAATATATGTGTGGCTGGAGTCCCAGGAGAAGAGCGGTGAGAGAGTGTGGAACAAGAGAAATATTTGAAGAGATAATGGACAAGAAATATCCAATATTAGTGAAAAACATGGACACAGATCCAAGAGATGAGGTAAACTCCATACATCTCTAGTCATTGTGCTGAAGATCAAAGGTAAAGAGCAGATGTAATGATGTAAGCATGAGGGCAGTGGGGGAGTGAACCTACATTATGCACAGATAAAAAAATAAAAATGAAGGACGACTTCTGACCAGAAACAAGTGAGACCTGAGGATAAATAAATGACTTCTTTAAAGTACTGAAAGAAGAAAGAAAAAGTCAACATAGAATTCTATGGGGGGGGGGCAACAACCCCACCTCACCTCCAATTAAATACCACTCAAAAACAAAAATAAAATAAAAATATCCTATAACAGATAAAAGCTGAGATAATTCACCTCCAGAGAAACTACAAGAAATGCTGAAAGAAGTTCTTCAGATTAAAGAATAGAGTCTAGAAATAACCACACAGTCAGCTGATTTTCAACCAAGATGCCAAGTCAATCTAATGGGTGAAGAAAAATCTTTTAAAACAAATGCTGCTGAAACTGGATATCCATGCTGAAATAAACCTCATTTTGAACATAAAAGTTAATTTGAGATGGATCATGTACCTAAATGTAAAACTCCAAACCAAAGATGTAGAGCCTAAAACCACTGAGATGGATCACAGACCGTCTGTGATCCACGTCAACGTAAAACCCCAAACCGTAAAACTTCTAGAAGAAAATATGTACTTTGTGACCTGGAGGTCGTAAAACTATAAAAGAAAAAATTGATCAGATAGACTCTATCAAAATAAAAATTCCTGCTCATCAAAATATCCCAATAAGAAAGTGAATAGATAACCCACTGTCTACAACCAAACACCACAAAAATCACAGCACATAGATCCATTAAAGGACTCATATCCAGAATTCATAGAAAAATCATCACACTTCATGAAAGATATACAAATGTAAGGTAAGCATATGAAAAGTTCTCAACATCATTAATTATAAGGGAAATGTAATGTAAATTAAAATCAGAGTTATTTCATACTGACTAAAATGGTTAATTAAAAAAAAACACTAACAACAGTAAATGTGGACAAAGATATGGAGCAACTAGAACTCTCGTATATCACTGATGGGAACACAAAATGGTAAACCACTTTGAAAAATAGGAAGGCAGTTTCTTAAAAAGTTAAACATACACTTACCATGTCACTCAGTAATTTTCTACTCTTGGGCATTTATCCAAGAGAAATGAAAACATGTATCCACAAAACAAAATTTAAAATTTACAGAAGAATATACATAGCAGCCTTATTTATAATTGCCCCAAGCTGGAAATTACCTAAAAGTCCATCAATAGGAGAATGGATAAACAAATTGTGGTATATTTATAGAATGAACTACAACTTAGCAATAAAGAATAATTTACCAAAACGTACAGTATTGTTGACTCTTTAAAAGCATTTTAAGTGAAAGAAGAGATGCAAAAAATACATATTATTCCACTATAAAGTCCAAAAGCAGGCAAAATAAATCTTTAATAATAAAAACTAGCAAATAGTCATTGGAGTAGAAATGGGAGCAGAGATTATTCAAAAATGCACAAGAGAACTGTCTGGGTTAATGGTAATGTTCTGTATCTTCTTTTGGGTTGTTATCACACAGGTGTATAGTTGTCAAAACATCAAACTTAGCATGTAAGATGTATGCATTTTATGATATATTGATTTCTATGTATCAGTTTAAAATAAAAGCAAGTGGAGGATTCCTATTCCGGGAACATCTGTCTCCAAACCTTTACTGGCCTATCCAATTTGTTCTCCTCAGCATCTGTTCATGACTAGGCCCTTGTTTATAGAATTTATCTTAAAGGACACACAATTGAGTGTCCCAAAGAAATAGCATTTAGAATCTGTGGAGCAATTTTGCTGAAACAACAGTTTATTTCCATTGGTTAGTGGGCAACCATTTGACCATCGTAAGGCACTGACTTGTCCTAATATGATTTAACATGAACAGACGGTACAATAATTAACCTACTCTATTGCAAGCTAGTAAAAAAAAAAAAAAGGTAAAAATTAATTCTTCAAAGGCATGTAGAACACCATCACTCTTCATTAAGCCCATTCTTTGATATTTGCAGCTGTGACCTTTACAATGCTCCAAACCAGCTGCAGGATTTTTGGATACAAACTCATTTCCTATCTAAAGCAGGCATCTTTTCCCCAAGCTGTTGGGACACTCAGGTTATGCTTCCTTATCAGATAACTCTTTAGTATTTGCCCTAGTTATGCAGAAATGAACCACAAGGCAGGGTCATATGGTAGGAATTTATTAATGAGCAAACAACTTTGTTCATACCAGGAAGACCAGCAATTAGGTTATAAATGACTTGAGAGCATACGCAAGAACTTACAATTTTAGAGCATTCCATCAGAATGTCTACTGCCCAAATAGGCCCACAAGAGGTGCTCCATAAATGCTGGCTATTGTTCTACGCTATTCTCCCTCTGAGCAGATGACGTGACCTGCAGAGGGAGAGAGAGTACACATAGGGAGCCTCCCTGCAAGAGTAAGCTGGGAAATTCAGTAAGTGGTGTTTTTAGATTGTGTCCCTCAGCAAACTTAGGATGAAATCCTACTCTGCGTGTTTGCTCACTCAGGAATCCCACCACGGCCCATTGATTCCAGAGAACCGAATCCTCACTGTACAACCCCCAGATTCACAATTCTAAAAAATAGCCATTTAACCCACACTTCGTGGCTTCTAGGGCACAGCTTTGTTCTTATATATACAGAAACCAACTTCAGCCATCAGAAGGAAATCTAAAATCTACAAAGCAAGTGTTCAGCCTAGAGAGCCCTCTGGAGAATTAACTGTCTACTATACAGAATTATTTTTATTCCTATGATCACCTTCAAAACTCCTAACCTGAAAGTAACTTGAATACTCCACGGCAAAAAGCAGGTAGCTTGAAAAGCAAATACCAAACTTTTATACAGGTGCCAAAGAAGATACCACGCCAAGAAATGTTACTCTGTGCATAGGAAACCAAGTCCTCAGCTCGCAAGACTGGCCTTCTGAAAAGGGTTTGAGAATATGAAGCATGCTTCTTAACACATTAAAATACTAGGGTGGTTCTCAAATGTGAGGCAGAAAAAGGCATACTTCCGGTCCTTCTTAGTAGAGTGTTTAAGGTTAACAACAAAAGAAACGTTTTGAATAGAGAAGAGCCAAAAATAAGAACGGGTCATTGAGTCTCCAGGGCAATCTAAGGCTGGAAATCCTTGAGCCAGTATATGTAATCTTAGCAAGTACTTTTGGCCAGGCTATCTGAAGCAGCTAGTGTGATGAAATACAGTGTAGTGGTTAAAAGCTCTGCCACTGTCTGGGGGACCTTGGGCAATCCACTGAGTCTTCATGTAGCATCAGGGTTGACAACTTCAGACAAACCAGCAGACTCTTTGTTCACTACTGTACCTTTAGTGAACGGTGCCTGACATCGTGGGTATTCACTGAAGGATTCTAGGTTTGACTTTTCATTCTGCCATATAAAAAAGGAATACCTCAGGAAAATTACCCACCTTTTTTGAGCTTCTATTTTCTTACTTATAAAATGGTTACGGTAACTCTTTCAAAGGATTGTTTTTAATTTTTTATGTATGCTCTACACCCAACATGGGGCTCACACTCACAACCCTGAGATCAAGAGTCACAGGCTCTTCCAACTGAGCCAGCCAGGATTGTGAGTTTAAACAATATGGACCTGAAGCAGTTAGTAAACACTAAATAAGTTAGCCGTAATTGTCTATTATATACTAATTCTTTACATTTATTTAAAAAAGAAAAATTTCAGGACATTTCGGTTTTGTCCAAGACACCCTTTATGACGTGCAGCTAGCAAACCATGACCTCCTCCCAAGATCTGCCTCCCAACCCGTAGGGGTAAGCTCTCGGGAGCCACATTCGTGCAGATGATCCTGGCCCACAGCTGTCTGGTTCTCTCATCTGTCTGGCACAGTTAATGTGTAACACCTGGGGCTACCTGTGGAGTAGCCGACAGGAAAAGCAGAAGCTGTTAGAATGTGGATGTACAGATGACACACAATGCCAGTTTAGTTCCTGTATCCAAACTCACCTTGCCTTTGGGAGTCTATGAGACAGCTCTGGATCTTTTTTTCCCCCCTAAATTAGTACTAGTATGCTTATTATTTGTAACTAGGCTTTGTTTTCCAACTAATTTTCTTTGATTCTCACAATATCCCCATAAAACAGACAACAGAGCATGATGGAATGAACACATGGAATTAGACAAGCACGACCCTGCCATAAACTCTAATTTCTGAGGGAGTTAATCGTCTATGAACCTGTTTTCTCATTTATAAAAGAGAATAGCAATGTCTACTTTGTTTTAGGGCTGCTTATAAGATACAGTAATATAAGGCATCTGGCAAGAAGCACTCAGCAAGTTATAGCTATTAGTATCCTCATTTTACAAAAGAAAAGCCCATAAAAAACTATGGCTGAGAAATATTGATATTTTTTCCCCTACATCACACTGGGAATAAAAACAGGAAAAGCCACTGTTTTAACACACAAGAATGAAACCAATAGTGAGACACTTAAGACTCTTAAATGCTCTGAATTTAACTCTCAGTGATTAAGTGGAATTGTACACTGACTTGGCACAAACAGCTTAATGACAGCTTTGCTTATAACCATTCAACTACCTTTGCTCAGACTCTACACTAATTTACTCCCCAGATTTCTCTCCCTTGGGAAGAGAATATATTAACAACTGATGTGAACTTTCTACTCTGCTCGTCAGTTCTACTGTTCAAAATTCATTTTGTGAAATGAATTATTTTCTCCAAGGTGGACCACATACCAGAAAACTGACAAAAAACATATTACACACTTCGCACTAGACCCTTAGAACACCAATCCACAAAACCCACTCGGCTGGGGCCTACAGTATAGCCCTTTCCTGAGCTTGTGAATTTGCCACAGGTACATTGTCCTTTATGACGCAGAGAGCTCACCTACACTCCCTCCTTCAAACTATATACGTCTAGATCAACTGTCCCAACCTAGTCTGCATGTCTCGAACTGTGTTGCATAATCATCAGGGATGGGGGTAAGGATAGGACTTTACAAATTACTGATGCCCAGGACACAACCGAAGTGATTTAGTCATAATCACCATGGGGTGCAACCGAGGCATTAGTTTTTGTTCTGCTGCTTAGTGATGCCAGTGTGTCAGAAGCAAAGTGGCATTCAGTAACAAACACAAGATTAACACAAAGTGAAAAACGGTATGGCCCAAGTGTAGTTTTCCTTTGATCGACATTTAAGAATATTGGAACTACTGACATCTCAAAATTGAGAATTCACGTAATGTGTATTTCACATGCTCCTCTCAGAGCACTTAACCCACAGTAGCCTATTAAAATATTTACCTGGCTCTTGTAGATATGATTTTGAGATTCCTGTCTTACATGGCACCCCTGGATTACTGCAATAAAGTTGTGCTTTTGGTATTGTCAGAGCTGCTACATATCAATGTGTGATTCATTTATATACTAATTGGCTCCTATTCTGAAAATGGCCCTCAACAAGCGTATCTGTGGTTTAAACATAGTCTGAAAACTGCTTTTCAAAAAAAACTTCATAATATTTTTCCCAACCTGCTACTGCCTAGAGAAAGACCAACAGTTGCCTTAAAAACTGATTTAAATCCACAATAAGCAAAAAATTAAAACTCAGAAGTTGTCTGTTTACTCCTACAATAGGCACTATTTATTTCCAGTTGAGCATTTCCAAGTTAGCGATCTCATCTTGGGAGTTTAAGAAGCAAATTCCTTAAAATGAACCAGAAATACACCAACTTTATCCCCAAAGAAACCTGACAAAGTCTGAGGGGTCCACACTTTTTCCTGTTCCTGAAAGAGCCAAGATTTCCCCATAATGCTCACTACTTATCTTCTTAAAGCCCCAAATGCCATCCATCCAGTTCGAAGGAGAAATGCTGAGAACAAGTAGATTTCAGCTGTTTGTGCATTTTCAGTTATCACTTATAAAACAAATTTTGTAACAAGTTCCAGTAGGCTATCCAAAACTCTTTATATTAAAAATTCACTCAAATAACTAGACCAATTAACTGCAAATTGCTTGGCCACTTTATCAAATCAAATAATGCTGAACCCTTTACTCTTAATTATCACATGCAATAGTCTTCCCATGAGGACTGTCCTAATCAGCAAGATGGGAAGGGCTATTCTCCCATGGCTGGTTTCACTTGATTGAGCAAAACAGAGCCACATTAGTTGAAACAGCATCAACATATTAAAGATCAGAGATAGTACATAACATTCCTCAAACAGTAGCAGTGACAGGCATTTACATAGTCTTTTACGTGGTTAAAAGCACAATGCTGTAGTTAAGAGCCACCTTTCCTGGTACTGAATGCTAGGTCATTCTGAGACCAAATTAATATACAAAGAGGTAGTACAATGTTGATCGAGTCCCAGATAGAAGAAACTGAAATCTTGGGCAAGTTACTTAACCTCACTGAGCCTTATTTTCTTCTTTTGTAAAACAGCAATTGTTTACACCTCTACTAGACAGTAATAGAAGTTAAAGTGCTTTGAAGATAGAAGTGATACTTGAACTCTCATAAGTATAGATCCAAATAAAACCAAATTAAATAGTCCTAAAATCTGGATTTGGCTAGAATATCAATGATGGAGATCTCCGACTTATGGGGTCTAAGAAAAAACTCTCCCTCCATCCCTACAGGAGATACTTAGTAGCTTTTAAGAGTGAGCTAAATGGAAGCAATGTGAGGGAGTTTAAATGACTTTTAAAATATTTTGTTTAAAAAACTGACAAAAATCTGAGCATCTGTCATTGTTACAACACAAAGAGCAATTTAAATTCAATGTTCAAGACAGAAATGCTCTGAAGGCTTTATTAACCAAGTTAATTGTGGGGGATGGTCTCATTCACAGTTCCCTGCAAAGAAACTGAACCAAATCTCATCATTTTATATTAAGTAGGAACAGTGAATAAGGCACATAAAACAGGTGACTTGGGCCACCAATATATCTTTTTTTTTAACTATAAAAATAAACATAAGTAACTAATGGAATAACAAAATAAAAGTTTATTTTATTAGAATTAGGAATGTTCTTTCCCTCTGGGCAACCTGAACAGTCCAGTTACAATGAAAATCTAAGAACAGTTATTTCCACAGCACAGGGTGCTCTATGCACAAAATTACAGGGTTAGGAGCATTTAATCAATTTACCGATCTGATTGTCTCACCAACCCGCCCCCACCCAACCCCCAAGTGCTCTATACCGGGATTTGTAGCTAAAAGATTTTGTTACATCAAGTCCTTTTCTCTCTTGTACTAAATTTCAGTTCCTAATCATGGCTGAACCACATTTTACACTGCAGATTCAACCATTTCAAATCAAGTCAGTCAATCTTGGATCTGTTATATATGTGTGTATGTATACACATGTGTATTTAATATATTTATTTAAACACACATAAAACACATACAATCTGGGTTGCAGCAAATTACACAGAATTTAGAGTTTGATGATATTATATGCTACTCAATTTTACCACTGTGTGTATCCTGAGCTTTGGATCAAAATTTTATTGAAAATCATTTAAAGTCCATCTACTGCTCAATGAATTGTTCAAATGAAGCATGCACTTTCAAAAGACAATGTAACTGCCCTCAAGAAGACAAGGAGACCCTGGTGCTTACCGTGAATAGAGCCCTCTGACAAAAAGACTTAGGCAGGTGAAATAGGGAAGCTGTCATACAATATGGCTTGCCTATCCCAGCTGGGGTCACTGAAGCTACTAACAATGAAAGCAATTAACTCAGGGAATTCTGTCAAATATGGAGATAGCTGTTGAAAGCTTGGAAGTTCAGAAAAGGCCAGTTCACCTTGATCCATACAAATTAGGGAATGCACCCACAACTGCAATACCCTTAGGTAATATGCCAACACTGAAACTAAAAAGCATCTCTAAAAAGCACTGTTCCTCCATGGATGGGGGCTGATATTATGAAGTGCACACTGTTTCTGGATACTTGTTGCAAGGGGAGCATGTAAAGAGGATTTATGACACTGAAGCCTAGATACTGCAGTTAACTGGTAAGATTTTTAAAAACACCACACGTACACAAAACATTATAAGGGAGCCACATACATCTAGATAGCAACTCTGGCTGCTTTTCAAAGTTACCAGGGAAAGGAACTCATTCAAGCTTTCTGTTAAAAAAAAAAATCTCCTTAGTTTTGATAAATGTCTTTTAAGATTGATGCAGTCATTTAAAATAAAGTCGAATGAATGATGGGGGAGAGGGGAGGAGAAGAGACTATGGAAGAAGCAGACACTGAGCTCAGATTTGTACCTGACGTGGCAAGGGAGGAGAGGATAAAAGGTATGGGCGAAGTTGATCCTAAAGCGACAAGTGGTTTAACGAAGCAGCATAATATACTCAGCAAACATTCACTGATTTTTGATGGGAAAAGAACAGTTGCAAGTACATCTCATGTAACAACCTTTTTCTAAAAGGAAAAGGAGGGTTGATTCAGCAAAGCCTAACTTAGGCAAAAGGCCAGAGGAAAGTGAACCTACTTCCCAATGGAGTAATAAGATGTACAATGCAAGAGCAGACAAAGCTGCCTCACAAATGGTAAACACTCCCTAGGCGCAAGCCATTTAAAGGAAGACAAAGAGGTCACGAAAACTGGTATTTAATATTAAGACCTCTTGATCTAGTTGCCTAGTTCACTCTGCACTCCTGTATAAAACTGACAGATTTAGGGATGCTGACCTGTTGAAAAATACCACAGCCAGAATGGCCTAAACAGGTATATAGTTAATAAAACCACCACCATCCTTTACTTTTAACATAGCTTTTAGTAGAAATTTCATAAAAATGGACATCACAGCTAAAATGCATTATTAATTCTCCTACCTGCTGACAATAGAAAAGAAGCAAACTCAGTGATTTCTATTTAAATGCACTAGATGGGAATATTATGTTCTAGGGGTGTTTGCCTTCAAACTGAACCCACAGCAACACACACAAGCAATTTCAGTATCTGCCATTTTAAATTCACAATCTGAAACTAAGTGAATGGCTATTTATTTATATTTATATTTAAAGCAAAAACATTCTATTTGACACCCTAATGTAAAGAAGGGGTGAGAGAAGAGCCATAACTAAAATCTCAAAAAGGCTCAAAAGCAGCAATTAAGGGGGAAAAAAAAAAAAGGAAAAAAGTTGAAATGTTTCCTCTGGATGTGACAGGGAGCACAGGAAGCCTTCAGGTGTGTGCATGTCACAGGCGCACAAAGGCTTAGGTAGATGAACGAGGCCATGGAGTGAGGAGGAGGTTGGGGACTGGGTCATTCTTGAACGACAGCAAAAAGCTCCCTGTTGCAGCCCTTATCAGGCCATGGCATTTAGTCAGAGCTTGACCTCCCTGTCCCTGATCAAGAGCTGGAATTCAAGGCATGAGGCCCATGGCCAGCAACGGACATATCAAAACGAGAAAGGGCAAAGTAATCTCAGGAAAGGAAAATCAAAGAGCTCTAGTTAGGTCTTCCAGAGGTGCTAAACCAACACACCTTTATCCCAACCCTCAACCCTGGAAAGATAAAGCAAACTGAAAGAAAATGCACAGCAAATAGACATAATCTTGAAGATTTTTAAAGAATAAATATTTTTTGTAATTAAACATTATGCAAACACGTGCCACGCTTGCTTTGTCCATGCATATGCGCTATATACAATTTTGAAAAATACTGTGTTGTCCTCTTGTTTTAAAAGTCATATACAAAGTTTTTTTGTTTTTTTGTTTAATTCCTCTTGCTGCCTACCCCCTTCCCCGCCCCAAGAATTTTCTTCACAAGGAACTAATTCACTAATTCACTCATGACCTTGGGGTATGAGAGAAAGAGAGTCAGTCTGTGTGTGTGGGTGTATCTGTATGTGTAGGGGAGGAAGGGGAAGAGGTCCTTTACCAAAGTACAACAAAATGGCTGGTTTGGACATGAAAAGCAGTGTCAAGGAGCTGTTTTAAATTTTAACTGTACTATACTCAGGAAAAAGAAAAAGAAAAAAAGGAGTCAGCGTTGAGAATGAAGCTACGTTACAAGTTAAAGTTGGAGGGCTTTTAGTGTGTCTGTCACACTTTTGTTGGCGGCCTAGAATACTGTTGTACAATGGTTTATCTACCTTTTTTTATTACAATATAATTTACTTAAACTTTCCGTTAACAAAACAGAATTCTGGTACTACAGACCAGAGGTGTCAGAACAGGCTTAGTGCCTCCTTGTTTGTGTTTGTTTTGTTTTGTTTTGTTTTAATTGCATGAGCACTCTAGATGGTAAAGTTTTCAGAGTTCATTTTATGCAGGGCCATTCTCAGTCCTCAATGTACTCCCACAGATCTTTTTCATAGCCTTCATGCACATGCTGTAACAAAACCCTTCGTCGACTCTCACAGTATCTGCAAAGAAAAAAAAAAAAAACATTTGTCAGCCTCCAATAATAAAAAAAAGAGGTTATTTACTTATTTTTAAAGGCACTCCTACAGTTTATCCAGACTTGGAACAAGCACTTGTTTTTTTTAACAGGCACATTTTCAGGTCTAGATGCACACAACAAACCGTTTTCTAATTTTAAAGAGGTGTTCTTCAAAAGTTGTGATTCCTAGTTTTGAAAATTAATTTTAGAGTAATAAAATGTTAGACATTCCGAAGGCCCTTAGAAAGCATCTGATTCAATTCTGTCATTCCACAGATAAGTAACAGTTTCAGAAAGAAATAATTTCAAGGATTACTGATTCACATCTATAAAATCTCTGTTAACTGTGAAAGTGACTACAAACACAGTGTAGTAGCTATAGTTGACTAAGGGAAGTGAAAATACTACTTGGGACTACATCTCCAAGTCTTCCAAATGCCCAAAGGTTTCTACTACCATTGAAAAGATGGTAGTATCTGTCAGGAAACAACACTGGGGGAAATAGCTCCATGTTGAGAAAGCAAGCATTTTGCATCTTTAGCTTAAGAGGCAGCACATTTTGAAGTATCCTCTACCTCTAGGACAAAGTAATCCTCTCCTTAGAAAAAACAAATGTAGTAAACACTCTAAAAAAGCTTGGTTAGCTCACTTGTCGACAGCCACGATCCCCAGAATTCCCAGGCTAGAGCCAGCACCCTGATCTCACCCCCCCTCCTAATAACCACTTGCCCTTTCTTAGGTTCTTTCTTCCTCACAATGTGGTAACTAAGTAGATAAAGCTAAATGGAAGAAACAGAACCAGCCAGTGGGATACATGCTTGACTATCACTACTAACTGCAATTTGTTGCCCCAAAGACAGAAGCAATGGCAACAACACTGTTACTGAATATGCTAAATCCAAGTTTCACTATCATCTAACTTCACCACTAAGGCATAGGGGCAGAAACTTTTCTCAAAAACTGGTAAAGAAATCTCACCTGTATTTATCTTGTACTTTCTGCTTTATATCCTGCAGAGAATCTTGGGAAATATCTCGTTCGAGGTAGCCCGAAAGCACCTCTGTGGCATTCTCTAGATCTGCTTGGTTATTCTGCAAGAGAAGAGGAAAAATACATAGCAAATTTTGGCTTAGATGAAAGCTAAAAGATACACCATCTTGGCTGCTTATTTACCTATAGACTGCTCTCAACACTGATTCTGTAATTTTCACAGGTGGTTTCTGCACCTGTAAGCTCTTTATCACTTTCACCTCTAACAACCTGTTCTCTTTTCCAGGGTAATTTTTTAGTAGCAATAAAAAAAAAAAAATCCTGAAAAGCATTAGGAAAAGTCTTTTGGACCTACTCTAGTTCTGCAAACTGCTATCTGCTGAAACAAAAAGAGGGGAAACTTGAGGAAAAAATATTAACCCATTCCTGTTTACAACTGGTTGCACTACTTCTTCTAAGAGAACAATGCATGGAAGATTGAAATTGTTATCCTTTACTGCTATGGCTAGTTCTGTACATTTACCCATTTAATTCCCATCTGCTAGTCAGGGTTATTGTCTAGTCATCTATGGTCATCAATGTTCTATGCATCAACTTTTTAACATGCAGTTTGTTAGTTTCAGGTGTACAATATAGTGACTCAACAATTCTGTACATTACTCAGTGCTTATTGTGGTAAGTGTAGTCACCAACTGTCACCAAAAGACATTAGTACCATCTTATTGACTATATTCCCATGTTATTCTTTTCACCTCTGTGATTAATTTATTTTGTGAGTGGCAGTTTATACCTCTTCATTCCCAACACCTAGTTCACCATCCATCCACCCACCTCTCCTGTGGCAACCACCAGTTTGTTCACTGTATTTAAGAGTGGGTTTTTTTTGGGACACCTGGGTGGCTCAGTCGGTAAAGCATCTGCCTTCGGCTCAGGTCATAATCCCAGGATTCTGGGATCAAGTCCCACATCAGGCTCCTTGCTCAGCAGGGAGCCTGCTTCTCCCTCTGCCTGCCGTTTCTGTGCTCGTTCTCTGACAAATAAATAAATAAAATCTTTAAAAGGGGGGGGGAGTTTGGTCTCGTTTTTTCTTAGGTTGATCATTTGTTTTGTTTCTTAAATTCCACATATGAGTGATATCAATTTAATTAGAATTATACTCTCTAGGTCCATCCATGTTGCTGCAAGTGGCAAGATCTCATTCTTTTTTATTATACAGTAATCTTATTTTTTAAAAAAAAGATTTTATTTATTTATTTATTTGAGAGAGAGCAAGTAAGAGAGAGTGAGGGAGCACAACGCAGGGCTCGATCTCAAGAGCCTGGGATCATGACCTGAGCTGAAGACAGATGCTTAACTGACTGAGCCACCCAGCTGCCCCTATGCATCAATTTTAAGTGAGCATCTCTACTTGAAAAACCTTTACTGCTAAAAGTCCCCATTAGTCACTACTTTTCCACCAAAGGTAACCACCATATGAACTTCTAATACCATATATTAGTTTTGACCGAATAAAGGCTTTTACTGAGAACTTCTGATGTGCCAGGTGCTATATAAGCAATATGCATGTATTGTCTCACTTAAACCTTGTTAACATCCTTGAGAAGTATTATCTTCATTTAAAAATAAGACATAGATAACGTTAAGTAATTTGCTCTAAGTCAACAGAGCTAGTTTCAAATTCAGGGCTGACTCTGGAGCCTGCACACTTAATCACTAGCTGGCTAAACCACATCAATCTGAATGCAGTTTAGGACAAGAAATCTGAATTCTAAGCAAATAGGAACCTTTAAAACTCTATATATCTTATCTATGAAAGACCAAGCAGTCCAATGACACTGGGTTTTTCTTTCCCCACTCAGTAACTATTCCTACCTCAAAGATAATGGACTGGTTATTCTTTTTGAGGTAGAAAGCGAAGACATAAGTGTACATGAGTGTGGCACGACACTGGCAGAGGACATCAACTGCTTTCTTCAGGAACTGCACCTCAATCCAGGACATGTTGTGCTGCTGCATCTCCTCCATTTTCTGCTTCACCTGAGCATAGAGCTTGTGCTCAAAGCGTAGACTCTGCATGTGGTTCATATAGCGATTACAGTAGAACAGGTACCTCTGCAGGGCTGCCCTAGATCGCTGTCCCATTAAGAAAAATTATGGACATGTAATTATAATACACACGAAAGCTGATACCGTCTTTATAGATGCAACCGTATAGGAATTTAGGGTAGAATCAGAACAGACAGACATCTCTTGCCACCTTTTGTTATTTAATACTGCTAGGAATATCCTATAGCTGTACTTCCCAATATGGCAACCACTGGCCGCCTGTGGTTATTTAAACCACAATAAAAAATTCAGTTCCTCAGTGCTCAACAGCCACTTGTGGTCAGTGGCCATAAAGAGCATTTCCATCATAGAAAGTTCCACTGGATGGCACGTTCTGCGGTATGCAATAGGTAAACAAGCAAGAAGCATCAACATTTTAAAGTGGAAAACAACAGAGAGGCAGCCAGACATCATCTAACTCCTCACATAATACCAAAGAAGTCTTCAGTATCGACAGGTAGGTGCCCCTCCCACTCCCCAGTTGAGTATGAATTCAAGTATCTAAACTTAACCACCAGTTTTAGGAAATACAGGGATAAAAGAACCTATTAAATGATACCAGGGAGTTACAATGAGCAAAATCCAGAATGTGAAAAATTTACAGTACAAAATGACTTAGTTTCCTCAACAAATAAATGGCAATGTGGAGGGGGAAAAGGAATGGTAGACCTATAGATTAGAGACTACTCAGAAGATAACGATCAAATCCAATTTGTGGACCTGTGTGGATCCTGATCCTGATTTGAACCAACTATAAAAGAAAATTTATGAGATAAATGGAGACATTTGAACACTGGATAATTAATGATATTAACAAAGTATTGCTTTAAAAACATATAATATATACACAAAGATAACAATGGTATTGCAGTTATATTAAAAGTGTTTTAAAGATACATGAAGTATTACCAAAGAAACAACATGATATCTGTCTAGATTTGTTTTATATTATTAATCAGACTGAACAAGTAATTCAACTTGGTCTCTCACAGTATACTGTAAATCTCTAGAGATAGACTTTTTTAAAAAGTAATATTGTTATCTCTAGTGCTTAATATGCAGAAAATGATTACTAAACATTTATTAAATGAAACCACTATGAAAGGGTTTCTTACCACACATATGTATTTCTTCCTTTTATTTTTTTTTTTAAGATTTTGTTTGTTTATTTGAGAGAGAGAGAGAGGAGGTGAGGGGAAGAGGGAGAAGCAGACTCCCTGCTGAGCAGGGAGCACAATGTGGGACTAAATCCCAGGACTCTGGGATCGTGACCTGAGCTGAACGCAGACACATAACCGAATGAGCCACCCAGGCGCCCCTACATATTCCTTTTTACTGTCACTTCCTCTTCTTCTCCTTATGTCTCAGAGACTACAAATAGCACAGACACTACTAGGCCCTATGGTTGGGTTCCTGCTTAGAAATACTAACTCTGGGGGCGCCTGGGTGGCACAGCGGTTAAGCGTCTGCCTTCGGCTCAGGGCGTGATCCTGACGTTATGGGATCGAGCCCCACATCAGGCTCCTCCGCTATGAGCCTGCTTCTTCCTCTCCCACTCCCCCTGCTTGTGTTCCCTCTCTCGCTGGCTGTCTCTATCTCTGTCGAATAAATAAATAAAATCTTTAAAAAAAAAAAAAAAGAAATACTAACTCTGAACCACATAATTAGCCAATCATATGATCCAGTATCATAAAACACCGAAGCATCTCAAAAAATCTATTACTACTACTCAAGAATCAGAGAGGTGTCAAATCAATGCTTATACACTGGAAAATTATGCCAATTATATGTCATTGTTATTAGATTAAAAAGCAGTAATATTAATGTTATTAAATATGTGTTAATCGAAAAATTAATGCCAATTATGTCTAAAATCTAATATGTAGAAAATAATCTGCTTGGCATTTTATCTCCCCTCAAGCATTAACATTTTCAAGCCTGTCAAATTTCGAAGATTAAATGGAAAATCTAAACTACCATATTAAAATATATGTTAGCTGATTTGATTTAGTGACTGATTTAATGATTCAGTAATTCTAAAACAGCTTCTCACTAAAATACCTCTAAAATTCAACATGAACCCATTCCACCACTGCAAATAAGACCAACTTTTAAATCAAATGCCAGAACCTGGATTGAGAAATGCACTGAGTGATGACCTGAAAACACTTTGGAAAAAGATCCAAAGCAACAAACCTGACTGCTTAGAGCTTAGAACAGGGATAAGCAAACTCTGGCCTGTGAGCCAAATCCAGCAGCTGCCTGGTTTTGTTAACTTGGAACTTTGTTCAACTTCTGTCCATAACTCTGTCATGCCTACTCATATGAGTCTACAGCTGATTTACCATTACAAGATCAAAGGCAGAGCTGAATGGTTGTAAAGAGACTATATAATCTGTAAAGATGAAAATATTTACCATCTGGTCCTTTACAGAAAAAGTATACTGACTCTCCTGGTCTAGAAAATAAGAAAATCCAAACGTCCACTACGATCAGCACCATGGCACAGTATGTTAAGTCAACAACTTTTTACAACACAGGTACACCTTTCCAAAGCATTCAACTACCCATTTACGTTCTTTTTGGACTGCGTGCCAACATTCTAGTACTTCTTAAGGCTATAACTCCCAGTGAATACTATGCCAGATTAAGGGAGTAGGGAAAGTGAGCAAAGAAGAGGCCAGATGAGCATGCAATGGTGTGCTCCATTCTGGGACGAATGGCTCCCACTAAATAAATAAATAAATCCACTCATATAAAATTTTTCTCTGTACACCCACAGGATCAGAAGATTCTAGTTCAGTCCAAAAGATGTAACCTAGAAAAATAACGTGGTCTAGCCTCCAGAATCTACATGTTAGAAGCTAGCTTAGAAGCTATGCACAATAATCCACCCTCCTTGCGGATCTCAGAAAGAGATTCTACCAGCACCCAAATGAGGCCAAGAATAATTCCTATACTTTCTCTACTGGTGAATACCATATCTGGCTAGATCTAGCTACATTATTCTTCATTCAGAAGTAACAACTAAAAGTCTACACCACGGTAATTAGCAAAAATATAATGCAGCTTAAGAAAAAAAGGACATTTCTCTGTAGACTCCGGATAACTATTACCAGAATTAGAATAAACTTCAGAGAAATTTATGGTTTCTTCAACAAGATTTAAAACAATCATGACTGCTTAAAACAGAAGGAGAAAGCCATAAGAAAGAAAGGCTAAGATTAAAACAAACAAACAAACAGAAAGAAATGCAATGACAAACTGAGCTAAACAAAAAAATACAAAAGTAGAATCAAGTCCAAATGGGAGGCTGGAAAGCATGACTCTCAGTATAGAACTTTTATATTAAAACTACATGGGGTAATGCATCTCAATTTGTAGTCTAAGCATACTCAATGGGAGTGGGGTAGAGAAGCCAAATGATCTGGTCTGAACAGACCATGGGATTTAAACGTATTTTAAAATCTGATGACAACTTAAAGAAAACAAACACAAATACTCTGGGATCGTCTCAATGAATTTGTAATTAAGAACCAAAGTTTTATTTCAGGTCTTACATTTGTAAAATGGCTAAGATTGGAATTAAGCAACATTAACTAACTGTACTAAGCTAATGAGGAAAAGTGAAAGAGAATACATCAATGATAAATTCTGATCAAACCAAGTCATGATGCACTACAGGAATAAAAATTTGCAATAGTTGAGATCTAGAAGTCAGTGGGAAAACAAGTTGCCACGTGGCACTTAGTAGCATAGTAACATTCAATTTAAAAAAACTCGGGCCATCCAGCAGCTTATCAATAGTAATTTAATTTCAACACAATTTACCCGTCAAATTAACTTTAACTTGAGTCTCACAGGTTTTGTAGTTTTCTTGGTTTGGTTGTATAGTTGTATATATTTAAGTAACATTATAATGAATATAATTTAAATCAACATTGAAATTTGTGGGCATTTTTTCCCCTTTAAAAGGATCACAGATATTGTGAGAATCTGTGAAACACCACTCATCATTTATAAATACAAAGTACGATTTTCCAGCTTTTTTAAAAAGTGAGACACAGAACTCTCACTTCTAACAATATGACAGACTAGGTCGTACATATTCTTTTGTATTTACGGTATTTTTAATTAGAAATAAATTTTAAAGAAACATAGAAAAAGTAAAAAAATAAGCAACAGATGTTTTGAACGGCATCCTAGTAAGAAAAACCATTTGAAAAGAATATTTTTGGGACACCTAGGGAATTACAATATGGAATAGGTGACCGTAAGGAATGAATTCCAGGACTCTATAATTACCATAGAATTACGAGGCTGAGAGGAACTCAACGTGTTAATGGAGGTAATTCACACCTAGTGTTTGAATCCTTCTACAACAGTGAGTTCTATCCCTAATCAGTAATAGGGAACTCTCCCCTCCTGAGGCAGTCCATTCTAAATCAGCTCATCTATTATCCTTACCACTTCTTGATGAATAATGAGGTTAAAAAAAAAAAAGTAAGAATGCATATAAACAGCAGCAAAACTATTTAACGAACACTGTTCTCTAGACTCCTTCTGGTGTGAGAAAATCTTGACACCAAAACTACTGAAACCCAGAACAGTGCTACATGACTAATTAAAAGAAAGCAAACAAACCTATAAACAGGAATGCTACAAATAAGATTCCCTTTCTAAATGTACACAGATACCCAGTATTTACGAGAATGTCTTTCCACAACTCTTTCGGAACTGAAAACTTCTGCTAAATTATTCCCTAATAAACACGTAAGCACATTCTTGTTCAACTGTCACCTGAAAATAAATGTACTTACCTCCTGTGCGTCTCTTGCTGCCTTTGCGTCATCCTCATTATAGCGGTTACAGTTGTACCTTAAAGTAAATTAAAGAGGATTCTGTAAGGCCAAAAATCAATGAAAAGGGGACAAATCACAGAATTTTACCCTGGATTCAGAGATTATCTAGAAGCAATGCTCTTCTTCATACAGCTAAACTGAGGTATTTAAAATGCCCAGGGTTCTACCATTGCGACAGAATTATAAGACTGAAAGGAATTCAAAGTGGTGCTGGATTTCCCACCTCCTGAAGTAGTTCATTCCAAATCAGCTCACTTGTAATCATTAGAAAACACTGTCATTCTAGAACTTCCATTCCTGACTGCAGTTTGAACTTTCTGTTTAAAGATTTTATTTGAGAAAGAGAGACGGAAAGAGAGAAAGAGAGAGGAGTGGTGGGGAGGGGCAGAGGGAGAGAGCGAGAAGCAGATTCCCTGCTGACTAGGACCCTGAGATCGTGACCTGAGCCAAAGGCAGATGCTTAACTGACTGAGCCACCCAGGCGCCCCTGCAGTTTGAACCTCTACCTCAGTTTTTGAAAAAAGTGGTCTTATTTCCTAGGTTGTCTGTTATTTAAGCCAAATATTTCCAGTTTTTCCAGTTACTCACCTTCTTATGTTTATAAAAAAGAGAACCAATAGTTGATGGACTATTACGTAACACTTGCTGTGCTATATGCTTTACATGCTATTCGAGTTTACAAGAGTCCCTGAAAACTGAATGATGCACAAAATGAGAAGCAGGGGAAACATGCCCAGAAGTCAGCTCAGAGTGGAGATGAACAGACTGGCATTTCCCTTGTTGTCATGAACTCTACCTCTGCTTTTCTGGGAGTCTACACTACGGGAGCAGCTGATACTTGAGTGCTTACTACACATCACCCACTCACTACTAAAGCCTTTAAATGTACTATCACATTCAATTCCCTGAACCACCTTATGAAACGTGATTATCCTTGTTGAGCAGAGGAAGAATTAAGTTTTGAGAAGATAAGTAACATACTTAAAGTCACATAACTAGGGTTTCAGAGCTAAGCATTAAACATGTCTGTCTCCCAACTGAGGGCCATGCCCTTAATTATGGACTGTATTGTACACATGCTGTAGTCATGTCTTCAGAATCTTTTTAACAGTAATCCTTTTAGATCTAAAGGAAGAATTTTGAATTTGATTTAAATCTTGTTAAACTGGACTCACTGTTCCAGCTGGTCAAGTTTTCCAGGATTTTAATGGCCTATTTATTTAATATCCTTCTATGATGTTACCCTAAAATGTATGCAAGATTCTCTAATTAGTGCAAGAAAGTCATCAGTAAAACTGACCAGAAAAGCAGTACACAGTTTACACAAATAAAAAAGATTAAAGACAAAACCTTTCAGCAAACCTGGGAAGTATTCCATTAGGAAGACTCAAATCCATTACCTGTAACTCCAAGAAATGGACATTCAATTAATCCCAAAGATCCCTGTGTGTATTCATAGCCTAGGCAACAAACTTCTCAGCTCACACTGAAATACCTTGCTGAGGTCTACAAAACACTCCCTAATCCATCATCTTAATAACACCATTTGATTTTGAGGAGTTGAAGTAAGAGAAAAGTTATGTGGTTCATGTGTAGTTTGTGGAATCAATCACAAACTTTAGAAATTTGAGATTACGTTTTGTCTGCTTTCAGTTTTTGGTAGCTGTTTTCTTTAAGTACTCAGTAAAATAACCAATAATGGCTTACTGATCTCATCTTTCAGTTTTTAAAAAACCCAGACCACAATTCACTAGTCAGATAGCTGTTATAATCCTCTCTTACCAAAATTACTCAATTTAGCCCAAAGATCAGCTCCTCCTTGCCCTCTACTGGTCAACTACTATTACCTCTTCTTCCTATCTAATATATCCTTAAAAACTTTCCTTTTGATATATTTTTTTAAAGATTTTATTTATTTATTTGACAGAGACAGAGACAGCCAGCGAGAGAGGGAACACAAGCAGGGGGAGTGGGAGAGGAAGAAGCAGGCTCCCAGCAGAGGAGCCTGATGTGGGGCTCGATCCCATAACACCGGGATCATGCCCTGAGCCGAAGGCAGATGCTCAACAACTGCGCCACCCAGGCGCCCCTCCTTTTGATATTTTTAAGATATTTATAAGCCTCAACTCATAATTATAAAGGAATTGAAGGCCAGGAAAGCAAGGAGAATTCATCTATACTTCTAATTTAGATGATGGATAGTGCTACTTGAAATGCTATTTTGAGGATTCTGAGGCATTTTCAGATTAAATAAGGAAGCACAGCATGATTCATTTGCAATGTTAGCTCTGGGTAAAGCCAAGACACAGGAAACATTTCTGACAACCCTCGTCGGGGCCATTCTTCATTCTCCTGTATCCATTATTTGTTTTGTTTTTGTTCAGTTTTCTTTTCTTTTAAATTTTATTTATTCATTTGACAGAGAGAAAGAGAGAGCACAAGCAGAGGGAGCGGGAGAGGGAGAAGCAGGCTCCCCAATGAGCAGGGAGCCCGATGTGGAGCTCAAGCCCAGGACCCTGGGATCAGGACCTGAGCTGAAGGCAGATGCTTAACTGACTGAACCACCCAGGCACCCCTTTGTTCAGTTTTCAATACAGGTTCTTTAAAATTTGAGCTATGATCAGAGATTTCCTTACATAGAAAAAATGTATGTTTGGGACGCCGAGGTGGCTCAGTCGGTTGAGCATCTGCCTTTGGCTCACGTCATGATCTGAGGGTCCTAGGATGGAGCCCCCCATTGGGCTCCTTGCTCAGCAGGGAGCCTGCTTCTCCCTCTGCCTGCTGCTTCCCCTGCTTGTGCTCTCTCTCTGACAAATAAAAATCTTTCTTTAAAAAATGTATCTTTAACAAGAAAGATATCTTTTAGTAGCTCTTCTTTTCCATTCATTAGGCTTATTGGTTTAAATGTACCAGAGTGAATTTAGTTTCTGGGAATAGTCTAATCCCCCAGTTCGCTTCTTAAAGTCTGGAGTGCCTGTCCGGCTAACACTCAATACCCTTTTCTCCTTCGTTTTGACAGTGGCAAAATCACTTTACTTCCACACAACCAACTAGTCTTACCTAATTCAGAATTAATTTCAGGCAAATAATCCCTCTCACTATTCCTCTACTGAAACTAATAAAAGTTCCAATGAAACTAAAAGAAAGACTTGCCATTGTCTTGAGGGGGATCCTCTTCCTGTCCTGCCTCAGCAATGTCTTCCCCTCCCATTCACTCTCTGCGAAGTAGCCACAGTTCTGAGGTAATGTATGTAAAGCACATAATATAGAGCCATCTCTTCTAAACTACAGATCTAATCAGGTCACTCCCCACTTAAAATCCTTCTGATAATATCCAAACCACTTCAGGTCACAGTCTACTTTCTAACTCTTTTCCTATGCTCCACAACTTAAGAGGGGCCACAAACTGAAATGCCAATAAGCAGGTAACACAAATTAGTGAAATGGGTCATCTGCATATTATAACACCCAGAAATACTTTCATTTTTACCAGGAAATGTGCTTCCTTTTTTCTCAAAGCTCAAGGCATCACGAGTCTAACTTGTATTTTCTCAAACTGCTTAGAAATATGCACAGAACAGAGATATATTATCTCTACTAAAAGTGATGCCACCTTCTAAATATAGTGCAATCATGATATATGCAACTGCCCTTAAGATTCAATCTTGGGGAACTATATCAAACTAGAAAGGCCATATCTAAGGGGCTACTAATCAATTCCAGGCGAGTGTTGCCAGGCAGGAATGCAGGTTTGTTCCTATGTTTGAAGAAAGGCTAAAAATCTGGATTGCATTGAGCAATTTTCCAATTTTTAAAGTTTGGGACACATATTTGTCTAATAGCATACAAAGGTAAATAAAACACAATCGCAGGTTGGGTCTTGCCAATATCTCTCAGTTTTCAACTACTGCCTAGACAGACATATTCGACAATGCAACTCTTCTCTAAATAAGTCATGTACTTTCACAGCATTCTACCTTTGTTCATGAGGCTCCTTTTGCCCTGAACATTTTTTCTACCACTTTCAAATAATGAACTCTTAATCCCCCTTAAAATTCTTCTCAATTGTTACCTGCTCTGTGAAATACGCCTAATTTATCCCTCTCTCCGGACATCTTGCATATACTTTTGAGAATGATCACATATTATATTCATTTATCTAGCTCCCAAGTTAGATGGTGACTTCCATGAGGTAGAAACCTTGTACTTCACAGCATATATTACATCTTATGTGAACACTTTCTCCCCTTCATTTCCCCAACCTACCAGGCAGATCCATGTGGTTCCCAAGGGCCAAGACATACCCAGCAAAACTCTGCTTTACAGTTCTGGTTACGACAGACCATGTGATTACAACCGCCATCCTTCTCAATTGTGACATGGCATTTGGGACATTCCTATGAAGAGAAACTATAAAGTTGGTGTCAATGCTACACTAGGTTGTATTACTACCACCGAAGAGAAGCCAGTTCTAGATTTGGTTTATTTTTAAATACCACATTTATTGTTATTAATATACGTAAAGCACTCCGAACAGTGTGGAATACAGTAAGTACCACTAGAAATGAGCTATTATCATTATTACTGGCTATTAAGATATGTAACAATTAAAAGATGTTTTAGTGGGGATGGGGACAAAAACATAAAAGTACTTTTAACCATACACGTAGTAATAATAGTTTTACGGGAGTTAAAACATTTCGTTCATGTAAATACAATTAACTATCCAGTGTCATCTAGAAATAATTACTGAGCACTTCCTGTATACCACATACTGTTCTCGCTGTTTTATATGCATTAACTCATAATCCTTATAGTGATCCTATTTGTCAGATGAATAAACTAAGGGAGAGAAAAATAATAAAAACACTAGTCTGAGGTCACACAGGTAGCAAACGGCAGGGTCAGGTTTCAAGCCCAAGCAATTCAGCTTTAAGAATCAGTCAAGTAGGATGGGTAAGATAGGCAAATTCTTTTGGTGGCTACTGAACTTCCCAACTTTCTTCTGTCAAACCCTTGTTTTATTTATTTTTGTTGTTGTTGTAGTTTTTAAGTAAACTCTACCCTCAACATGGGGCTTGAACTTACAACTCCGAGATCAAGAGTCATATACATGCTCCATCCACTAACTAAGCCAGCCAGGCACCCTCAAATACCCTTGTTTTAAATCTTTCTCATGGTGGTCCATTTACAACTGTGCTACAGATCACAGCTTTCTCCAAGTCTGTGTCATATTCTTGGTTACTAACGAGCTAGTTATTACCCTACAGCAGGTCTATTGGGTTTTTTTTTTTCTTTTGGAGAAATCTAGAAAATCAAACTTACTCGTTTTAATGAAACTATAAATAAGATGTAAAGCTTATATCTTTGCTGCATTTGTTTGATGCTGTAACTCCCACAAGGGGGGGGGAGTATCACCCATTTTATTACTTACATAATTCTGCCTTTGTGAAACAGACTACCCTGGCCCATAAACTATAGTCATTTTAAATAGGTAAAAGGCAATTTCTAATTATACATTTTAAATCAAATCTCTGAAATCAATTAAGATATTTTACATCTTCCCAAAGAAGCAAATTCCAGGTCTAAAATATGTTTCATTCTATATTTCTGGGTTATAATTAACCACATAATATTAAGCTCTCAATATGTTAGGATACCACTGATAATCTGCAAATCTGTTTAAGGAGCAAATAACAGTAACAAAGGCTTCTGAAACCTCTCAAGAGAAAAACTCTCAGTTTTTCTCAAAATTACCAAGCAGATAACTTTGTTTTGTTTTTAAGATTTTATTTATTTGAGAGAGAGCGTGTGCATGAGCAGAGGGGAGGGGCAGAGGGACTCAGCGCTGAGCAGGGAGCCTGATGCAGGGCTGGATCCCAGGACCCTGCGATCACGACCTGAGCTGAAGGCAGACACTCAACCGACTGAGCCACCCAGGCATCCGCAGATGACTTTGTTATTACTAATTGCCATTCTTCCTTAATAATCTACTTTCTAAACCAAATCAAACACATTCAACCTTCTACTCCCTATTTTATTTTTTTTTATTTTAAAGATTTATTTATTTATTTATTTAGAGAGAGTATGTGTGCAGGAGCAGTGGGGGGGGGGGCGAGGAGAAGCAGCAGACTCCCCACTGAGCTAGGAACCCAACGTGAGGCAGGGCTCCATCCCAGGACCCTGAGATCACGAAACCAGGAGTCCGATGCTTCCAATGCTTAACCAATTAAGTCACCCAGGCGCCCTGAACTCCCTATTTTAAACATCTTGGGGGTTCACAGTATTTGGGGGATTTCTCTAGATGCAGAAAGAGAGCTACAGTTTAACCAAACTACTTAATGAAAATACAACTGCCCTATTCTAAATACTAGTTTTACAGAGCATATTAAAGGATTCTAAGACTTTAATGAACACATCTGGTGGGAAATCAATTTCCAAGAAAGTATGCCTGGCTAGGAAAATTTTCAACAACAAAAGTAACCACTTCCTAACAACACAGAAAGATTTTCTTAAGAGACATGGGTTATCTTTACCATGATAATTTTAGAGAGCACAAAAATACTGATTTCAACCATACATTCCTCAAAGGCACAGGCATTTGTCTTATGTGACAAGACTATTTCACTACGAAAGCTTTCTGGGAGATACAAATACATTCAGGTTTTAATCTTTCTGGGTACGACAGGATACTTATGGTATAAAATTGTGTGTTCTGGCCTCCCTCGTTTACACACTCCTTATTATCATTGTCCTGTGACTGGGTGATGGAAAGTTCTAATGCTAGTCAAACTGAGCAGCATCTTCACATGGGAAAGGCAATACTAAAAATGAAGAGTCCATGAATAACAGTACAACTCATCATCCTAGTCATTTCCAATACAGATAGGATATAAGGTTGAATTAAATAAAGATTGGTTATTTATATAATTTTCTATTAAGAAATTGCTGGGTATGCAGTTGGGATTCAAACATATGCTTATTACTTTGTGATAGAAAAGAAGGGCGTTCAAGACTACATCCATTTGCAGGACAAAACATCTGTCTAGGGTTAAAGAAGTGGTCCACAGTCATAAAGAGACTGACTCTTAAAACTAGTATCAGGAGCAGTAATGTACTTCAAAAATAAAAACAAGAGAACAAGGGATATCTGTATTACCCCCAAAACTAGTTCTTAGGAATCAAGTCTCTTAAATCATATTTTAGAAATTTAGTATGTTAAAGATCTCAAACATGTTAAGCCCACTGCAGCTACATAATAAAACAGCTACTCAGTTACTCTTGATACTGCTCTGACTGGCTGGCTCAGTCAGTAGAGTGTGTAACTCTTGATCTCAGGGGTGTGAATTCAGGCTCCACACTGGGTGCAGAGATGAAAGAAAAGAAAAGAAAAGAAAAGAAAAGAAAAGAAAAGAAAAGAAAAGAAAAGAAAAGAAAAGAAAAGAAAAGAAAAGAAAAGAAAAGAAAAGAAAAGAAAAGGAAAGAAAAGGAAACGAAACTGGAAAAGGAAAGCAAAGCAAAGCAAAGCAAAGTAAAGAAAAAAGGAAAGAAGGAAGGAGTTACACCCCATGCGGGACTCAAACTCACAACCATGAGATCATGAGCTGCGTGCCCTACCACTGAGCCAGCCAGGCGCCCCAAACCCTGGAGATTTTTAAAGGCAGAAATGTAAATTTGCCTAATAAAACTAAGCTAGGTGGAATAAACTCTATATTTGTATACTAAAAGGCAGGCAAGAATAAAATGAAAAAGCATTATCAAACCCCTGGGTAGAAAAATTGTCAGCTTTTTCTTCTATAGGAAACCAATGTTTTCCTAACAAAAACTTCTGAAGAAGAGTACTGTGCATGTTGCAGTAGTGCTCAATAAAATACACCTGAACACTAAAAAATCAGCATTCTGGAGAAAAAAAACAAAACAAAACAAAGAACAAACCCAACCAAAACCCCAAGCCCCCAAACAACCCAAAAAAAAATCAAATCTTAACTGAGAAAAAGGTAAAACAAAGTCCTTAACTAGGTAAACTTACTTATTTTGCTAATGCACATATTCTTATAACAGTTTCATTACTAAGAGTTTACTGAAGGAAAATACCAACCTTTGTGTTGGCTGCAATCCAATTAGAGGTTTCACTATCATCATCACACTTTTTAATCCACTTCTTTAACCACTGTTTGAAAACAACAACTGTTAGGGTACAACAAAAGACTTAAGAAAAAGGATAGCAAATTACTTCAACATTAAAATACAGTGAAGCTTAAATGTAAAAGGCAAAGGACAAGATTATCACTGGTTTTACTTCCTTTTAAACCAAGGGAATCCTATAGTTCTCATATCCAGTATATATAAAATCCACCAAAGGAAGACTTTCTCTGGCTGAAGCCAAGTGGGAAACCTAGAGCTTGATGAGAAGCCCAGCTCCAAGATGTGTCATTCCCCTTAGCTAATTACAAAGCCTCCCCAGGGAGATGCCTTAACCACTGTTATCCTGATAATCATCAGGAGCGGACTTATTCCTAAGGAATGCTTCATATTTGCGATGATCATCTGAAATAGAAAGGAAATACACAATCTTCTATCTACAAATGAGTAACGAAATTGTGGGCCCTGGTTTTCAGTCATCAAGTCTCAGAAGTGTTCTATTACATTACTTAAAAATGAAAATGCCAGACAAACTCACCTTACATTTAACAGGATCATGCCAATTTTCTCCACAGTTAAAGCTGTTAAGTAACACAAGAGTTAAAAGAATTAAGTAAGTAAGCAAACAAACAAGCCACTTCATGTTTTATAGTTTCTCAATGGTTTCATCAGTTTCTAGTGACTGGCAAATACAAGGGCATGAGCCAAATTTGTATTATTCCACAGTAGATTATTTAGAATTTAGTGTTAGAACAGCATGTATTGTGGTGTGTGAAGTGAAGAAATGATTATAGGCATGAAGACATGCTCTGATGACAATTATGTAAGAAAGACTCTCTAAACAGCCACCAAACTGTTAAGACAAAAAATTCAGTTTAATCACATCTGTATTTTTCTGATCATTTTATATATGTATAGTTCTGTGCTGTAAACATTCTTTAATTCAAGCCAAATAATTTTCACTATTTTGAACATATTTCGACCAGTGCTTTATCAGCATAAAATAAATCTCAACACCCCAAATGAAGAGTAAAAGTCTGACTTTGTAGAATAATTACATAATTTAATGCTAATGCACAGTAAATATTTGGGAAGCAAACAGGTCACATCCAAACAAACGAACCTCAGCCCTGTAGAGATAAACTGTGCCAAGCAAGGTATAAAACAAGAGTGTGACTAAATATTTTCTAAGAATATACTAATTGTTAATTCCTTTCTGTATTCTAGGCACATGGCATATATATTTAAGGAAGTATAAATTAAGAATACAAATGCTAATGAAAAATTGTTGAATGGTTGACTAGCTAATCAAGTAATTCAGGAATGCCAAAAATCCTTTACAAATCAGAGGAACAAAGTGCTATCAATTTAAATGAAGTGAAAGATAATGGTAACTTCTGGAAAAGAAGATGGGGAACAGGATGGAGAAGGGAACAAAAAGGAGCTTCAAATGAATCTGTCATGTTTTATTTCTTAACGAAAACAAAATACTGACTTTGTGTAAGCTCGGTTAATAGCTAACTAAGTATTCACTGCTGTTATTCTCTGTATTTTGGTATCAACTAAAAATATGTTTTACAGTAGGTATATAGTCAGACTGCACCTCCTGTCTATAGGGTAAACTCAAACAGTAATATATATTTAATCTTCACCAAAACAGCATGTATTTCCATACATATTTAATCTCTGTGAGTTTACCTGCTCCTTTTGGAAATACTTAGTATTAATGTTGCATAAGTCTAATTCTACAGCTGTTTGTGGAGGAAAAAAAAGAATGGTATGGAATATCAATATAATATCTATTTGCTAGCTCTTGGAGCTACTTGGTTGCTTGATTGTCTTGTTCCTAAAAGATCCACAAGAAAAATGGAAAATCATCTTAACTCTCTAATAAGAATATGTGGTATTGGAACTTCTCTATTAAGTCAACTCTAAAATTCAAAAGCTGAAGAGTATGTTACAAACTCCAAGAATGGAGGTTACCAGGAAAGCTGGGGACAGAGGAACCACAGGGAAAGTGCTGGTTAAAAAGCATATCTAATCAACCATGTTTGATCTTTCCAAATCTATCTGCACATTTTCTTTCTAGGAGTTAAGATTACTTGTCAGGGCAAAGGAAAAATAATCCTGTGTATTTTAGTTCCCAAGAGAAAACAGAGCAAGAACCATAAAGGAACCAAACAATCTGACAAAATAAGCAGTCCATCAGAAATGAGAAGAACTAAGTTCTTGTCTCAGATGTGTAAGTTTGCTCCTGTATTAGTTCCAGTGGAGCACACAAGAAAATGTGATTATAGCTGCATTTTTTCCCCATAAGAAAAAAGTCAGAGGAACAACATCACCCACTTCACTACCTGAGGTTAAAAAAAAAAAAAAAAAAAAAAAGTTTTCTACGATTTTACTACCAAGAATAAATAGAAAAGCTATGTGCACTCTTTCAATTTGGGAAATCACTTGCTTACCAAAACTGGCGCCCACATTTGCAGCGAACAGGTTTAGCATCCGGATACTGGACTTTAACAACATGGTGACAATCTGGGGCAGGACACCACTTTAACAGTCGATTGCACTGAAACCCAAGTTAGAAAATAAAAAATGACAGCAAATTAAATCATGATTCAAGATTTCCTAGTATAACAAGCAATCAACTCACATCGCTTTTCCATTGCAAGAGCCAAAGACAGAGATGATAACACAAGCATATAAAAACCTGCCCCCAATATTTAGTAGTCTCATAAAGTAATGCTTTTAGACACACTGTTTTTCTAAGATTACAGATCCCTTGAAGACCTGTTTTTCTAAATATGTGACCTGTCTCTTGGTTCTACCTTCAAAATCCTACTGACAAACTTTAAAATAATTACCACTTGTGATCATTAAGAAGCATCAATTTGTTTATGGTTCTACTTTAGGGCAATTTTCAAAGATGTAAGAAAACAACATACTACTTAGGGGAAGGTGTTTAGACCCTATAGAATTTACAAGTAATTTCTATATTTGACCATAAAAGTGTCTTCTTAGAACAAAAGTCAGTTCCTAAACCATGGAAACAATCACATTTTAGTTCTTAAAAAAAAAAAAAAAAGTAAAACTTTCAAGGTATTTTTTATTATGGAACAAAACATGGCTCAAGTAACACTCTGCACCAGAATTCAAGTTTACTGACTACTTTAAAAATACACCATTCCTAAAATATGCTGTGTTCTAGGAGATCTGACCTTCAGTTTAATCTCTCAATAGAAATAAAAATTACTTTGTAGAATTAAAATACCAATTTACATTGATGATCTTATACAGAGGCTGACAAACATCTTCCATAAAGAGCCAAGTAGTAAAGATTTTTGTTTTTGATGGCCGCAATGGCCTCTGTAGCAATTACTCAACTCTGCCACTATAGCACAAAAGAAGTCATAGAACACACGGGCATGTTCAAATAAATATTTACAAAAACAGGCAGGTCATAGTTTATTGACCTCTGTATTTGATAAAAGAAAGACATTTGATAAAAACAAGTAACCACAGGGGCACCTGGGTGGCTCAGTCAGTTAAGCGTCTGCCTTCGGCTCAGGTCATAATCCCAGGGTCCTGGGATCGAGCCCTGCATTGGCCTCCCTGCTTGGGGGGTGGGGGGAGCCTGCTTCTCCTTCTCTCCAGGCTTGTGCTCTCTCACTCTCTCAAATAAGTAAACAAAATCTTTAAAAAAAAAAATAACTATAGCTCTCTTTATTGACAAAGCTTACTGGTAAGGGAAGCTAAAACAAGCACAGATACAGCAAGGTTGAATTGCCAAGCATGACTGAACATCATATCATTAATAACTAGCTAAAATTTTTTGCTAGTAATAAGGGAAGAATACTGTAAAAATAATTTTATCACCAAAGTTCTAGATCTATGAAGAGACATCTACTTACTGGTTTGTCACATTCCTTTGAGAATAAAGGGGTTTGGTATGCCTCATGAATAAAGTCCATAATCCAAGCATATGGTCATAATCCAAGACCTTTAGGTCTTACTTATTATCGAGAGTGTTTCATATAAGAAAAACTAATTGTATCTATTAATAAATAATTCCTCTTATTAAAAAAAAGGAAAACTTAAGAGAAATCACTTACCTCTACAAAGCTATTTGTTATTAAATGCTGATACTTTAATTTAACTTTCGAATCTGTGATCAGGCGCCTGAGAGCAAGAATAAAAGTAGTTTATTAGGAAGTTCTCAGCCAAGAGTATTTTCCCACATTTATGAAATAAAACTTCAATGTGGTGGCTCCAAAAACTGCCCTAAATTGAAAATACTAAAATGCATATAGACTATCAACAAATATAACTATAGAAATCAAGATGACAATCTGAAAGTTTCTGTAGTTTTATTTTGGTAGAACCCCCATCCCTGAGTTTCTTACACACAAAATATTCCATTTTTACCCAGTTTGTTATTACAATCTAATGACGTACTATTGGGGAGTTTAGGCCCTGACTCTCAGTGTCTTCTTACTCTGCCCTAAGACAGCAATTCACAGCCAACTTCCCCAAGATGCCCTCCCAAAAATCAGTGTGTGAAATAAGAGATGTTGACAGGAATGTCAAGAAATGGATCCAGGTTTTGCTATATACAAATTTGAGGGCCTTCTTCTGAGATATGTTGATAATTACCAGAGATGTTTACTGACTTCAACCTGGCTTCCCTTGTCCACCTAGAACACTTTATATATTCATAACAATTTCTAGAACTCATAGGAACCCATGAAAGTAAAGAATCCTGAAAGCTTAAGTTTTATTAGTTTTAATGATAAACACTCCTGTGAGTGTTTAAAGAAAATGGTTTTAAAACAGAAAAAGAGTTAACCACTGACAAAACCAGTAAAAACTATCTAATGTGAACACAAAAGACAAGAAAGCTCTGTATACTCTGGCCCCATCGAGTTCTTGAGCTTCTTATAGCACTGCTTGCCTTCCACAAGACACCGTCCTGTCCTGCGCTACTTTCAGTGTACTGTCACATTTGTATTCTTTCAAAATAGTGGGTATCATCGTTCCTCAGAAGCTTTTGCATAGAGCTACCTCTCTTGAAAAGCAAGTGGGCTCAGATGGGATAGCCTACTGAATACTGGATTCACACTTACTAGCTATGAACTAAGGTTAAGTTCTTTGACTTCTCCATTTTTCAGTTTACTCTTCTGTAAAAATGGATAGCAGAAATAAGAGCTGTGAACTAGAACAGTGCCTGGCAAATAGTAAACACTCAATAAATATTAGATGCTGTATATTATTTTATTTAACTCAGCTAATATACAGTTAAACTAAAGGAACCCTTTTCTGACAATTACCCACACCAGTTCCTGCTCAGTTCTCATGGCATCTTATACCTCTCCCTGTCATAAAATCTGTCATAATTTTAATCAGAAAGTTATCTGTGTAGAGCTGGAACAAACAATCCTAAAATCTGTATGGAACCAGAAAAGACCCAGAATAGCCAAAGAAATGCTGAAAAAGAAAACCAAAGCTGGAGTGATCAAGACAGTATGGTACTGGCACAGAAACAGACACATAAATCAATGCAACAGAATACAGAACCCAGAAATGGACCCTCAATTCTATCATTAACCAATCTTTAACAAAGCAGGAAAGAATATCCAACAGAAAAAAGACCATCTCTTCAACAAATGGTGTTGGGAAAATTGGACAGCCCATGTAGAAGAATGAAACTGGACCACTGTCTTATACCATACACAAAAATAAACTCAAAATGTATGAAAGACCTAAATGTGAAATAGGAATCCATCAAAATCCTAGAAGAACACAGGCAGCAACCTCTTTGACCTTGGCCAGACAACTTCTTGGTGGACAAGTCTCCGAAGGCAGGGGGAATAAAGCAAAAATGAACCACTGGGACTTCATCAGGATAAAAAGCTTTTGCACAGCAAAGGAAACAGTCGACAAAACTAAAAGGCAACTGACAGAATGGGAGAAAATATTTGCAAAAGTCTTATCAGATAAAGGGCTGGTATCTAAAACTATAAAGAACTTATCAAACTCAACACACAAAAAACCTAAAAAATCCAGTCAAGAAATGGACAGAAGACATGAACAGACATTTCTCTAAAGAAGACATATAAATGGCTAACAGACACAGGAAAAAAATGCTCAATGTCATTCAGCATCAGGGAAATACAAATCAAAATCACAATGAGATCCCAGCTCACACGGGTAAGAATGGCTAAAATTAACCAGTCGGGAAACGACAGGTGTTGGTGAGGATGTGGAGAAGGGGGAGCACTTTACACTGCTGGTGGGAATGCAAATTGGTGCAGCTACTCTGGAAAATATTATGGAAGTGAAAAATAGCCCCTGATTGTGCCTCCCCCCCTAAATAAATACATAAAATCTTAAAAAAAAAAAAAAAGTTAAAAATAGAACCACCCAGCAATTGCACTATTAAGTATTTACCCAAAGGACACAAACGTTGTGGTCCAAAGGGGCACCTGCACCTCAATGTTTATAGCAGCAATGTCCACAAGAGCCAGACTATGGAAAGAGCTAAGATGGTCCATCGACAGATGAATGGATAAAGACAACACACACACACACACAATGGAATACTACCCAGCCATCAAAAAAATAAAATCGTGCCATTTGCAATGACGCGGATGGAACTAGAGGGTATTATGCTAATTAGTCAGTCAGAGAAAGACAAATACCATATGATTTCACTCATACACGGAATTTAAGAAACAAAACAGATGAATATAGAAGAAGGGAAGGAAAAGTAAAATAAGATGAAAACAGAGAGGGAGGCAAACCATAAGAGACTCTTAACTACAGGAAACAAAGAGGGTTGCTGGAGGGGGGCTAGGTGGGTAGGGGGATGGGTAGCTGGGTGATGGGCATTAAGGAGGGCACTTGATGTAATGAGCACTGGGTGTTCTATGCAACTGATGAATCACTAAATTCTACCCCTGAAACTAATAATACAGTATATTACTAATACAGTTTTTAAATATAATTAATAATAAGTTACACAAATTGAATTTAAATAAAAAATTTTTTAAAGATTTTTATTTATTCATTGGAGAGAGAGCGAGAGAGAGAGGAGTCGTCGGGGGGAGGGGCAGAGCGACAAGGAAAAGCAGACTCCCTGACTGAGCAAGGAGCCCGATGTGGGGCTGGATCCCAGGACCCTGGATCACAACTTGAGCTGAAAGCAGACACCCAACAGACTGAGCCACCAGGCGCCCCTAAATTAAAAAATTTTTTTAAAGATTATCTGTGCAATCATTTGTTTAATATCTGCCTTCATGCTCCCTTATCCCCAACCAAACAATAAGCTCCATGAGCTCCATGAAAAGAATCCCTTGTATCTAATACCTGCTTGGCCTGTAGAACGTGTTCAGTAAATATTTTCTATTTATTTTATTTTTTTAAAGATTTTATTTATTTATTTGACAGAGAGAGACAGCGAGAGAGGAAACACAAGCAAGGGGAGTGTGAGAAGGAGAAGCAGGCTTCCCGCCGAGCAGGGAGCCCGATGCGGGGCTCGATTCCAGGACCCTGGGATCATGAACTGAGCCGAAGGCAGACACTCAATGGCTGAGCCACCCAGGTGCCCCAGTAAATATTTTTTAAATGAGTAAACCTCCACATTTCAGGGACGTTGGAACTGAGGTCTAAAAATAATTAGTATTTTTGGTGATTCCTCAAAAGGTTAAACACAGGGGGTGCCTGGGTGGCTCAGTCTGTTGGACATCTGACTCTGTTTCGGCTTGAGTCATGAGATCCTAGGGTTGTGGGATCAAGCTCCACACTCAGCAGAAGTCTGCTGGAGGTTTTCTCTCACCCTCTGCACTACCACCCACCCCTATGCACACATTAGAGTACACTCTCTCTCTCTAAAATAAACAAATAAATCTTTTTTATTTTTTTAAAAGTTTAAACACAGAATTACGATATGACCCAGCAATTCTCTCCTAGGTACATATATCCAAGAGAATTAAAAGTAGGTGTTCAAATAAAAAACTTGCACATAAATGTTCAAATAAAAACACAAATGTTTCCACAAAAAAAATGGAAGAAAGCTAAATGTCCAAGAACTGATGAATGAAGAAATAATATATGGAATCTCCATACAATGGAATATTATTTATCCACAGAAAGGAATCAAGTACCAACACATGCTACAACATGGATGAACCTTGAAAACATTATATTAAGTGCAAGAAGCCAGACACAAAAGATCACATGCTGTATGACATTTAAATGAAATGTCCCGAATAAGCAAAACCATACAGACAGAAAACAGATACATGATTGTCAGGGCTAGGGGAAGGAGGGAATGGGAAGTGACTGTTTAATGAATATGGGAATTCTTTTAGGCATGATGACAACGTTCTGGAATTAGATAGTGGTGATGGCTGTACAACATTATGAAAATCCACTAAGCTGTATAGTTTATAATAGTTAAAATGGTAAATACTATGTGATGTGAAATTTCTATCAAAAAAAAAGAAAAGAATGAGACCCAAAGTCAGATGCCCTGATTTCCCAAACACTTTTTATTTCTATTACTCATAATGCTTCTCTGATTTGACAAAAGCCAATGATTTCTTATAAGTGATCTAGACTACCTGGTGAGAACAAAGGTTAGCCATAGTTACTAGACCAAGGTTATTAGGTCTCAGTTAGTAGGTCATAGTTTATCTTGTGATAGAGAAGAATAGGAAAGTGAGCTCTTACCCTTGAGAATAAGTACTCTCAAGAAGACAAGAGTGGTCCTGGCTATTGATAAACTACTTCTCTTGACAAAGATCTACTGCCATCACTTACATCAAAAATAGTCATTACACCAACTCTCATAGAAGGCACCTCTTTATGAAGGTAAACATATTGACTACTGATAGCCTACTATACGTTATGAGCAAAGCGTCAGATGCATTTAAGTACCCTTGAGTTTTGGGATAATTCTGTTTTCACAAATGAATTAACTGGAGAGTTATGATTTGAAACCAGGTGACTTTAAACACAAGGATTTCTTTTAGTATGCCAAGCAGTAAACCACACCTTATGCTGATATAGCATCCTGAGTAAATCAACATTATGCTTCAATTTAGGACTAACGATAAAATATTTTTCTGTAAAAAGGGCTTTTTTTTTTCTTTCTGACAGGCCAATTACAGACTAATATAAAGAAGAAAATAAAAATCATCTACAACTCTATCACTCAGGAGGAATAACTACTTAACATTTTTATAATCTGGGCCTTTTCCTCTTTTGGGGGGGTAAATGTAGAATATATCTTATTATTATCTTATTATCTTAAGATATCTTATTAAGATAATATTATCTTATTATTTTTAAAAAAATATTTATTTTCATTTATTTGAGAGGGAAGAGAGTGAGCGTGTGGTGGGGGTGGGGGACAGAGGGAGACTCTGTGTTGAGTGCAGAGCCTGATACAGGGCTCAACCTCACGACCCCAAGATCATGAGCTGAGCCGAAACCAAGAGTCAGATGCTTAACCAACTGCGCTACCCAGGCACCCTGGATATATACATATATATTTTTAAAGATTTTATTTATCCACTTGGGAGAGAGGCAGAGAGAGCACAAGCAGGGGAAGAGGAAGAGGGAAAAGCAAACTCCCCACTGAGCTGGGAGCCCGACGTGGGGCTCGATCCCAGGACCTGGAGATCATGACCTGAGCCAAAGATGCTTGACCATCCGAGCCACACAGACATATAATTTTAAATAGAGAATGTACTACGTATAACTTTATATCTTAGCTTCTTCACTAAGATTATAGGCATTTTCCAATGCATTATAATAATCCACAAATTAAAAAAAAACTTAAATAAGGTACCCCCCATATCCAAACCTTTTTTTAATGGTTATGTTACATTCCATCTTCCTTGGATATTTGGGTTGAGGGTTATGATAATGTAATCAACATCTTTATAATAAATCTGCTCAATTTCTGGTCATTAAAAATAAATATAACATTTACTATCATTACTTCCTCTTATACTCCATTCTCTAATTCTGACTTGACCTTGAAAATAAACTCAAAATCCAACCATTTCTTCCTACCTCCTTTATTACCACCCTGGATCAAACTGCCATCTTCTCTCATCCAGACTGCTGTTAAGAGTCTTCCAACCTCCCTGCTCCTACTTAGTCTCTTTCTAATGCCAGCAGTCAGAGCAACTCTATAACCATGTCACTCTTCTGTTCAGAATCCTCTCATGGTTCTATCTCAGAAAAAAACCAAAGATCTTATAATGGCCTATAAGGCCCTACACAACCAGCTTCATGCACCCCTCCCACACATTTTTCTTCCTCCCTTCAATATATTAAGTTTACATTTATAGTTCAAAAATATTTTCAAAACTTTAAATAATCATCATTAGTAACTTCCTCTGTCTATATACTTTGCCTTATGGACTACTGAAATTTGATAAACTATCTCACTTTGCATTTCAATGAGACTAGGAAATTCTTTCAGTATGAACTTGAGCTCTGATCCCTTAAGCATGTATTTTAAAAGACAGTATTCTATAAGCTTTTGTACTACATTTCCTACTTTAGAATACCAAAGTAGTACTCTTCTGTTTCACTGTGGGAAATGATGGGAGTCATTCAATTTATTCCCCTATGAGACATATAACTCTAATGTCACATGTTATCAAAGCATTCTCCATAATGTCTCCGTGGACTGCCTTAAAAATAGATACAACCTTGGGGCACCTGGGTGGCTCAAATGGTTAAGCGTCTGACTCTTGATTTCAGCTCAGGTCAGATGGAGCCCTGTTTCAGGCTCTGCACTGGGGATGGAGCCTGCTTGGGACTCTCTCTCTTTCTCCCTCTCTCCTGCTCCTCCTGCACCCCTCCCCCATCTATCCCTCTCTTAAAAAAAAAAAAGATACAACCTTGGGGTAAAAAAAGATCTAAGTAGCAATAATCACAAATAGGGGAAAATGATGAATTAGATGCCATTAAAATGAAAACTTTTTTTTTTAAAGATTTTATTTATTTATTCGACAGAGATAGAGACAGCCAGCGAGAGAGGGAACACAAGCAGGGGGAGTGGGAGAGGAAGAAGCAGGCTCATAGCGGAGGAGCCTGATGTGGGGCTCAATCCCATAACACCGGGATCACGCCCTGAGCCGAAGGCAGACGCTCAACCGCTGTACCACCCAGGCGCCCCCTAAAATGAAAACTTTTGTTCATCAAAAATCACTGAGACAGAAAAGGGAAAGTAGTTATAATATATATCTTTCTAACAAAAGACTATCAGAATATTTAAAGAAATCTTATAAAGCAACGAAGTAACAAAATCTTAAGTGACCTGAACAGGCACTTCATAAAAAAAGATGTCCAGGAGGCTAATGGAAAGGTATCCGACATCATTACCCATCAGGGAATTATAAGTTAAAACAATAAGGAGATATCCTTACATACCCACCAGAATGGATAAAATTTAAAACACTAGTGATTATAAATATGGGCAAGGAGTAAAGCAGTCACACACAACTATTTTGGAAAACTACTTGGCAGGATCTATTGAAGCTAAAACCTCACTCCTGAATATATACTCAAAAGAAGTCAGTGCATGCTTACCAAAAGACACATATAAGAATATTCTTTATAGCCTTTTCATAGTAGTCAAAACCAAGCAAACAAACAAAAAAACTCCAAATATCTACTATTAGGAGCATGAAATACATTAGTGTTAATGACAAAAAACCCAAACAAACCTAAAAACATGCAGACATACTTAATACATGTACATATCTCAAAGACATTATGTTAACTGAAGTAGATACACACTCACAAGAAGACTACATGCTACGTGATCCCATTTAAATGAGGCTCAAGAACAGGCAAAACTAACTGATGGTGACAGAAAGCATGACAGGGAACAAGGGTGAGATGGACACTGTCTGGTAAGGGGCATAAGGATGAACATTCTGGGTACTGGAAAAGTTCTATACCTTGATCTGGGTGGTTAGTAAAACAAACATATTTTTAAAGTTAATGTACTTTACATACTTCAGTCAATATATTTGAGAACTTAATAAAAAAGTAAAATAAAAAAATCAACAATACAGCAAACTGAGCCTACTGTACTTAAGAATGAGGATTTTCCTCTGTAAAAGATGAGATTCTCATAGTACTGAGATTAACACATGTGAAAGTTTAGTCTGTCTCTTGGCCTCAGATGGTACAAACTGTATGACTTCACTTAAGGGTCCAGGCAGCTTCATAACTGTATTTGTGACCTTTAAGATACCATTAGAATAAAAAATAACCATTTGATTAAGACGTTAGGAATATTCTTCTTGGAGCAGCAATGACTTAGAAGACTACATTTACTTCTTTCTGGATCCATTCAACCACTTGATGTAATATTTATGTGGTTATAATATTACAAAAGTACTGGCTTGCAATTCTGTGAATAAACTTATTGACAAAACATGAAAGAATCTGTTCCAGAATAGAAAAAAATAACTATAAAGTTGCATCAATTTCTTCACCTTCCACAGTAAGGAGTTAAGATATACTGCTTACTGTTGATGGAACAGGAAGTAACTATTAAATAGCATTAAAGATATACTATCTAATTTAAAACAACTTATTTTTGCATGTATGTAATATTCATTCCATAAGGCATTTAGAAGAGAATTTAAAATCAAATGCAGTAACAATGGCTCTAAGAGTGCTACCTGCATTCTACTTTGAGAAGAGTTATTTCAGGGAATGGATGTAACATCTATTTTGTATTGAATGTAGAGAAGTGTTCAAAGACAAACGTACTAAAGATGGATAAGAGTGCTTATAAAAATTTTTAAAAATAAAAAAATAGAACAGTTTATTTTTCAAAAGAAAAATTTCTGCCCTTCTCAGACAGGTGGGAAATTAGCCAACAGAGGAATATATTACCTATACCATGATCTTAAGATTCATTTTTAAAAAATCTGACGTATCATTGAAACTCAAAGTAAAAGCATTTGGTGTAATTTTACTAGAAGTAACAATGAGTTCCTGTCATCATCTGTTTGTTTCTAAAACCTCCATATATGAAAATAAATCATAAATTTTTTTTAGTGACACCTCACTGGATGTTGAATTAGAACACCACAATTCCAGATGTGTGCTAGCACTATCAATGATCAGTCAAGATGAGACTACATAATACTACTTGAAGGTATTCAAAGACTTAATAGATACAAGTTTACCTTTATCACCCCTAAGATTAACAAAGAAACTATACATAGAAAAGAAATTTAGGCCCTAAAACAACCATATTAAAAAAATAACCAAGTGCTAAGAGGAATAAAAATAGATGAGTATTTATAGGGTCTCAAGTGATAAATAATTTAGAGAAATGATTTTCATTAGTCTCATGAAAACATCAAGGACAAATCTCAGGACAAAGAAAAATTCTCAGAGTATCCAATTATTCTCCTGACTGTGGAAGTATAACTATATGAGGCCACAGTGTAGGGGAGACCCACTTAGCCAAATAGCCTAGATGGTATAGCACAAATCCATCACTGAAGTATATAATGATGACATACGCTTATAAAAGCGAGAGAGAATAATATATTTCCAATTACTTATTCAAGGATACATGCATATTACAATACCCATTGCTAAGGAAGAAAAAAAATGAATCTACAAAATAACTGATCTTAGGCATTTAAGATCACACACACATCCTGAATGAAAATAGGCATTTAGTGAACATAAACAGGGAACCTGGTGTCATACAGCTTATGGTCTAAGAAAGAATACAGACGCGAATACAGGCAATTACAAAAATGTATAGTAAGGGAAATACGGGAGAGTTAAGGAGCACATAGGCTATTTGCCCAAACCAAAATGCAAATTTAAACTAAGACCTGGAGAATGACTGAGAGGATGAGTAGGTTAACAGAACTAAAGAGCAAAACAGGAAAAGAGTATTGCATGTAAGTCAAGAGACCTTACAGAAAAAGCAAACAAAGTCAAACCAAACCAAATGCAAATAAAATGCACAGTACTTTCAAGAAGCCAAGTTTCACACTGCTAGGAAAGAGCATGTGAGAAAGTTGAGATGAAGCTGCACAGGTAAGCAATACAGAATGGAAATGAAGAAATGAAAGGTGATGAAACAATTTAAGGGAATCGCTCAGGAACCAGTCATAGACTGCCAGCTAAGAGAAGATGACAGCCTGGACCAGGTACAGAGGGAAATGGATGGATTGAAGACTAATTAGGATGTGGTGTAAGGATCCCTCCGGGAAATGTAGGAGAAAAATGAATCAGGGATATCATCAGGTTTCTAACTGAGGCAAGTCTTTAACACCTAGTAGTACCATTTCTTGATACTGAGCAGCCAGAAGAATGAGTTTGGCAGCGGTGATAGGAGAACTGAACAAGGCAAAACCCGAGGAATATACATATGAAGATGCCTGATAGGCAGTGGGATATATGGGTTCCAAGCTCAGAAGAGAGAGTTAACCTGGACATACAAATCTGCGTCCAATGTATGATTAAGGACAGTGTATAAAGTGAGAAGAAACCTAGAACCCCAAGGAGCATTATTTTAGGAAGATGCAGAAAAAGATGGTTTGGCAAAGACAACTGGAGTAGATCTGGAATAGGCCTAGGGAGGTGGCCTTGGGAGTTGGTATCTGGGTAAAGGGAATTTTACTGGAAATGAATACATTAGGAAAATGAAAGGCTATGGCAGCGGTTCTCAAACTTAAGCATACATCAGAACGACACCAGGAGAGCTTGTTCAGACTGCTGGACGCCATCCCCAGAGTTTCTGATTCAGTAAGTCTGGATCTGGGCCTGAGAATGTGCATTTTTAACAAGTTCCTAGGTAATGCTGCTGCTGCTACTGGTTGGGGGACTATACTCTGAGAACCACAGGGTTAGGGTATAGAATAACAGACTATACATGTGGACACTGAAATCACACTGGATGACAGCAAACCTTGGGAGAAAGACAGTGAGTGAGGTGTTAACACCATAATTAAGCGGGAGCGACCCAAGAAGTGAATAAAAGCAGAAAGGACTACAACATCGCTGCATAACACAGGACTCAAGGATATACATGGATTTTAAACTGAAGTAGAGAAACTAAGGGCTTAGGACAATGACTTCGCCTCCTGACCATAAGGTATATAGGGGGGAAAAGCTAGCTTCAACTTGAGAAGGTTATAGAAGAATGTGTGTTCGGGAAAGAATCTGGTTTCAGGTTCAATTCAAGTTCCAAGTGAGTTGAATTCAAATTAAAACAAGAAACTATTTTTTAATCTATCAAATTCAAAAATTTAAAAATTATAATACCATGACTGTGAAGGAGTCTACTTCTTTCATACTAAGAAAAAAAATGTTAAGCATATTTCAGTTACTATTTAAGACTAAACACTTAGGGGCGCCTGGGTGGCACAGCGGTTAAGCGTCTGCCTTCGGCTCAGGGCGTGATCCCAGCGTTATGCGATCGAGCCCCTTATCAGGCTCCTCCGCTATGAGCCTGCTTCTTCCTCTCCCACTGCCCCTGCTTGTGTTCCCTCTCTCGCTGGCTGTCTCTATCTCTGTCGAATAAATAAATAAAATCTTAAAAAAAAAAAAAAAGACTAAACACTTAAAAAAAATTCTCATTTAATTAGCTAAATTCCTAAATTCTAATATTATTTATTTATAAGGAAGAAAATGGAAGATATATACCAACAGTATACAACTATATAAGGTGAAAAATAAAAATCCCTCTTCTTAATCCCCAAGCCCTAACTGATATCACTATTAAAATACTATTACGTATTCTCTCCAAGTTTTCTGTGCATGTGCCAGGCTCCATATCTAAAGAGCACAAGAAACCCCGGAGGATACATACAGAGAATCACATCTCGATATACCAAAGTTGAACTGTCTTAAGCTAAAGACACAGCAAATCTTAAAAAGTAGCAAAGAGGGAACAATAAGATTAACAGCTGACTTATCAGAAACAATGAAGGCAGTAGAATGACATATTCAAAGTGATACTAGTGCATGAAAGGCCAAAGAGCACATAAATTTACAGAAATTGTCAAACTGCATTACAAAAAGGTTGCAACAGTTTGGATTCTCTACTGTACTATATTCTCACATTACGTATTACCAAACTGTTTAATTCTTACCAATCCCGAATGCAAACAAAACAAAAAATACAACTTTTTAAAATTGGAGTATCAAATTCTGATTTACATTTATGTAGTTTACATAATGTTTATTAGCTAATGTTTATTAGCATTCAAATTTTTCTTTTTCTTTTAAAGATTTTACTTCTTTGTCAGAGAGAGAGAGTAGAGAGAGGGGAGGAGAGAGCGGACAGGCGCACAAGCAGGGGGAGCAGCAGAGGGAGAGGGAGCAGACCCCCACTGAGCAGGGAGCCTGACACGGGGCTCAATCCTGAGCCAAAGGCAGCTGCTTAACAGACTGAGCTACCCAGGTGCCCCTCAAATTTCGTTCACAGTGAACTGCTTTCCATAGGATTATCTTCTTGATTTGTAGAAGCCATTATGATATTAGCCACATTCATCTTATGTGTTGAAAATATTTACTTCATTTCCCTCAAAAAAATTTCATAAATTCATAGCCACATCTCCCTATCCAAATGCTTCCCCACTCTAAACTATCCTCCACTTTACCAAAGTTATATTTCTTTCTTTTTTGTTTAAGTTTATTTATCTTTAGTTATCACTATACCCAACGTGGGACTTGACCCCATCAAGAGCCACATGCTCTCCTGACTGAGCCAGCCAGGTACCCGCCAAATACACTGTATTTCTCAAAATATAAATCTTATTGTAACAGTCTTAATAACCTTCTAAGATGAAAGTCATAAACTGTCAAGGTCCCTTTATCCTCGTCTCTAATAACCTGCTACTCTCTACTCTAGCCACCACAGAATACTTAATAGAGAAAAGCTCATGAAATATTTTTAAAAATATTGGTATTCTTTCTTTAAGCAGTGTTACCCCCTACTCCCTCAATCCAAATTTTTACCCCATTTATACTACTCCTTAAACTCTCCAGGTGGGGACACCTGGGTGGCTCAGTCGGTTAAGCATCTGCCTTTGGCTCAGGTCAGGATCCTGGAGTCTCGGGATGGAGCCGGGAGTCCTGGGATAGCTCCCTGCTGGGTGGGGAGTCTGCTTCTCCCACTCCCTCAGCCCCTCCCCCTGCTCCTGCTCCTTCTCTTGCTCACTCGCTCTCTCAACTAACTAAATAAAGAAAATATTAAGGAAAAAAAAAAACTCTTCAGGTAGAATAATTTGCCTCTTTCTTACTGTACTTTATACATGCTTCTAGTATTATGAACCTCTTGGGGGAAGGAAATGTATCTTAGTGCTCCCAAGTAAAGGTCTGTGTAATGATAAAAAGATACAGTGACCCATACTGATTAAATGTACTGATGAAACTGATGTATTGATGAAAGAACACAAGGGATCAAAGTATCAGGGGATAAGATATAGACAACTGGTGGTTCTTGAAGATGATACATAACTTATTTTTGCTAGCTTAGAATAATAACGGAAAAAATGTTCACTGAAAGATAAGAGTATTAACACAGAGCTGACAGCAAGCGATAGTAAATATGTTTTGGTAAACCAAAGTAGGTTGAGGTTAATAAACTGGAATCCGTGGGCTTTATAAACTGTACTGGTTAAGTCAATTTATGGCTTTATTAGGTAGCTTAGGAAATCTGCTCATTAAAGACCATGGCTATTTTTACTTTTATTACCTTCAAATCCCAGTGCTTAAACAGAGACAAACCCTTCTGTATAGGCAATTAATCCAGTACTAACTACATGATTTCTTTGTAGATAGTTCAGGCCCTCAATCTGTTTATCTTCCTCAAGTAGAGTCAATTAGGTAGCCTGAGGCTATGAAACAGCACTGCCTCAAGAACTAAACAACTGGGATATCACCACAGGTTCAGGACTAAAATCTATGGTTGTTTCTTCAAGTTTAAGTTTCTTTCTCCCTTCATAAGACAGCCTTTCACAAGAGAACTTAGCCAACAACTTCCAGATGTAGTGCCTTTGGGAGCAATGTTCCAAATGAGGCCACATTCCCCCTGGGTAGCTCCCAGTAAATGACCGAGCCTGGAAGGGGATTAGGGCCCAGCCATTTCTGCTTATTGGGGCATTCATTCATCTATAAGCAATCTATGGAGTGGAGTTCCCCACAGAGCTTCCAGAGACTCTCACAGCTGCCCCATAGTCGGAGTCTCTTCCTACTGAATCCTTCTTCCTTGTCTCTTAACAGGTGTCACACCTGAGCCAAAATGTGTCTACTCCTTTCTCTTTCACCTGCACAGATGCTATCCCACAACAAATCTCCTTCCCTTTTTAACCCTGTCTTGGCATCTGTTTCCCAAAGGACTTCAACTGACATACCAACATATCCTATTCTCCACTTCCAAGGTTTACTAAAATCTAGCTATCATATATATTGCCCAGTATTTTGCCATGTGTTAACAAGAACAGTGTCTGGGCATTTAACTAATAAATTAGAAATGAGCTTTTGTACTACAAAGGAATGTAGATTAGAAAGTCTCTTCAGACTAAAAATTCCACCTCCTCTGAGGTTTGAGCAAAATTTAATTTGGTTTAACCAACTACCCAATATTCAACATGCATAATCTATCAAAAATACTTACATAACTGTGTTGTCATCCACTAAGATATCACAACCATGAGCAGGACACGAAATAGTCTGAAAAAGATTGAAATTTAAACTATGTCTTCATTCAATAAATATTTACTGAATGCTTACCATCGCCAGGCACTTCAGTAGTTTGAGAATACCTAAACATTTATAGAATCTTAATTGTTCCCTTTCTATTAAAGGAAATGTGTGTGTGTATTTATCCCCATAAGGTAACTAGAACTGCTGACCTGAATAATTGGTTTCTCAATATAAAGCTTGAAAGGCACAAGCAAGACACCTGACAAAATGGCTCAACAAGTTTAGCCTGATATACACACATCTTAATGCTGCTGAGAAAACATTACCTGAACTGTATCTTTAACTGGACTGCCACATTGTAAATAGAAAAAAAGCCTTAATTATCTTTTAGTCTTAATATAGAAAAAAGTTGCCCATGCAATTCATAATCCAGAATGCTTCACCTGTTTATATTTCTGCAAGGGTCTAAACACTGTAGGAAATTCAACGAAACTAAAAATCAAATTGGCATCTTTACCTGTCCCATGCCTTCCTCCATTATTTTAGTAGTTAAATATTCGCTCCAGCACTGCATACAAAACTTATGTCCACATTCAAGGCCAGTGAAATACTGCAACAAAAATAATACACGGACTTTTAAAAGACATTATCAGAAAAATCACTATACATAGTGACTCAATAAGTCTCTATTAGGTCACATTTCTCATAGTGGCTAAAAAGTCCAATTTGACAAGACTAGCTGGGCTCCTAAAATAAACTTCTTGGTGGTGAAACTTAGACATGAAAATACATTTAACACAAAATACCTAATTAATGAGAAATGCACTACAGTAGATACTTATAATCTTTAGGAAAGGCAGACAAGTTCGTATTAAATATAAGAATATGTCATGTACCAATAAGCATATGAAAAGATGCTCAAAATCCTTAGCTATCAGAGAAATGTAAAGCAAAACCACAATGAGACATGACTTCACACTCACCAGGACAGCTTTATTAAAAAAGATAAGTGTTGGTAAGGATGTGGAGAAAGAACCCTCATACACTGCTGGTGGGAATGTAAATAGTACAGGTGCTCTGGAAAACACTGTGGCAGTTTCTCAAATAATTAAACATAGAGTTACTCATGATCCAGCAATTCCACTCCTAGGTATGTACCCAAAAGAAATGAAAACATAGCTCCACACAAAAACTTGTATATAAATATTCATAGCAGCATTATCCACAATAGCCCCAAAGTGGACACAACCTAAACGTCCACTGATGATGAATGGATAAATAAAACGTGGAATATCCATATGAAAGAATATTATTCAGGCATAAAAAGGACTGCAGTACTGATACATGCTATAATGCAGACGAGCCTTGAAAACATTACGCTAAATGAAAGAAGCCGGCCACAAAAGACCACATATTGTTTGATTTCCATGTATACGAAAGGTACAGAACAGGCAAATTCAGAGAAAGGAGACTGGTGGTTGCCTAGGGTTGAGTGGCTTGAGGGGCAAGGGGTAGTGACTCTAAGAGGAGACGAGGTTTCTTTTTGGGGTTATGAAAATGTTCTAAAATTTACTGTGGTAATGACTGTACAACTCTCTGTAACTATACTAAAAACCATTTTAAATAAGTAACCTGTATTGTATGTGAATTTTATCTCAAAGCTGTATTAAAAAATGTTACACAAATACAGACTTCTGAGTTGCATGGAATGTAGCTTACCTAGATAATCAGTAAAATCTTATGGAAACCAAAAGATTTATTCAGATAGCTAAGAATAATGGTAAGATTAGGTCTAATCTTACATTACTTACATGATTTGAAATACTACTAATTTGAGGGATAGTTAAATGAAGTATATTCTATAATATACAAATAATGGTCACCAGTTTCAACTAAGAATATCTTACAATATTTACTCTAAATTTTTTCTAAATGAATAGGTAATACAGGCTCATGGGTAAAAACATTTAATAGTATGAGTTTATGTTGATAAATAAGTCTCCCGTTTTTTTAAATAAAATCTTTTAAAAAAACAAATTTATTTATTTGACAGACAGAGACAGAGACAGCGAGAGAGCACAAGCAGGGGGAGCGGCCGGCAGAGGGAGAGGGAGAAGCAGGTTCCCTGCTGAGCAGGGAGCCTGACGCAAGCTCAATCCCAAGACCCTGGCATCATGACCTGGGCCAAAGGCAGATGCTTAATGAACTGAGCCACCCAGGTGCCCCTGAAAAATAAGTCTCCTTTATCCCCATCCTTGTCCTCTACTTCAGGAAAGTAATCGCTATTTCAATATCTTACATATTCTGCCAGAGATGTTCTAACGTACACAGGTACACACACACAGTAAGAGCAGCACACACTTTCATCTTGGTTAATTATTATTTAATAGATTCCTCACGTGGTTCTACATTAGTACACATGGGTCCACCCCTTTTTACAGTCTGTATTGAAGGTACCATAATTTATTTAAGCAGTCCACCATTAATGGACATTTAGACTATTCTTTTTGCCACTATGCTACTGCACTGGCTATATATACATCATTGTGACCATGCAAATAAATGCATCGTGGGACAAATCTGTACGACTGACATTGTAACAAGTATACATTTACACTTTAACAGATTATTACCAAGCTTCATTCAAAGAGGCTGTAGCAGTTTATACTGTTCAAGAGAACCTGGTTTCCCAACAACCCTGTCAACATGGTATATTATCAAACTCCTTGATTCTTGAAATCTAGCAGGTGAAAATGAAGTAACTTCATTAGTTTTGGTTTTATTTTATTTTATGAGTGAAGTTTAAACATCTGAAAGAAGATTTAAGACTATATATTTCTTTTTCTGTGCACTCTCTTCATCCAATTTTGCCAATTTTTCCACTGGGTTTATTTTTTTCCTTAGTGATTCAGTGGGGATTTTTACCTATTTAGAAAACTGGCCATTTGTTAAGTGTAGAAAATATTTTGTTTCAAATCTGAATGCTCACATTCTGTTGCCATGAAGAAGCTCTCTACTTGTATGTAGCAAAGTGTATTAGTTTTAAAATATCTGGATTCTAAATTAATTAACTTTAATATAAAGAGTTAAGAAAGAATTTAAGATTCTACTCCAAATGGCAACCAAGTTGTTCCAATACCATTTCTCGAACCCACCTTATCTGAAATGCCCTCTTCTACATACACCAAATTCCCTCACACATACTTGACTCTATCTTGTTCCACTACACTGATCATTCTTGTATTTGGTAGGACTAGTTCCTCCTTACCCCCATCCATCTAGTCTTGTTTTTCAGTATTTTACTATTATTCTCTCTCTCCAAATACTCAACTCATTTTTTAATCTTCTTTAGTATCTAAGGTTTTCTTCATAATAGATCGTTCACATTTCTTGCCAAGTTTATTTCTAGCTCTTTTATTCTTTTTGTGGCTCAAATTAAGTGGTACCTTTAATTTCATTCCATTTTCTAACTAGCTGTTATTTGAAAATGCTCATGAAATTTCTGATGTTGCTTATGACATTCAGATACAAACAGGATACAAAATTCTATACTACAGCACATCAACTATATAAAGAAAGCCCAGAAACAGACATGGAAAATATTTACCCAGTTTAAAATATGGTGCTATTCAGATTGACAAGGATTCTAACTCATTCACAGAACAAGTGAAGGTAAATATTTTGGAAACCAATATTCTCATCCATTAAAAAAAAAAAATCTAGGAAACAAAAGAATCTATTCTCATTACTCCCCACTGGTGAAGGAGATCTGGCACTAACTTGTTGTCAGATCACTAATGGAGAGCATCTGATTTTCAAGACTATAATGGGAAGGAGCATTCTGTAAAGGACAATTAGAGCAGCGTAAAAGATCAATAATTCTAAAATGTTTTATTCATAACTTAAAAACACATATGCATCCTCATGTGCTTTTTTTCAAATAAGAATCCTTGAGATTGAGAGATTAGAGGTCACAATGGTTACCAAATGATCACTGCAAGTAACACCTCTACCTTTGGAACTTCTGGATCAGCGATCATTATAAGAAAAAAACAAAGCTTTTTATTCTTTAAAGGCTTCTTTTTCAATAATTCTTCTAATTAGATAGATAACAATACCAAATAAGATAAATTAGAACAATAAATCACACACGTATATCTAAAGATAAAGCAAAAACTAACCTGTGGTATAAACACATTTGTTGTGCTCAAGAATGGTGTCATTATCATGGACTTATCTGGGTATCACCATCCCGTTCCATTTCCCTTTCCCTCCTCCTTTTACATACCTGTTCCCTTACTACCTTGTGCTTACCTACTTGGGTCCCTGACTCAAGGGATAGGATTACTTATCAACAAACTTATTCATAAACAAATCTGACACAGAACACACTAAAAATACATGAAATATTACCTAAAACAGAAGTGGTCCTTTAAAAAAAGAACTGAAAGAATAAACACTCTTAAAGGGTTCATCTATCCCTGCCATTTTACATACACAGCAACTCATGTCAAACAGCAGTGAGAACGTTAAGAAGTATCTTTCCTCCATCAGAAGTTGCTCATATAATCTCTTAAGTTAAAGCCATTTCGTTTATAAAAACTGAATAATCAGGGCATCAGTTCCCTCATCCGTAAAATGAAATGAGTTAAAAAGGAATACAGGATCGGACTTAGATTCCCAGCACAAAGATTCAGAAGTGCCTAAGGGGTGAGGGATGGGAGGGTGGACCAGCCTCACAATCTTCAAAGTTGCCTTTATGTAACATATCTGATTCTTAGACTGTACAAATTACTTACTTCATAAAAATGAGGTACCGCATTCCCTAGCAAAGTGGGGAGAGGGTGGTTAGCAAAGCTAGATCTTATGCTTTAATTCGAAACAACATTATTATAAAGTGAATGACTGTTGCCAGGGCTAAGAAACTCCTGAATTGGCCTCAACACACGGGAGTGGAGGTGGGGAATTTATGAACTTTAAAAGTGCCCCCAAAGTCTCAGGAAATTGTTTTTAAAGAAGAGATCACCCACAATAGTGAACTCCAAAATGTTACAAACTAAGCTATCAAAGCATTTATTTAAAAAATTTGTTTGCATGTGGTACTGTATAAAGCTAAAGTTGCTTTCTGGAAGGATAAAGGTATTGAAGATATACATTAATAAAAGGCAAGTATGAGTGTTTGAAGAGAGTGGTGGAAATTGAAACATGGGAATTGTATTAACAAAGGTAAAAAAAAAAAACTCATCCAATTAAAGCTTTAATGGAGTCTCAGGTGACATTTACTTGCAAAACTGAAGAGATTAAAATTATCTTTCTGTATTAGTCTAAAAACCATGAGAAAAGAAGTCCTAGTTTTATCACACTACATTTTTTATAACGCTTGGCACAGTTTCCGTAACTCTTTAACTTACTTTCCAAGCCATGTTGCTGTTTGCTTTCTTGTCCTGTCATTCTTTACATAGCCAGCCTTCCTTTAAAGAGCAATTTGTTCATCTTTATTGTCTCCATTTCCTTTCCCATCTTCAAGTCAATGATTCTTTAGCACATGCAGTGTGGTTTCTCATCTTACCACACTACTTAAATCAACTTTCCAATATCATTGGTAAACTTCATGTTGTTAATTCCAAATTCACTTTTCAATTCTTTTAAGGTTTTTTGCAGTATTGTTGTTTTTTTTTTTTTTTACCATTCTTGGAGGTACATTGTCTTCCTCTGGCTTCTGTATTGCTCTATTTTCCTGGTTCACCTAACTACCACACTTTCAGAGGTTATTTCACAGGTCAATTTCTGTGGGAAATTCTCCCCGACCTAAAACTGGGTTAGGTGTCTAACATGTTCCCACAGCATCATGCCCTATCAAAGTGCTTACCTTTCTTTCTGAATATGTCATTTTACTTATCTACCCAGCTAATCTGTAAATTATCTGAAGCAGGCATTATGCCTTTATTCTCCATTATGTTTCTAACACTTAGAATAGGGCTGGTGCATTGAATTAATGAATAGTAGGCTCTCTACCATCAGTTACAGTGCAAGCAAAATTTACAATGAAAATCTCCAGTTATGATTTTTAATTCTAATTTGTTAAGACTGTTAGACAATACCAAGGGCACTGAGAAAGTTATAGGGGATATTTGTAAGCAGCTAGCTTCAGTACTCAAATTACATTTAAGATTTAAATGAGGGAGGAGCTGGTTATAATAGAGCAGAGAAATGCCTGGGAATAAGGAAACCCCATATAATCTGGGACAAATTCTTTGGGTCTCAGGATTACTTCACAGAAACTTTTATGAACTATACAAATGTCACCTGGCAAAGAGAATTTGTTAAAGACAGAAAATAAAATGGTCAAAACATGAATTTAATGTATTTTTAATAGTAATGTTAATTGTTTTTTTAAATACTCAAGATTGTGATTTAAAGGAGAGGCAAGTTATACAATTCTCAGAATAGTACAGATTTGAAAGAGTATCTTACTTAACTCATTTGAAAGATAAAAATAACTCAGACCCAGTGAGATTTAATAATTACACAAAGCCAAATAGTTAGCATCAGAACTACAATCAAAACTTGAGAATTTGGAAATTCAACTCAACACTTTACCTACAAAGTTATTTTAACTCATTGTTCTATTTCTCACTTAATTAACTTTCTTTAAAAACCTCTTTTCTAAGCACTTGGACGTGAACAAATTAGTTCCACTGAAATGGGCCTCTACAGATACATATATAGACTTCTAAGAAAAACAATGACAAAACTTCAATGTGTTAATATATATAATACTGGTGACAAAGACTTTGTATATAGTAATTAATTAGAAAGAGCTGCTTAACTATTAAAGCAGAGAACACGAATAAGATAGTTATTAAGAGAATGAAGTTATTTCTTAGCTATCTTGAAACATCTTAAAGAGGTGAATTCCAAGTGACTAAATACATTTATGCCACAAATAATATTTTCTTGTAGTTACTAATAAAGTAAGGCCTTCATAGGAATATCATGTCTAAGCCTAAAATTCTTCACTAGACACACCAAAATAAATCGTCTAAATTCAATAGGTTTTAAGGGGGATACTTTCACTCAATTAACTGGTCCCAGTATCTGTTCCAACTCTGTCACCACTTGCTATATTTAAGAATCTCCATTAGAATTGATCTGTATAAGTGAAACTCTTCTGTTATGAAAAATCCTGAAAGCTCCCTAGTAAAATATTATTAAAGACATTTTATTAGTGTTTTGGATATTTATTTTAAAATGTTAGTTTTAAATCTATCTTATTTTGGATGAAAAGTAATTCTACTCACTGCCCACCTATTAAACAATTCTCCCATGATAGTAAAATAAACTCAGAATAAATTTAGGTGTGAAATGATAAGCTGCTGCTTTAAAAAGCAAACGGGAGGAGGAGGAAAGAACAAGCTCTATTTTTTCTCTTCCTTTCCTTTATCCTAATATTCTGATAGGTTACTGTTTTACTACAATACAATCCCAGACTCCCAGATCTTCCTTTGTTTAAATAAATTTAAGCTGATTTACCCTCTGAAACAGAGAGTCAGTGCTAGCCTTAAACTACCAGATACTCACCGAGTTAGGGTAGTTCAAGTAGCAGATCTGACAAGGCATATCCTGTGCTGATGACCTTGTATTCATCTGGCGTGTTCGAGACTTTTTACTTGGATTAATTACATGACACTCAGCAAAGAGCTTCTCCAGGTTTCCATCAAAGTACCTGCATTATTTAAACAGAAAGGATGAGAGCCCAGCAATAGCACACTGTTAGAGCTCTCCAAAAATCTGATTTCCTATAGGGAACAGCAATGAACTGAATTAAAATAAACCCAGATCATAACCTTTTTTGCTCGGAGGAAAGGAGGTGTATGGCTACAAACTGTAGCAAAATAGAGGGTGTGTGTGTGTGTGAAAGCAGATTAAAATTTTGTTGCTATTTTGGTATTTTTTTACTTTGTTTTTGTCCCGGGAAGTTAATCTATTAGTATTTTAACAGTACTACAACTAGAACTTAAGAATGAAAGTTGTACTATCGCTAGTGGTACCTTAATGAAAAGTAATGGTATTTTAAAAGGCTAGACTAATATTTTATACAAATTATTTTATTAATAATTTTAGTTACACCAGCTTAAATATATTAGCAAGTAAACTACCTACAAAGTGTACCTTACCCCACAAATCACTTACATGTGTCTCATTCTACGAAACAGATTTCATTTTTAAATATTCTTTCAAAATAATTTTTAATTTACTAGTAAAGGGGAGGAAGGAGGAAACAAAAAAGTGTATCTTAAAATGTTCATATATCAAATAATCTATATACTTAGCTTTTCATAAAACGTTTCTAAAGATACAGAAGTAGTTCACTATCTAAGATATCAAGAACATGGTATGCCAAATACTATCCATAGAGTTTCAAGTGTTTGCAAATTTCTTGACAGAAGACAGTGGCAAATACTTAGCACAGTATTTCCCATTAATCCAGATGAGACATGGTTGCTGGCCTCCTGAAATATCTTAACATTCTAAAGGGAAAAGCAAAAGATACAAAAACTTTCAATTTGTGAATCAATATAACTAGCAAAAGTATTAATGAAAAATCTGGTCAAATACTTTGGTTTCAATATAAAGCCTAGGTTTCAAAAACTACAATGTTCTTTACATAAAAACAAGAGGTTCTCAAGTTAAAAAATAAGTTATACTCAAAGGAGATTTCCAATTATTTTTAATGCAGGTCTTGTTCAGATTTTGTGTCAAAGCACTTACTGTATCTCCAGGAAAACACTCAAATGAGAACAAATCACATCACTCTCTAAGACTAATATCTATTTATAATAAATAACTACAGAATGTTTCAATGAAATGATCAAATTATTAATCAAAATGTCAACATATTATAAAAGGGGAACTCATATAAGGTTAAAGTCACTGATGATTCAGCTAATCAAAATATATAGAGCAGAAAATCAAACGCTTTCCTCCTAATTATCTCTCAGAAAACCTAAGATGTCAAGTTTTATTTGAAAAGTAGAAAGCATATGAAGCTAACACTAAATACGAACAGGTAAAGCTCTTCCTAGTTGATAGTCATTTTATGTAATTGTTTCACTAATTACATACATTGTTTTTAAATCATATAGCTTTCCTCTCAAGAATGGTTAAAACTGCTTTTTTGTTCCTTAACCTGATTATCTAATTACTCAGACATGATTCAAACGCTTACTTTGGCCAAAATGGGCCACCCCCCCACCCCAATTTTCTTTATACTGACAGCATCCATTTCCTTCTGGTACCTGTTGTTATTGAAGTCTGTGGTCAAAATTAATTTTTCTCATTTTATAATTCAAACCCTTTTTCAACTGGCATATATATAATTTTGTTTTCTTTCTTCATTCTTGAAATTTAGTAGCTCTGTAGGCTTTATCTTAGCATTCAACTTTTTTTTCGAAATGCCATTCAGGTCTCAATCACTTCAAGATCCTTTTTAGTTATTAAGACTGTGCCCTGCCGTTTGTTTCTCAGAGTCCATAGTCTCTCATGCTTCATTCCCCCTTCTGATTACCCCCCCCTTTCTTTATCCCTTTCTTCTCCTACCCATCTTCCTAGTTCTTATGTTCCATAGATGAGAGAAACCACATATAACAAACTGTGGGCTTCAGAGGGGAGGGGGGTGGGGGAATAGGATAGGCTGGTGATGGGTAGTAAGGAGGGCACGTATTGCATGGTGCACTGGGTGTTACACGCAACTAATGAGTCATCGAACTTTACATCAAAAACCAGGGATGCACTGTATGGTGACTAACATAATAAAAAAATATATTAAAAAAAAAAAAAAAAAAAGACTGTGCCCTGCTGGATTTGTAACTAGTCTTTGTTAATTTGTCTTCCGTGTCTACCATCTGCTAATTCCTTCTTCGTCCTTTTCCCGATTTATGACCTTATTTTCCATAGTATCTGCTCTGTTTCTTGCTGTTGCCAATGTGGTTTTAAGTTACTACTTATCCCTCTTTTCTTAGTTTCATCAACTTCCTTTTTATCTTGTTCTATTGCTTTACCAATTCATCTTTGATCTCTCATCTCACGTCTATGTTTATTTTAATTTCCTTAAAAGAACAAAGAAGCTTTTTCCTTCTAATTATGATAGTTTAATTAAGGACTACCATGCTCAAGAATGTGGGTGGATTCTTTTTTTTTTTTTTTTTATTATGTTAGTCACCATACAGTACATCCCCGGTTTCCGATGTAAGGCTCGATGATTCATTAGTTGTGTATAACACCCAGTGCACCATACAATACGTGCCCTCACTACTACCCATCACCAGCCTATCCCATTCCCCCACCCCCCTCCCCTCTGAGGCCCTCAGTTTGTTTGTCATAGTCCATAGTCTCTCATGTTTCATTCCCCCTTCTGATTACCCCCCCTTTCTTTATCCCTTTCTTCCCCTACCGATCATCCTAGTTCTATGTTCCATAGATGAGAGAAATCATATGATAGTTGTCTTTCTCTGCTTGACTTATTTCACTTAGCATTATCTCCTCCAGTGCCGTCCATGTTGTAGCAAATGTTGAGAACTCATTCTTTCTGATAGCTGAGTAATATTCCATTGTATATATGGACCACAACTTTTTTTTTTTTTAATAATGATTTTTTATTATATTATGTTAGTCACCATACAGTACATCCCCGGTTTTCGATGTAAGGCTCGATGATTCATTAGTTGTGTATAACACCCAGTGCACCATGCAATATGTGCCCTCCTTACTACCCATCACCGGTCTATCCCATTCCCCCACCCCCCTCCCCTCTGTAGCCCTCAGTTTGTTTCTCATAGTCCATAGTCTCTCATGTTTCATTCCCCCTTCTGATTACCCCCCCTTTCTTTATCCCTTTCTTCCCCTACCAATCATCCTAGTTCTTATGTTCCATAGATGAGAGAAATCATATGATAGTTCTTTCTCTGCTTGACTTATTTCACTAAGCATTATCTCCTCCAGTGCCGTCCATGTTGTAGCAAATGTTGAGAACTCATTCTTTCTGATTGCTGAGTAATATTCCATTGTATATATGGACCACAACTTCTTAATCCAGTCATCTGTTGAAGGGCATCTCGGCTCCTTCCACGATTTAGCTATTGTGGACATTGCTGCTATGAACATTGGGGTGCATATGGCCCTTCTCTTCACTACGTCTGTATCTTTGGGGTAAACACCCAGTAGTGCAATGGCTGGATCATAGGGTAGCTCAATTTTTAACTTTTTAAGGGACCTCCACACTGTTTTCCAGAGTGGCTGTACCAACTTGCATTCCCACCAACAATGTAGGAGGGATCCCCTTTCTCCACATCCTCTCCAACAATTGTTGTTTCTTGTCTTGTCTATTTTTGCCATTCTAACTGGCGTAAGATGGTATCTCAGCGTGGTTTTGATTTGAATTTCCTTGATGGCTAATGATTTTGAACATTTTTTCATGTGTCTGTTAGCCATTTGTATGTCTTCATTGGAAAAGTGTCTGTTCATATCTTCTGCCCATTTTTTGATTTGTTTGTTTCTCGTGTATTGAGTTTGAGAAGTTCTTTGTAGATCTTGGATACCAGTCCTTTATCTGTAATGTCATTTGCAAATATATTCTCCCATTCCGTGGGCTGCCTCTTAGTTTTTCTGACTGTTTCCTTGGCTGTACAGAAACTTTTAATCTTGATGAAGTCCCATAAATTCATTTTATCTTTTGTTTCTCTTGCCTTTGGGGATGTGTCACGAAAAAGGTTGCTTTGGCTGATGTCGTAGAGGTTGCTGCCTATGTTCTCCTCTAGGATTTTGATGGATTCCTGTCTCACATCGAGGTCTTTCATCCATTTGGAGTTTATTTTTGTGTATGGTGTGAGATAGTGGTCAAGTTTCAAGGAATATGGGTGGATTCTTAACTCCCATACTTTGTTTACCTGCTCACTATTTGAAAGTTCCTTTAGTTACATCCTCCCTCATGTGAAACAGGCCAAAATGAAGAGACTGATTCAGTGTGAAGCACTGCTGTTCAGGTATCTAGTTTAATCAGTTAAGACATATTTCTCTGCTTCAGTGACTTTACTAAATAACTGCAAAGTTTATTGCTTCCCTCCTTTCCTGCAACTCTTGCCACCCACCCTTTTGAGAAAACTATTCGTTTGATGAAAATAAAAATGAAGTGAAAATAAAAATAAGAATAGCAGTGTGGTTTCTCCTTTAGTGCAGTCTTTCCTCAATCGGGGAAGGGAAGAATTAGAGTAACCCTACCTCATCTACCACACAGCCTAGATTTCTCTAGATTAAGATTGTTAGAAGGGCAACTCTACTGTTTCTCAGTAGAGATTTTAAATCCTCTTCTCTCTCTAGGGTTTTCTGCTCATTCAGCATGTTCACCAAAATACGGGTAAGCAAACTGGCACTTAATTAGTCAATTTTCCAGAATATCTAGATCTTAATTTTTCATTTTACTTGACTTCTAGACAGAAATATGCCGAACAATTTTAATTAAATTTTAAGGCACTAACAGTTACGGCCTAAGAACTGTGTGTAATTGTGGGGGGGAGGAGACATGGCTGGTAGGGTACATAGCTGGCTATTGTTTCTTTCTGAATTCTGAATGATGGTGGCATCACTGTTTGCCACTTCAATATTTAATTTTGCCACTAGGAGTTTATCTTAAACGCGCCTCTACAGCTTCACACTTCATAAAAAGACCACTGTTGAAGAAGTACTTATTTTCACAACAGAATCAGAAAAGCAAAAAGGTTAAGCTAATTCAAAGTTATATAGTGTGCTTTTGTACTGTATATTCCTAGCTGTTCAGAGTTCAAACCTCCTTACAGATTTTTAATGTTCCCATTACGTATTTATAACAAGTCGATTATCTATTGCTATAGTCTGAGAGGAAACAAACACACACACGAAAACCTATAAAAATGCGTTATATGTGTCCATGTATAAACATGCATGTACACACACTTTTATTTCCAAATAAAATCATTTTTGTTAAAGTATTCTCGTATGGCATTTTATGGGTACCAGATTTCAATTTCAAAAGGCAACAGAACAGTCACAATTATCCTATACCTTTAATTATAGTTCTGATAAAGCACTAAAAAGGTCTGTGACACCGAGATCTCTTCCAGGAATTGCAATTTCAACTACTATTTAGGTCCTATTAACCTGCTTCTAATGGTGTAATATTTCTACTTTTAGAAAAGGTATACTTGGGCAAAAATCAAAGGAGCAAAGGAACAGCTTAAGTTTGTTTAAATCATATGGATAAGTAAGAACTGTGATCATACTTATGAAAAGCAAAAATAATAGATAGGGTAGGAAAAGGAGTCTTAGAACAGTACAACTGAACCACAGAGTAAAAAAATACACTGAGAGAAGGCTTTCCCACATATAAACGTTAGTTTCAAAGCTTAATCCTCATATTCCATAGAAAGAAGCCAGTGGATGCAGTAGAGTAGAGTAGTATAAGCACACTGTTAAGATACAGTAAAGTCAACAGTTCTTCCTCTTCTAGGGAATGAGACTAAAACTGAAGATCTGGAGTAACAGTTTTCACTTAAAATCCTTAAAACTATTAGACTTTTAAAAAACTGTGTTACTTTGATAAAAATTTAAATTTAAAAAAGGGCTCTTGAAGTAGAATGTGGTTTTTAATGGTATTTTCTCAAAAGAAGGAATAAAGTTAGAATGTAAAATGACTGAGACACATATGAACCTCTACCAGGTAAAGTTCAGAATTCCAGAAAACTAAAACTTATGGATAGAAAAGTAAGGACTTAGGGATAGAAAATCTTTTTTCTAAGGAAGACTTTTGGCCCTCATAAGAAAAAAGATCTAATGAGGACTTACACATATCTATAAGAACTTGTTTTAAAGTTTTGTGGGGTTTTTTTTAATGCTAATCTAAAAAATAAGTTTAGTTCTCATTTTAATATTAATGTATTATATGTGGTTTACAGCTAAATAAACATACTGGTCATGTATTTTTTAAAAATACTTTTTGAGATTCTAAGACTCTTCTATGAGAAAATCAACCTAATAAAAAAACCAGCACGTTCCTGAGCTTGCTTACTGCTGAGCAAAAGAGCACTTGACAAAGAAGCTACTAAACAAGTTGCAGTACAAAAATTGTAGTGTGTATTATTTTTAAAAAAGATTCCATTTTTAAAGTCTCTACACCCAACATGGGACTTGAACTCGCAACCCCGAGATCCAGAGTCACGTGTTTTACTGAGCCAAGCCAGGTGCCCCATTATTACATAATTTTTAAAAGTTTTTATTTAAGTTCCAGTTAACATACAGTGTTATTTAGTTTCAGGTGTACAATATAGTGATTTAACACTTCCATCCAACACCCGGTGCTTATCACAAGTGCCCTCTTAATACCCATCACCTATTTCACCCAATCCCCCATTCACCTCCCCCCTGGTAATTACCAGTTTGTTCTCTAGAGTTAAGCGTCTGTTTCTTGGTTTGCCCCCCTTCCCTTTGCTCCTTTTGTTTTGTTTCTTAATTCCACACATGAGTGAAATCATATGTATTTATCTTTCTCTGACTGACTTATACTCTCTAGCTCTATCCATGTTGCTGCAAATGGCAAGGTTTCATTGTTTTTTATCTCACTGCATCATTTTTGAGAAACTTTCTGCCATTTGTTTCTTCATACCTTATCCTTTTTGGTTCTGAGCCACGATGAAAGCAAATATATTAAGAAATGAACCTCAGTGAAACAGATGTAAGATAACTCCTTCTAGGCCTGAATTAGCACAATTGTAACAGAAACACAATAATCTATGTCATCTTCCCAAAAGGCTCCCACTCCGTTACCAAAAAAAATTAAATATACTAAAGCCAAAAGAACAGTAAATTGAACTCCCACATACCCATCATCCAGCTTTAACCATTACCAACATTTTGCTAATCAAAAGGCTTTTCTGAGAAATACAATTTTATTCTTACACAAACTATGAAACTATGCCAGGCATTTTAAGAAAAAACTAATGACTATTCCCCTCACAGGTAGTTGCCTGCGTTCGTGGCTTGATTAGGATTATTTCAATTTACCAAATTCTAACCTAAAGCCTCGGAAACTTCAAGAACATTACGGTATCCAAAACTTTGTAACTTATTTACACATGTGTACTCTCCACACCTCCACCTGAAGAAAAGCTTCGAAGCTTTTATTATTTTCTGAAAAGAGACTATGGCCCCCAAAATGACAAGAACCAATATTATTTTCTAAAATGATTTGTTTACTTCAAAGAAAACAAAGACAGTGGCTTCTGTGCCCTCTGCCCAAATATGTGCATGTAAGGGAAACGTCTACACCCTCTGCTCTGCTCAATGTTCTTTCCTCCTGCCACACAACAGCAGCACAACTTAGTAAAACGAAACAAGCTACTTGTTTCATGCAATAGTGGATCTGATTCCAACTGAAGATAAATATGAAAAATATATACAAGATATTTTAAAATGATATCATTTTATTATTTTGATAACGATGTCTCAATATATTTAATGGAAGTCCTCAGGTTGTAAATGTTGAGCACCTATAAACCAAAAAAGTGTATTTAAAATCTAGCTATGCTAAAACTAAGAATAAGGCATCAAAATACAAGACAGTATATATTTAATATCCATTTTTTTAAAGATTTTATTTATTTACTTGACAGAGATAGAGACAGCCAGCGAGAGAGGGAAGACAAGCAGGGGGAGTGAGAGAGGAAGAAGCAGGCTCATAGCAGAGGAGCCTGATGTGGGGCTCGATCCCACAATGCCGGGATCACTCCCTGAGCCGAAGGCAGACGCTTAACCGCTGTGCCACCCAGGCGCCCCTAATATCCATTTTTACATAGTTCCCTCACATATTAAGTAACGGTATGTGGGAACTGTGCTGGTCAGTGGCAGTGTTTACGGCTGTGAAGGAAAGAGATGGGACAGCTATTTCAATATGACACACTAAGTGTACAAGAGGTGGGAGGAGAATGCTAGTTAAGTATAGAAAATAGCAACTAACTTCAATTCGGAGATTAAGGTGTCCTAGGGGCATCAGATGAGTTGCACATGATACAAATTGTACATGATGTCTGTCAGTACAACCCCAGAATGAAATATTATTGGTGCTCTCTGAGTTTAAAATATAGCTCTTGAGAAAACTGGGGCCTGAATAGTCAAGGGTATCCTAAGAGAGTGTAGAGGAGTAAGTATAGACATACAGAACAGAGTGAAAGTATGAAAGGTTTTCAAAAGTCAGAGGGTATAGCTTTGATGTGGTAGGAACCAGAAAGGTAGTGGACGTTGATAAAATGAGTTGATATGGTCAAAGTTTAGGACGGATGTGATACCAGAGGCCAGGAAGGCAGTGAGGAAACTGTCTTGGCAAAATGTTGATTTACTTACAGGTAAGCAAAGGTACTATTAATCCTAAAACAATCCAGAAAGCAAACTGGACCTTCCCTTTTAAGGCTGTTCCTTTTCCTATGCGTACGTGTGTGTTTTAAAGTTATTTTTATCGGGATATAACACAATTCTAGAAAAGCACATATATATCAACGACAGCTTACAAATTGTTATAAAGCAAATACTTGTGTATAACCAACCCAGGACAAGAACTAGAATACTGCTAGTGCTTCAGAAACACTCCAAACATCCCTTCTCATTAACAAACTCCTCTTTCTCCAAGACATAATCACTATCCTATTTTTTCTTTATAGTTTAACCACCTAATATGCATCCTTAAACAATATGGCTTAGTTTTGCCTGTTTGTAAATTGCATATAAACAAAAATCATATAGGACATAGGTATTTAGAGCTCTTCCTTTCACTAAATATGATTTTTTTTAAAGATTCATCTATGTAGTCACTTGCAGCTCTAATTTATTTTTTGTTGCTGAAGTTATTACAGAAATATACCATAACTATCCACCTATCTATAGACATTTGAGTTGTTTTGTAGGTTGGAGGGAGCTATTATGAATAATGCTGCTATGAGCACACTTAATTTAGATGTGCATATTTCTTTCTACTACGTATATACCTGGGAGTGGAATTACTGGGTCAAAGATATATGTGTAAATACTAACAAAAAAAATAGTAAAACATTTTTACAGGTCTTTCTAAATTAACTTATCTGTAGACTCCTTTGGATTTCCTACGTACACAATTCATATCATCAGTGAATATTAACTGTTTATCATCTCCCTTACAACTATGATACTTTATACTGCTGGCTAGGATCATCCTCAGCATTATGTTGAACAGAGGTGAAAATAACAGATACCCATGTCTTGAACTCTGAAATCTTTTCAACATTTCAGCATGAACTATGATTATCTCCTACAGGTGTTTTTATAGATTTACTAGATTAACATACTTCCCTTTTGTGCCTATTTTCCTAACGGCTTCTTTTTAAAATCATGAATGATGACTGATTTTTAGGAACTGCTCCTCTGTATCTACTGATACGTTTTTTCTTATTAAAATTTGTTCAAGTGACCATATTGAATTATTCCAGGTTAAACCAACCTAGGATTCCTGGGATAAATCAGAGTTGTTCAGGCTGGGTTATTATCCTTTTTATCTATTGCTGAACTCAATTCACAAATATTGTGGGCTTTGTTTTTTGCATCTATGTAAGTGAAAGAAACTGACAAGTAATGTTTTAGTTGGGTTTTGAAATCAAAGTTATGACAGCCTTATGAAGATGCGGAATCCTCGTTTTGTCTTCTAAAAGAATCCAAGGTTAGAGAATGTAAGGTTGGAGTTATTATCTCATGAAGTGTTGGTAGAATTTTCCAGTATATCCATCTGGACTTATTTTCTTTACAGAAAATTTCACTTTATAGTGATAGCTCATATAGGTTTTCTATTTATTTCTCAAGTCAATTTCAGTAAATTGCAAATTTCTAAGAATTTATCCATTTCATGTAAAATTTCAAATTCTGACACAATTATCCATAATACCTTAGAAGTTTCTTAAAAATATCTGCAGGATTCAAAGTGACATTCTTTTTCATTCCTGATACTAGTTATTTGTACCTTTTTTTCCTTGATTAATCTCATCTGGGTATCAATGTTAATCAGTCTTTTAAAAAAAATCTTTTGGCTCCTTCAGCCACTCCACTGTATGTTTCTTTCCTGTTTTATTAAATTCTGCTCTTATTTCTTCTTGTAATTTCTCTGAATTTACTGTATCGCTCATCTTCTACTGTGACACGTCTAGCTCATTAGTTGAGACTTAAGATGAAAGCTTAGTTCATTACTTTCCTTATATGTGCATTTAAAGTTATAAACTCTACTTTTTTTAAAATGTTTTTTTATTATATTATGTTAGTCACCGTACAGTACATCCCTGGTTTTTGATGTAAAGTTCGATGATTCATTTATAAACTCTACTTCTTAAGCACAACTTAGATTGCATTCCACAATTTCCTCCTTAATATTCAAATAGTTGCTTAAATAACATTAGGCATATTTGATACTTCAACAACACTAACAGAACTTAGAATGTTGACTTAAAAGAATACAAAGGTTAGTTACAACATAAAGGTGTTTTTATTAATTAAAAGACGGTACTGTTTATGAAAACATTTTCCAAGAACACAGTATTCTAAATTGACATTTGTCTTTCAACCTACTGAGGTATCATCAGTATCATCAACCTACTGAGGTATCGTCTTCCACTGTTGCTGTTAAGTCAGCTGTTCTCTAAAAAGAATATGTAAGTATAATATACACTTTCTATATATTTTTCTCTATATACATAATAGATGTACACAAATTTTTACTCCTTGTATCTTGCTTTTATGATTGCCTATTTTTGCTGTTGTTTCTGTAGTTGTACTATGTTTTAAAATGTGGATTTCAAAAAAAAATGTGGATTTCTTTTTACCATACTTCATGAAATCTAAAATGCTTTGGTACTGAAATTTCATGATCTTACCAGAAAGTGAAATGGGAAAATTTTCACATAAGTCAGTATTTCAATCTTGTTGGACTGCAAGGTGCCATCGATTGAAAGATGCATTCAAATTTTTAGCACAATAAAAGACCTTAGAATCAATGAAATAGTATTTATTATGCATGGTTAACTGTTAGGCTTCTTAAATTCAGTGGCATTTTCTTCTTTCATCAATCTGGAAAATTATCAGCCATTATATCTTCAAATACTACCTTTGGCTCATTTTCTCCTAAAACTCAGTAAGATCTTCTCATTATGTCCTCTACATTTCTTAACTTCTCTTCTGCATTTTCCATCTTTTAGTGTAAGTACGTAATTTAGATAGTGGTTTGTTTTGATCTTCTAGTATACTAAGCCTCTCTTTAGCTTTGTCCAATCTGCTGTTAAATTAATTCACTCAGTTAATATTGTTTATTTTGTTTAGTTACAGAAATTCTGTCTTTTTCGAGTTGTTTTCCTAACCTTGCTGGAACCAGATCATGCCTCCTAACAAACAGTTTCAACACTTAACACTTGACTTATTTCAATAGCTGCTTTTAATGTTTAACTTGACACTGGTTCCATACCCATATGAACTGCACAGATAGAAATGGAACTATGAATTGAAAAAATAAAATACAATAAATTAAAAATAAATAAGAAGAAAAAATTCTTTTTCATACCTTTAAGACACCTCATACTTTTTAGTTCCCTGTTGATGGTATACCCATTTGATCCAGTTCTGACAATTCTAATATCTGGAGTACCAATTTGTTATGTTTTAATTAAAAAAAAATAATTTGGGGAAGTAGTTTGAGGCCTTAATGTTCTTTCCCTAGAAGAGGTTTTTATTTGTTTGTCAAGTGCCTGGATACATTAACAGTCTAGGACCATCTTAATCTACATTCAAGGCTTAAGGTTTTCTGGGGCACCCAGATGACATGAATATTATCTTTAATCTTTAGAAGAGCTAGTTTACCTAATCCTCATTCTTGGTGTGCCTAAGACTCCAACTTTTCCCCCCACTAACCGAAGGGCCAATAAAAATCACAGCTACCTTAGCTACTCTTAGCTACCTCTCCTAGATCAGAATATACTTCCAGTGCAAAGCAGACTGGAATGCTTGGCTCATCTCACTAGATTTCCATATTCTTTTAGGCTTTTTTTTTTTTTTTTAAGATTTTATTTATTTATTTGACAGAGAGAGAAACAGCCAGCAAGAGAGGGAACACAAGCAGGGGGAGTGGGAAAGGAAGAAGCAGGCTCCCAGCCAAGGAGCCTGATTTGGGGCTCGATCCCAGAACGCCGGGATCACGCCCTAAGCCGAAGGCAGGCGCTTAACGACTGAGCCACCCAGGCGCCCCTCTTTTAGGCTTTAACCCTCTAATTCCTATTCTACTAATTCTTCGATATTCTTAATTTTTAAAAAAGATTTTATTTATTTGAGATAGAGCATGAAGAGAGCATGAGCAGGGGGGAAGGAGCAGAGGGAGAGGGAGAAGCAGGCTCCCCAGTGAGCAAGGAACCTGATGCGTGGCTCCATCCCAGGACCCCAGGATCACGACCTGAGCTGAAAGCAGACACTTAACTGACTGAGCCATCCAGGTGCTCCAGATATTCTTGATTTTTAAAAGATGTTTCAATATCACATAGATTTCTCTACTGTATTTAGTGGATAGAATGGTCCAAATTACCAGAAGTTTTCCAGAGTCTCATATTTTCTCTGTCACAGTTCACCTTAACATCTCTTCCACCTATACTCTGCTTTCAATTAACCATCACCATCCTAAGTCAAGCCAACATTTTCCTTTCACCTGGATTATTAAAAAAGTTTTCCAATGGGACATCCTGCCAATAGAGAATCAGCTCATATTATCACTAAACTTTTTCCTGCAATAATGCCCTTATACCACATTTCTCCATAAAACCACCTTCAAACCTTTCCACTTAATAGGAAAAGAAAAGTCAAATTCACTTGCTTAGAATTCAAGGTCCATAGTGTGCTTCCTATTAAACATGCCCCATCATCTTCCTTCTATCTTTCACGTACTCCAGTTGCTCTAAATCTCATTACCACTCAACATATGTTCCTTAAATTACCCCCTTCCCCCAACTTGTTTCCTGAACCTGAAATGCCCAGGTTCCCACTTTGCCTGCCCTCCGAAGCCCAATCAAATGCCATCTCATCAACAAATCCTTTCCTACCTGAGCCAGAAATAACCTTTTATGTATTCCCTTAAAGCTTTATCTCTAAGTACCTTAAGGGTAAAATGGTGTATGATACATTGTTCTGTGTACCTGTTCATCACCAAACCTCTGCTCAATGTCTTTTACACAGCTGATATTCAAAAACATTCTTGAAATTTATGAAGTAGTAAGACAGCAGGGATACTAAGGACAACAAATAACTTCAGATGAAGTAACTAATGGAGAATATTGCTCCAAGTTCATACAGCTAGGAGGTAGTGGAGCAGAGATCCCATGTTCTTAACCACCATAATATTAGTAAGAAGGCACGTTTGCTGCTTTCCATACATGTTCCCTGATGACACCTAAACTGTTTAAACAATAAAAACCCACTACACTAGAGAAGACTGATGAATGCCATGACAAAAGCCTGGTTTCTGACAAACCAAATTTACTCTTCACATCCCAGAAGTTAACTGTGAAATAATGTATTATTAGTGATGTTCCTGAGAAAAGTTCCATACCATCATAATAACATACAAGTACTGTTTCTAGTAACTATTCACTAAATGGTGGCTTCAGAATGGAAGCTGGAAAGCTATTTGCAACATAGTCTGCATTGAAATCAATCTTCAAGGTTCTTTGATTACACCTATCCATGAAAAGCAGTGAGTCATCAACCACCTATATATTTCTCCTCACTTCAAATATACCAATTATCACACCCACCTTATAGAGAACATACTGATTTTCTTTTTTTACTTGTTATCAACTAAAAAAGCTTGATGGGGGGGGGTTCTCTCTAGTTCCTGACATACTGAAATCTGATTTACAAGCTTGTCATGATTTACAGAAATTACATGCATATTACAAAAAGTAAAGCCTAGAAATGGTTGAACTAAAATATTTACTAAACACTGACTACATATTAGGAATTGTGTTATGTACTAGCAATGAAAGATGAGTAAGATAGTTCTTACGCACAAACAACTCTAACAGAAGTGTTGAAATATTAAATACATATAAAAAGGCCAATGAAGAAGTGATTAACTGTCTTGAGAAATAAGAATAGCCATCTTAGAAGTAAAGTGTAAGTTGGGTTTTATTTTATTTTTTATTTTTTTAAAAGATTTATTTATTTATTTATTCGACAGAGATAGAGACAGCCAGCGAGAGAGGGAACACAAGCAGGGGGAGTGGGAGAGGAAGAAGCAGGCTCATAGCGGAGGAGCCTGATGTGGGGCTCGATCCCACAACGGCGGGATCACGCCCTGAGCCGAAGGCAGACGCTTAACCGCTGTGCCACCCAGGCGCCCCATAAGTTGGGTTTTAAAGAACAATTAGGAAAAGGGAAAATATGGAAGGCATGCCAGGCACGGGCCAATGACAGTACAGTTCCAGAAGTGCTCCCTAGGGCTTTGTAGCTAACAGCCTACATAGATATCCACAGAATATCTAATGTCAGACAAAGAAAACAGTTGCAAAGTTGAGTCAACACAAAAATGAATTTGGTGACATCTTAAAAGTTGTGTACTACTGAAATATAAGAACAGAAATAAAGATAATAGAAAGGCAGACAGAAGCTGGATTTTTAGAGATTTACTTATTTGAGAGAGAGAGCATGAGCAGGGGGAGAGGGAGAACGAGAGAAGCAGACTTCTCCATGAGATCACGACCTGAGCCGAAATCAAGAGTCAGAAGCTTAACCGATTGAGCCACTCAGGCGCCCAGAAACTGGATTTTTTAAAATGTCTTGTCAGGGGAGGTGGGTGGGAAGAATGGGCAAAATAGGTACAAATTTCCAGTTATAAAATGAGTTAAGTCATAGAGATGAAAAAGTACAGCACAGGGAATATAGTCAGTAATATCATAATAACATTATATGGTGACAGAGGGTAACTACATTTATCATGGTAAGCACTAAGTGATGTATAGAATTGCTGAATCATTATGTTGTACACCTTAAACTAACATAACATTGTACGTCAACTGTATTTCAATAGTAATAATTAAAAAATCTAAAATAAAAAAAAAAGTCTTGTCGTAAAAAGAAAGGGAAAAAAGGACAACTCACTTTCCCAGTCTCTCCTGCTGAAAGGATTCTGGCCTAGCAGGAGCAGGGTAACCTATAGTTTATGAAAAGCACAGTACTTAAAGAAGATTTGATGAGGAATTCATTCTGTCAAAACGGTAGGATACATTTAGCTTTCAGAGGCCAAAACAGCAGAAATACTAGTTGTGACGTCACATGCCCAATATCGATATGAGCTGTGATGCCTGTGCCCAATGGCAACAGCAATAGCACATTTACTCAAATAGGCTGACACTATGATTTGGGCACTTTCCCTGGACGCATAGCCTTCATTTAGTGGATGATTCTCAGTCTTTACTGTTGTTTTCACCCATCCTCTTCAAGTATATTTACAACTAAAAACCCTGATATACCAGGAAAGGAGAGGGCTCAAGATAAGACAGATGAAATAATGGAAGCAACATCCCACAAAAATCATAAGCTCAAAGCCCAGATGGAAAGATCAGCCTTTAAAGTTTAGAAGGAAAAGGGCGGATAGAGTTGTTGCGTTTTGCTTCATGTAGAGGAGCATGGGAAGAAATCCAGTGAATAGAGAAAACTCCATTTAATTTAGACAACAGAAAAGAAATTAACTTACAGAGTAAAAATGTAGAAGGCTGGGTAGTAAAGAAAATGGCAAAGGTCTGGAAAGCTGCTATGAAAGAGAAAACACCAAAAAATTTAAATAGTCCCTTCCCCATTAGCCCCTCACCGCCTTCACCAAAATGTATTTTTAAAAGAATAAATTACTTGTTTGGGTGGTCAGGACAAATTGGCTTAAACCATGAACTAGAAGTCTGGGGGCAAATAAGAATTACTGGCAAAAATCTTACTTATAACTCTATGGCCCTCACTAGATCGTAAGCTCCTCCTCCATGGCAGGGACTAGGGCTCTGTAATGAATAAACAAACAAAAAATTAATATGCCTGGTATATGGAAATGAGGAAAGACAGTAGAGAGACAGGACAGAATTTGAAGTACTTCGCAATTTTGCCTAGGATAAGATTTCTCTTTAAGTATGTCAAAATGAAAAGAAAATGATACTTGAACATATTGTATTACCAACTGAGAAATACGATTTTTTAAAAAATGCTATGTAGGGGCGCTTCAGTGGCTCAGTTAGTTAAATGTCCACCTTCAGCTTGGGTCCTGGTCCTGGGGTCCTGGGATTGAGTCCTGCGTCCTCGGTCTCCTTGCTCAGCGGGGAGCCTGCTTCTCCCCCTACCTCTCCCCCTGCTTGTGCTCTCTCTCTCTCAAATAAATAAATCTTTAAATCTTTAAATCAATCAATAAACAAAGCAAGCTATGTAACAAAATTATTGGCCACACTGCCTAACTTTTCTTATGATTCTTGGGATCCTAAATTGTTACAAGATTGTCATACGAGTCACCTTCATATTTATACTCAAGGACAGGAAGATGCATACACAGTGTCACTGAAGGTAAGCCTCCTTACATTCTGGGTTTCTTCTCATTTTCCAAGGGTATTATATTAAGGGAGGAGGAAGGAGAAAGAACGGAAAGGGGCCTCGGCATTGGTGTGTTTTAAAGTTCTCAGGTGATTCTAATGTGCAACCCCTTTAATAGTTTATCAGTTGATTCTCTGGGGTTTCCTAGGTAGATATTATATGGTCTACAAAAATTTCTCTTCCTTTTTTAAATAAAAGCTTTCATTACAAATGAGTGCTTGTTTTCTGAATTACATAGTTAATGTGTTATTGTAACACTTTTCTGGGATTACTGAAGAAAGTTCACAGAATACATAAAAGTATAAAGAAAAATCTCATAATATCCATAATCCTCCCATCGCCGAATGATTTTTATACCACTTATTTCATTTTCTGTGTATTATTTTACTTACCAGAACTTCTAGTACATTTATATGCTGGTGACAGCCAGTACCCTGTTTGATTTTATTGAACATCCTTCCAACGTTTCAAAATTAAGGGTAATTCTGCTGTAGATTATTAGTTGATACCCTTCATGAAACTTTGAGAAATTACCTTCTTAGTTTGCTAAAAATTGTTTTTTCTAAATCATGGGTATCACTACCCTGTTAAAAAGTAGTAAATACTATAGATGAATTATTTTTTTCCTAATGGTGTCCATTCTTGCATTCCTAGGAGAAATCCTACTAGACCATTAATTCTTTCATTTTATTAAATATTATTTATGAATTCAACAGCTATGTTCATAATAAAGGTGATTTATATCTTATGCAGTCTTTCTCAAATTTTGTAACAAGGAGTATTCTGATCTGGCTAACAGGAATTAAAGATGACTTCTCTTTTTCTATGTTCTGAAATAATTTTCAATAGAAACTTCCAGCTCCTTGATGGCTTATTGATAAACTTGACCATAAAATCATCTAGTGGTTTTTGGAGAAGGAGAGGGATCTTTTGGTACACTTACTACATTTTTCCATGGTTATTTTTCTACTTCTTGGGGGACAAGTAATTTCTATTTCTAAGCTTTCAAATATATTGGTAAAAGTGATACTCAGTATTCATTTATAATTCTGAAATATTTTTCCTATCTATAATTATGCATTATTCCCAATGTTGTTTATTTGTGCCTTTCTCCCTTACCCCCATCATATCTGCCAATGGTTTATTTCCTCACCCATTTCAACATAGCTTTTACTTTTTAGAAGCAGTCTTAGCTGACAGCAAAACTGAGCAGAAAGTACAGAGCATTCCCATTTACCCTTTGCCACACCCCCACACACACAATCTGACCCACTATCAACATCTCATACCAGAGCGGCACATCTGATAGAATCAACGAATCTACATTGACACATCATTATCACCCAAAGTCCAGAGATTATATTAGGGTTCACTTTTGTGTTGTACATTTTATGGGTTTGGACAAATGTACAGTGATATATATGCAACATAACAGTTTCATACAGAATAGTTTCACTGCCCTAAAAATCCTTTCAGCTCCACATATTCATCCTTCCCTCTACCTAACCCCTGGCAACCACTGATCTGTCTCTGTAGTTTTGCCTTTTCCCAATGTCATATAGTTGGAATCATACGGTATGTAGCCTTTTCAGATTGGCTTCTTTCACTTAGTAATAAGGTTTCTCCATTTCTTCTCATGACTTCATAGCTCATTTCTTTTTAGCACTAAATAACATTCGAGTGTCTGGACGTACCACAGTTTATTCGTCCACCCACCAACTGAAGGACATCGTGATTGCTTCCAAGTTTTAGCAATTATGAATAAAAATGCTATCAATATTCATGTGCAGGTTTTTGTGCAGACGCAAGCTTTCAACTCATTTGGGTAAATATCAAAAAGTGTGACTGCTGGATCCTATGGTAAGAGTATGTTTAGTTTTGTAAGAAACTGACAAACTGGAAGCAAAGCAGCTATGCCATTTTGCATCCCCACCAGCAATGAGAGAGCTCTTGTTGCTTGGCAGCCTCCTTAGTATTTGGGGGTGTCAGTGTTCTGGATTTTAAACATTCTAAGAGGAATGCAGTGGTACCTTGTTTTAATCAGCAATGCCCTGATAATATCTGATGTTGAGTATTCTTCATACGCTTATTTAACATCTGCATATCTTCTTTAATGCAGTGTCTATTCAAATTTTTGCCCACAGGGTTTTTTTTATTAGTGAGTTTTAGGAGTTCTTTGTATATTTTGGATAACAGTCTTTATCAGATATCTTTTGCAAATATTTTCTCCAGGTCTGTGGCTTGTTTCTCATTCTCTTGATAATTTCCCTTTAAAAAAAACCTTTTCAAAGATGTTTTTGTTTTAGGTATTTTTGCTCTCTATTTCATTTATGTTGCTTTTATCTTAAATACCTATTCTACTGTCTTTGGGTTTATTTTGTGTTTTTCTAAGTTCCTGTTTCACAGGCTTTGTTTTCTACCTCTTTTTCTTATAATGACCCTAAGCCTACAAATTCCCCTGTATCTCTTTAGCCATATCCTACATTTGTACTGTCACTGTTTAGGTATAATTCATTTTTGGATAATAAGAGTTACTTGAAAGTGCGAAAATAGAACGCATATTGATTTTTACTGGAATTCATTATATCCTAAATTTGACCAGTTTGAAAATAACATACTCTGAAAGGCACCATATATCAATACAAATTTTAAATCCTATTTACTGATAAATAGTCTAGAAAAAAACACATTAGGGTGAGAAGAATTATGTGCCAAGGGAGATAAGGGAAAGAGAGCATCCACAAAACAAGAACTGAGTTATCAAAATAAATAAAATGGATACTGTTGAACTAAACAATCAAGATGGCTAAATAGCAGAATGGGTGCAAAAAAGAAATGCAAGTTAGTGAATTAAAGATAAACCTGAGGAACTTCACAGACCAGAGGAGAAAGACAAAGATGACAAGTAGAAAAAACATTTTGAAAAAAGTTAAAATTAACTTCCAAAAGGGATCCAGAAATTTCAACATGTGACTAACAGGGATTCCAGAAAGCATTAAGAGAATCAAGAAAAGGAGAAGAAATAATAGCTAAGAATTTCCCCAAACCAAAAATATTAGTTCTCAGACTTAAAGGGCCCAACTGAATATGCTTTCAAACACTACCCAAAATTTCAGAATATTAAGGATTTCTCTTAGAGCCCTTAAAAATTTAATACATATGACTTAAATGACTAAAGATATATTTTGGAGAGAAAAAGATAAATTTGGAGAATACAGTGGGATGCAAGAGACTAGTCAAAAGAAAAAAAAAGTTAAATATATGCTAGTAAAAATGCTTATAAAGGTGACTGCTAGAAAAACTGAAATAAAACATGTAACTCTGAAATTGGGGGGGGGGGGGGGAAGAGAACTTGATCTCAAGCAAACAGAAAAACCAAACAGAAAACATAATAAATATAAAGCACAACTTACAGTGGCAATAATTAAATCTAAACATATTAGTAATCATAGTATGGCAGTGCTAATTTCAAATGTAGCGTATAATGTGAAACTCATTTAAAACACTATTTAAAGATTTAAAGGTACCCAATAACATACCTCCAGAATATATAAAAACCTGAAATTACAAAAAGAAACTGAAAAGTTCACACACACATAAAAGTTTCCAAGCTTATTTTTTAATCATACTTACCACATCTAAGTACAGTATTTAATTGAAAATGCTTTCAGCAGTGTCAACAGTGTTATAGGAGAAAATTTTCTTTGGAGAAATACATGAATAAGAAACAAACTGTTAAGTTCACTAGAAGAATATCAGATATAAATAATGAAAACTCCCTTTCCTAACAGAAGTGTCATAAAATAAGCCAGAAAATAAATGTTACCAAAATTAAGAAATACCACTGACTTCAAAAAAGGTGGTCAGATCCACAGGGGGCGGTGGGGGCAATCTCAGGAGCATTTTATTCTGCATGAACCCTGGGAAAGCTATATATGTTTAAGAACATAAGCTCTGGAGTCCAACAAACCTGAGTTTGAGTGCTAACTCCTTGTGTTACAAAACTGAGATAAATATATTAAGCCCTAAGCCTTACTGTCCATATCAATTAAGTGGGGATAATAGTTTCTAACACTATAAAGCTATAAGGAGGATTAAATGAAATAATGCCTGACACAAAGGGCTCAATAACTAAGAACTATTTTTTGTTACTATTAAGTTGTATTTGGTGTGCAATGTGTGAGAAATCGAGCAATGAAGATGCCTGGGTGGCTCAGTGGGTTAAGCGTCTGCCTTCGGTTCAGGTCATGATCCCACAGTCTTGGGAGCTTACTTTTCCCTCTCCCTGTTGCTCCCCCTGCTTGTGCTCTCTCTCTCTCTCTGACACATAAATAAATAAAATCTTTTTTAAAAAAAATTGAGCAATCTTCTTGGTATTATTTAATATCTGTTTTGCAAAGTTCTTTCAATTTTAAAATCAAATGGGAAGTATTTTCCATTTATTTCTCATAATATTTGGGTTTTCAATTCTCAACAACTAGTGTTATTCTTTATTAAAATTAGGATTGCTAACTTTAGACTAAAGAATACGGCTGATAGAATAAATATAGGCTGTCACCCTACCACCTTAACAAGTATTCCCAATCTACAGAAAAAAAAAAAAATTAAGAATGGCATTAATATCGTCCTTCACTAGTCCTGTAATTTCTTCCCTTTTAGAACTAGAAACATTTTCAGAGAGAAAATATAAAAAATACTCAATGGAATATAATCTTGAAACCAGAGAACCAGTCCATACTGCTATTGTGTTCGTCAGGATACCCTGAGCAACTTATTTTTACTGAATAAATGTCATTAATATGCTTAACATAGGTTTTAAGTTTTATGGGCAAGAAAATCTTAAGTAATTAATCAAAGATATTATTCATATGTTTGAAGACTGTATCAAGCACTTTTTAAAATGTATTTTATCTTCTTCTTTTAAGTAGGCTCCACACCCAACATGTGGCTTGAACTCAGGACCCTGAGATCAAGAGCTGCACTTTCCACCAACTGAGCCAGTCAGGTGCCCTCAACCACTTTTTCAAAACACATTTTTAGTTCTCAGTACTCAAGAGGATGTAATTTTGAAGATATTGAAGGAGAGCCCCCATCTTAGCTCCACAATAAAAGGAACAATAAGCCTGAGTTCCCTTAACACTAAGTTTATTGCAAAATTTACAGATGAGGAATATAAGAAATTACAGCACATACTACTTGCACACTGGTTTTTTTTTCACATACTTGTCTATAAATCAATTCCTTATATGCTTCTTATAAATTCAGTTCAACAGGCTTTCTCGGTTACTTCTAAGTACAAAGCTGACAATATAGTTCCTTACCTTTCCATTAGCTTCTCTTTATCCCAATTGAAGTGGCTAAGGAGTATTCTTGTGATAGTTGCTGGATTCTAAAGAAGGGGGGAAAAAAAGTTATTTTAAGGTAATAGTACTTCATTGACATTTAGTGAATTTTAGGTTGAATTTAATTTCATCCCACCCAAATTTCCTTTCCTGTTATTTCTTTGTTCTACAAAGAAAATACAAAATTTAATTGTAAGATCAAGACTATGTAAAAATAGCCTGCCATACTAATTTGTCAGGTTTCTATAGGATTCTAAAGCAGAATTCAAAATAAGCCAAAAAGAATGGATAAAGAAGATGTGGTTCATATATACAATGGAATATTTACTCAGCCATCAGAAAGGATGAATACCCACCATTTGCAACAGCATGGATGGAACTGGAGGGGATTATGCTAAATGAAGTAAATCAATCAGAGAAAGACAATTATCATATGGTTTTACTCAAACTAAGGAATAGGGCGGAGGACCACAGGGGAAGGGAGGGAAAACTGAATGGAAAGAAATCAGAGAGGGAGACAAATCATGAGAGACTCTGGACTCCAGGAAACAAACTGAGGGTTAGAGAAGGGAGGGGAGTGGGGAGATGGGGTAACCAGGTGATGGGTATTAAGGGGGGCAGGCAAGTGTGGTCAGGAGCACCGGGTATTATATGCAACTAATGAATCATTGAACACTACATCAAAAACTAACAACGTACTAAATGCTAGCTAACTGAAAATAAAAAAAAATTTTTAATAAACCAAAAAGAAATTTAATGAAAACTTACTTATTAAATCCAGCACTAATTAAAATTAACTATTTTACAATTAAGATTTAGCAGACTGTCACTGTTAATCAACAAAATTTCTAATCAATAAAATTTCTAATACCTTATTGTATTAAATGGTTCAAATGCGTCTAAACCATTTATAAGCCATAAGGTCCTTCAGAGATATTTAATGAAAAATCCAAAGTATTTTTACCAGGTAATAATTTACAGAGTATAATCTGAGGTTGCAGTTTCATTTCTAGAAGGAAAGGCTGACAGCATGAAATGAACCTAAACTTAACTGTCCTATTGTTTGCTTTCATTTAATTTCATTAGTATTTATTTCCATTTCTCATGAAACTAGCCAGGTTACTATCTGGGTACAGAATTTTAACTTAAACGCTAGTTACAATGTCAGAGGTGGAACTCAAACCTGAATCTGCTTATTTGTAGGTCATGTATAATTTTATTACATCAAATAACATTTCAAACAGGATCTCTGTATAAAACTACTTTTGTGTCACCACAGTTAGACCACAGTATGAGTTAACAACTGATTTAATTAAAAAGTAATCTTGTATAAAAATAATGTCATGGAACAATACAATTCGTCACAGAAAAAAATCACATACACTGAATACCTCCCCAAAAATCTTTAAAGATGCAAACATGGTAACTCTCATTCATCCACTCTAGACACATTTTGCTAATCCATTTAGGTACTCCTTGCTTCTTGGGCCCAGACTCTGTAAAGAATCCTCCTTCAACATAGCATTTGGCAGACACCACCACTTTACAAGAGTTAATATGTGAAACAAACAAACAAAACCCCCCCAAAAAACCCTATTAACTGATCCTGTTTTAGGTTTATTTGTAAAGAATATACAGACACTGTTTTGTCCAGCTCTTTCTCAGAAATGTGGTTCAACAATTTATTAACACCCCAACCCCCTCAACCCAACCCAACTCTGTTTGCAAACAGGTTTTCACAACAGGACTTGCCGGCAATTGAAATTCATTTAGGTTTAGTCATATGTAAAATAAAGGCAATAAGCCTACCAATTGGGAGAATTAAGTCCAGTAGTACCCATGAGAATTGTGTGACTGTAACTCTGTGGCACCCAAACACACTGTGTTTTCTGCCAGTAGACAGAATGCTTGGGAAAAATGTTTCAGGAGTTGCTGAGTCTCAACTTGCAAAGAGTAAAAAGGCAGAAGAGGACAAATGCCCTCTGATGCCCTTTGATGTTGCTGTAGTGTCTTTTCTGTGCTTGAGTTCTAGTATCAAAAATTGGTCCTATCTAGAGGTTCCCAAACCTGTTACTGGCTCATCAAAAATTATTATGGAAAGTTCAGTTAAAACACAGATTACTAGGGTCCACCCCCATAGTTCTACTTAATAGGTTTGGGGTAGGGCATCCTCAAATGTGATCATGACCCAAGGGATTCAGAAAATTAAACCAGCATTCCCTCAGGATGAAGAAAACATGACAATTTTTCTACTTTTTTATCTCATCCTTCAAAAACTCCTGTGTAGGTGTATGTGGCTCATGCACATATTACATCAAAGGTAGATGCTCAAAAGTTTTTCCCAATAGGATAGACTGAAAAAAATTCATCTAAACCACACTGAAATGATAATGCCAAAATACTTATATTCTGCCAGGGTCTATGCTATGGGGCAGGAGATATTTCACAATACTAACTAAGTAAGTGTATTTGGGTCACTATTTCAATGTAGCTGGCTCAAGTCATTTATGTGCACTGCATATAAGGAAAGGTAATGGGGGAATAACACATAATGTGAATCTACTGTATTCCAAGCCCTGTGAAAGGTATTTTATATACCCCAATAATTCTCAAAGCTCTCTGTAAGACAGCACTTACCTGCCATTTTAAATATGAGAAAACCATGACTAGACTCTTGGAGGTTATAAAAATTACCCAATACTATCCAGTTAATTAAGTGAAAAAGTGAATTTTAGCCTAAGACAATCTGGATCTAATATTCTTTCACGTACTCCTTGTAGTAGAACCTAAAGGAATATTAAAGATCTCATTTAACTACCAATCGTATGTCTAAATATCCTTTACATCCTCCACCAAAGGATGTATCAGGACAGGATGAGGGGATGGCAGAAAGCTAAGAGACAGAAGGGAGCTTTCTGAGAATGTTCTATTTCTTGAATGTGATGGTTGGTTATATGAGGGAAAACATTTCTCAAAACTATATACTTTAAAAGGGTACATTTAGTCATATAGTCATACACCAATAATGTTAATTTACTTAAAAACAAAACAATATGACTTACGGTCCTGGCCAAGATGGAGTAATAAGCTCACTGCAGTGGCTCTCTCTCCCACTGATTACAACTAAAAACTGGACAAAATACTCTTAAAATTAAACAGCAGGCAGACTGGGGAGGGAAGTGAAGAACAACAAATAAGGTGGTGGTGAGCATCCTGTTTTTTATCTCTTATTTCCTGGTTTTGACCCATGAATGGGCCAAACAGGGAAACTGTTGTAGCAGGCGTATGAGCACCTAAAACTGAGAGGAGAGCATCTTTTTTGCTAGAGGATTATGGCAAAAGGCTCCTAACGATGTAGGAGAAATACTTTTTTTTTTCTTCTCCTGTTTCCCTAAGTCTTGCCTGAGGCCAGCCTCATCCATGAAACTACGCTGCTTCAGAATGACAAGAGAAAATCCACTGCTCTGAATAGAAGAATCAGGAAGAGGGCCCTGCTGTGAAAAAAAAAATTGGGGGAATCCCTATTCTTTTCTTTTTTCTCTTGCCACTTCACCTCAAGGCATGACAGGTTGGAAACTAAAACCTAGAGAACTCCATGCTTCTGGCTAGAGGAATAAAGAAAAGGGCCTCTAGGAGTCAGAGAAAGATGGGGAAATCACTGAGAAGAGAAAGATGGAGGAGTAGACCCCTAATTCTGCATACGAACCTGGGGTCACCTGCAAGCTATGCACATGTGGAACGTGGCTAAAGTACAGGAGAGGCTTTCAGAATAGAACTATAATACAAATCACTGCCCAAATTCTAGATCAATGTATGTGGGAATGGAAGGGCAACTCAACACAGCAAAGGCTTTGAAAACTGAACAGATAATGGAACCACTACCTATATAAAGTGAGAAAGAACATGCACAGTTATAACCTAACTAGATTGACTTGTTTACTGAAACAAAACATCCTCCCCTCTCTAAAGAATTTAACAGGATGGAGAGTTTCACAAGATAATATTCAAAATGTCCAGGACAGAATCCAAAAATTAACACACATCTCAAGAACAACAAAAATCTGACCAATTCTCAAGGGAGAAGATAATTAATAGATGCCAACCCCAAGATGACCCAGATATTAGAAAAACCAAAGATTTTTAAAGCAACTATTAAAAACATGATCCGCTAGGTGAGAATGGAACACCTTAAAATCAATGACACAAATTCTTAGGAAAGAAGTTATAAAAAAAAAAAAAAGAATCAAAAGGAAACTTTAGAAATAAAAAACACGAAGTTTACTGGACAGGCTCAATAGCAGAAAGGAGATGACAGAGAAGTCACTGAACTTGAAGATATATCAATAAAAAATTATCCAAACTTAACAGAAAATCTTTCTTTTTTCTTTTTCTTTTTTTTTTTTTTTAAAGAACAGTCTCTCTCGGGGCACCTGGGTGGCTAACTGCATCTGCCTTCAGGCAGGGTCCTGGGATGGAACCCCGCACTGGGCTCCCTGCTCGGTGGGGAGCCTGCTTCTCCCTCTCCCTCTCCCACTCCCTCTGTGCTCTCTCACTCTGTCAAATAAATAAATAAAATCTTGGGGGAAAAAAAAGTCTCTCAGGGCCCTGTGGGATAATACTAAAAGCTGTCAGCCTAGGATGCCATATTCAGTGAAAGTATACTTCAGGAATGAAGACAAAGATATTCTCTGACAAAAAACAAAAACAAAAACCAAACAAAAAAGGGGGGCGCCTGAGTGGCTCGGTTGTTAAGCGTCTGCCTTCGGCTCAGGGCGTGATCCCGGTGTTATGGGATCGAGCCCTACATCAGGCTCCTCCGCTATGAGCCTGCTTCTTCTCTCCCACTCCCCCTGCCTGTGTTCCCTCTCTCGCTGGCTGTCTCTCTCTGTCAAATAAATACATAAAATCTTAAAAAAAAAAAAAAAAAAACCTAAGAGAATTCATTGCCAGCAGACCTGCTCTAAATGAAATGCTAAGTTCTTCAGGTGCAATGGAAATGATCCCGGGGGGAACATGGAATTTTGGGGAAAAAGAGCAAGAGAAATGGTAAATGGGTAAATATTAGGGACTATTTTTCTCCTCTTATGTTCTTGAAAACATATAAAATTACTGAGACCAAAAATTATAACATGTAATGGTGGGGGAAAGGGTTAAAGGTATAGGATGTGACACATATGACAACTATAATAAAAAGGCATTGGGAGAAAAGTAATCTATATAGATTTGAAGCTTCTATGTGTTACTTGGAGTGGTAGAATATTAATTCTAAGTAGAATGTGAAGAGTTAAAATATTTATATTATAATCCCTGCAGCAACCAATGAATAACTAGAAATCAAAAAAATTTTAAAGAACCACTTACAATAGCACTGAAACTTGAAATATTTAGATAGAAATATAACAACATATGGTGAAAACTGCAAAATACTGATGAAGGAAATAAAAAAAGACCTAGATAAATGGATAGATACTATCTTCATGGGTTTGAGAAACTCAATATAATTAAAATATCACTTCTTTCCAAATTATCTATAGATTCAACTCAATACCAATCAAAATCCCAGTAGGATTTTTTGGTAGGTATCAACAAAATGATTCTAAAGCTTATATGGAATAGCAAGGAAACTAGAACAGCCAAAATAATTTTGAAAAGAACACCAACTGATCAAGACAGTATGGAACTGGTAAAAAACAAACACACAGATCAATGGAACAGAAAACTCAGAAACAGACCCACAACTATATGGTCAACTAATCTCCAATAAAGCAGGAAAGAATACCAATGGAAAAAAAGACTGTCTCTTCAACAAATGGTGTTGGGAAAACTGTACAGCAATATGCATAAGAATGAAACTGAACCACTTTCTTACACCATACACAAAAATAAAATCAAAATGGGTGAAAGACCTAAATGTGAGACAGGAAACCATCAAAATCCTAGAGAACACAGGTAGCAACCTCTTTGACATCAGTCATAGCAACTTCTTACTAGATCTGTCTCCTGAGGCAAGGGGAACAAAAGCAAAAATGAACTACTGGGGCTTCACCAAGATGAAAAGCTTCTTGGGGCACCTGGGTGGATCAGTTGGTTGAGCAGCTGCTTTCAGCTCAGGTCATGGTCCCAGAGTCCTGGGACCTTGGGCTCCCTGCTCCCTGGGGAGCCTGCTTCTCCCTCTCCCTCCACTGCTCCCCCTGCTTGTGCTCTCTATCAAATAAAATCTTGGGGGGAAAAAAAAGCTTCTGCAGAGCAAAGGAGACAATCAACAAAACTAAAAGGCAACCTACAGAATGGGAAAAGGTTATTTGCAAAAGACATATATGATAAAGGGCTAGTATCCAAAAGCTATTAAAAAACTTACCAAACTCAACACCCAAAAAACAAATAATCCAGTTTTAAAAAATGGGTAGAAGACATGAATAGGTATCTTTCCAAAGGAGACATACAGATGGCTGAAAAGATGCTCCACATCACTCATCATCAGGTAAATACAAAACAAAACTACAATGAGGTATCACCTCACAACTGTCAGAACAGCTAAAGTTAACAGCACAGGAAACAAAAGGTGTTGGTGAGGATGCAGAGAAAGGGGAATCCTCTTGCAAGGTTGGTGGGAATGCAAACTGGTGCAGCCACTCTGGAAAACAGTATGACAGTTCCTCAAAAAGTTAAAAGTAGAACTACCCTATGATCCAGCAATTGTACTACTAGGTACTTACCTAAAGGATACAAAAATAATGATTCAAAGGGATACATGCACCCCAATATTTACAGCAGTATTATTAACAATAGCCAAATTATGAAAAAAGAGCCCAAATGTCCACTGACTGATGAATGGATAAAGAAAATGTGGTGTACACACATACACACACACACAAATATTACTCAGCCACAAAAAGGAATGAAATCTTACCATTTGCAACTACCTAGATGGAGTTAAAGAGTATTATGCTAAGAGAAGTAAGCCAGTCAGAGAAAGACAAATACCATATGGTTTCACTCATATGTCAAATTTAAGAAACAAAACAGATGGACATGGTAGGGGGGAAAGAGAGGCAAAGCAGAAAACAGACTCTTAACTACAGAGAACAAACTGAGGGCTGCTGGCGGGGAGGTGGGTTAAATGGGTGATGGGTATTAAGGAGGGCACTTGTGATGAGCACTGGGTGTTGTATGGAAGAGATGAATCACCAGATTGTAAACCTGAAACTAATGTTACACTGTAGGTTAACTAACTGGAATTTAAACAAAAACTTGAAAAACAAATAAATTGTTATTATTAAGAAAAGAACAGAACACCACCTGATCTCAAAATATACTATAAAGCTATAGTACTGGCAAAAGGATAGATATACCAATCAAAGGAACAGAAGCCAGAAATAGATCCACACAAATATGGCAAAGTGACTTTTTACAAAGATGCTACAATTCAAAGGAAGGAAAAGAGCTTTTTCTAAAAACAGCACTAGAATAATCAAGACATCTATATACCAAAAAAAAAAAAAAAAATCAACTTTAACCTAAACCTCAGACTTTACACAAAATTAATAACGGATCAGACCTAAATATAAAACACAAGACTATAAAACTTCTAGAGGAAAATCTTTGTGGCCTCGGTTTGGGCAAAGAGTTCTTAGATAACAATAGCACAATCCATAAGAAAAACTGATAAATTGGAATTCACCAAAATGAAAAGGACATTGTTAAGAAAATGGAAAGAAAAGCCAGAGACTGGGAGAAAGTATATGCAAATTATATCTTACAAAGGACTTGTATTTAGAATACATATTTTTAAAATCTCTTAAAACCTAATAAGAAAACAAAAATCCAATCTTAAAAATAGGCAAAAGCTTTGAACAGACACTTCACCAAAGAAAATCTACACAGAGGCAGGAAAAAGAACAAGAAAAGATGCTCAACATTATTAGTTATTTGAACACAGGAATTGAAGCCACAATGTCACCACTACAAGCCTACCAGAATGTGGGGGGGGGGGGGGGAGGCAACCTATGAGACAAACCCCAGTGATGCAGAATACATGGTATAACCGGAAACTTCATACACTGCTGATGGGAATGCATAATAATATAGACACAGGACAAAATTCAGCAGCTTCTTATGAGGTTAAACATATACTTACTACAAGCCCCAAAACTCATTATTAAGAATTTACCTGAAAACTTATCTTCACTCAAAAACCTATATAACAAAGTTATATAGGTTTATGCCTACCTGGCAAAAACTGAAAACACCCAAATATCCCACAACTGGGGAATGGTTAAAGAAACTGTGGTATATCCATAATCTACTCAGCAACAGAAAGAATTACTGATACATACAACAATATGAATAAATTTAACATGCAAATTCTAAGTGAAAGAAGCCAGATTCAAGAGGCTACATATTGTATGGTTCCATTTATATGACACCATGGAAGAAACAAAACTACAGGGATGGTGTATAAATCCCTGGTTGCCAGGAATTAAGAGCAGGAGAGGCTTTGAACAAATGGGGTAGCAGGAGGGAATTTTTAAGAAGGCCATTATGGAACTGTTCTATATGTCGATTGTGGTAGCAGATACAGAACTGCAGGCCCTGATCAAAATTCATGGAACTGTACACCCGAAAGTATAAATTTTATATAAATTAAAATATAAATTTAAAATATTGTTATAAAAGTAATTTAACCTACACTGGATCATCTATAATGGAGTTCTGACTGTTTAAAGTACAGTTAAGTGTCAAAACAACGATGTTGAATAGAAGGAACACAGACATGAAATTATCCAGTGCCAGGCACTCTATATACATCATATTTCATTTAATCTTCACACCAATACTTTATACAAGGTAGGCATTATTTACATTTTACAGATGAGGTTTAGAGAGATTATGTCATTTGACACACGATGAAACAGATTAGTAAAATCTGAATATTAGAAAAATTTTATAAAAATTTATGCTGTGGTACCACCCTTAAAGATTCTGATTTAACTGCTTTAGGCTGGGGCCCAATCAAAGGAGAGGAATCATCTATGCATGCTACCAAAATTCTTGATTAATTGAGTAGAAAGTCAATTCAAACTCTTGGTTGAAATAACTCTTCATCCTATTCTTACTGGCGGTCCTCATTTTTTAAGATATAAACAAACAAAAAGATTTAAAAAGTTACGAGCAAAATCAATATAATTAGAAAATTCATACTAGAAGGAGCACATTTAACTTTTACGGCAATGAAACAATTTGAAATCTCTCATATTCTCTAGTGGTAAACTCTAAAACAATGGTCCCTCATTTGGGCTACATATTAAAATCTCTTGAGGAACTTTAAATACTTGGACCTCGCCACAGCAATTCTGATTCAATTGTTTAGAATGGGACATGGGTATGTGAATTTCTCACCCAAAGGTGTTTTTTTTTTTTTTTAAGATGCGTTTATTTTGGAGACAGAGAATAAACACGTGCAGGGGGGAAGGGCAGAGGGAGAGGGAGAGAGAGAATCTCAAGCAGAGTCCTCAGGACCTGAGGGAAAATCAAGAGTCAGATGCTTAAATGACTGAGCTACCCATGCACCCCTACCCAACGTTTGTACCTAAAATTCCCCAGATGATAGTAATATGCAGCCAGAATCAGGAACTACTGCTCTAAATAGTTTCCAACTATGGGAGCTGCGAAAAAGTAAAGTGTATATATAGATCTCCAATATGAACACAGCAGGGTAATACTGTAGTAATTTGAAGAAAATTACATTCTAAGGTTATAGCAGCAGTATATGGTTTGAAAGTAACTACAAAGTTCTGTTTTTAAAAAGTGGGTGTGAATATGGCAACTCTCCCAGCTGAGGCCTTAATATCAAAGCACTATCATCCTCCATCCTTCAATCAAGCGGTTCTCAACTTTGGTAGCACATTAGAATCACATGAGGAACTTTTAAAAACCCAACTGGCAGGCCACATCCCACACACCAAATACATCAGAGGATGAGGGTGAGGGAAGAACCTGGGCACTGGCAATTTTCTGAAAGCTCCCTGGCAATTTCATTACATAGCCAAGGTGAAGAACTACAATTCTAGACGTACACATGTATGCAGATGCCCACGTTTGAGAGTGTGTTTACAAAATAAATAAATAAAAATAAAAGCGTGACAGAATCTCCTGGTAGAATTAATCAAGTTATTCAATGACATTCCTATGATTAGTATTGTGGGGAGGCAACTATTTTTTGAAAGGTCTCAATATACAACCTTCTTATTTTAGGAGAAAGTTCAATATTAAATGAATGGGTTTCATAATATAAAAGAGTAGTCTAAGATGAAACAGCAAAAAACCACTTTTTAACCCAATTAACATTCACAGAAAAGTGTCAAGAGTCCAGCTTTTCATTTATCTCAGAATTTGATCTGCAATGGAATTAACAGGCTATACATTTCAACACTCAGTTTGACAATATTCCTACACAAAAATGGGCTCATAAAAAAAGAATGAAATCTTGCCATTTGCAATGACACGAATGAAACTAGAGAGTACTATGCTAAGCAAAATAAGACAGTAAGAGAAAGGCAAATACGTGGTACGACTTCATGCCTATGTGGAATTTAAGAAACAAAACAAGCAAAAGGAATAAAAAGGGAGAAATGCAAACCAAGAAACAGACTCTTAACGATAGAGAACAAAATGATGGTTATGGGGGGATTAAAGAGTGCACCTGCTGTGATGAGCACCAGGTGATGTACGGAAATGCTGAATCACTATACTGTACACCTGAAACTGATATAACACTATGTTACCTATGCTGGAATTTAAATAAAAACTTAAAAAAAATGGCCTCATTTTTACATTATGTTTCCATCTAGTTTAATCTATAAGAGCTCCTTGAGAGCTGCTGATGATCCAAATTTTACACACTTGCTTTGTAATGCCTTAATATTAGAAACCAAAAAGCCAGAAAATATAAAAACTTCTGTATAGAAGGAAGTATTTGCAACACCTACAATAAACAGTAAATAAGCAAACATACAAGTCTATATAAAAAACAATCCAACACAAATGGATGGTTTATGAATTTTAATAATACAATTGGCTGAAAAAGAAGAAAATATTCAATCTCCTTAATTACAACAAGTGTTTTTAATCTACCACAATGGCTAAGATCTTAAAAATTTATAATATCCAGGGACAAAGTAAGGGAAATATTTCATGTTAGGGAAATCCAACTTTTGAGAGTAGTTTGGCAGAACTGATCAAAATTAAAAACCCACATGACCTAGGAAAGGATCTAAAGATTCCACTTCCAGAAACCTACTCTGCAGAAATATGTAAGTGGGGGAGGGGGGCACCTGGGTGGCTCAGTCTGTTAGGCATCTGCCTTTGACCCTGGTCATGATCCCAGGGTTCTAGGATCAAGCCCCACATCAGGCTCCCTCTCCCCATGCCACTCCCCATTCCTGTGCTCACTCACACTCTTGCGCTCTCTCTGTCGAATAAATAAAATCTTTTTTATAATTTCTTTCTTTTCTTTTTTTAAGATTTTATTTATTCATTTGAAAGGGAGAGAGACACAGAGACAAAAGCAGGGGGAGAGGCAGAGGCAGAGGGAGAAGCAGACTCCCCACTGAGCTGGGAGTCAGAAGTGGACCTCAATCCCAGGACCTGGAGATCATGACCTGAGCCAAAGGCAGATGCTTAACCATCGTGAGCCACCCAGGTGCCCCAATAAATAAAATATTTTTTAAAAATATGTTAAGTGTAGAGGCGAAGAGTAAGAAATTTCACGTGCACATTATTTGGAAAAGCAATAAAGCAAAGATAACCTACATCTCTCCAAAGGGGGATTGCCTATAAATTATGCCATCCATACTTAGAATATTATGCAATAAAAAACAAACAAACAGGGGCGCCTGGGTGGCACAGCGGTTAAGCGTCTGCCTTCAGCTCAGGGTGTGATCCCGGCGATCTTGGATCGAGCCCCACATCAGGCTCTTCCGCTATGAGCCTGCTTCTTCCTCTCCCACTCCCCCTGCATGTGTTCCCTCTCTCGCTGGCTGTCTCTATCTCTGTCGAATAAATAAATAAAATCTTTAAAAAAAAAAAAAAAGATCTGTAAGCACTGACATGGGAGGATATCCACGAGACTTCACTGAGTGAAAAAAGGAAGTTACTGAGCAATGTACAATATTCCATTTTTTAGTTAAAATAAGTCCTTTTTTTTTTTTTTTAAGATTTTATTTGAGAGAGGGAAACATGAGCGGAGGGGAGGAGCAGAGGGAGAGGAAGAAGCACACTCCCCTTAAGCTGGGAGCCCAATGCCGGACTCCATCCCAGGACCCTGAGATGACCCGAGCAGAAGGCAGTTGCTTAACAGAATGAGCCACCCCGGCACCCCTGGGTAAAGTTCTATGACATACTCAATAGGTAATAAAATGTTTAGAAGGACTTACATTAAAGCTGCTCTGGAGTTACCATCCCTGGAGGCTGGTCTGGGAATGGGGTGAAAAAATGTGGGTTTTTTTTTTATACTTTATAATGATATGAATAGAAATTTAGAGTATTTATTACTTTTATAATAACCAACTATAAACAGTATAAGGCCTTGCTTCTCAAACTGTAGTTCACAAAATCACAATCACCTGAGTCTGTTAGAAATTCAGAATCCTGGGGCGCCTGGGTGGCACAGCGGTTAAGCGCCTGCCTTCGGCTCAGGGCGTGATCCTGGCGTTATGGGATCGAGCCCCACATCAGGCTCTTCAGCTATGAGCCTGCTTCTTCCTCTCCTGCTCCCCCTGCTTGTGTTCCCTCTCTCGCTGGCTGTCTCTATCTCTGTCAAATAAATACACAAAATCTTTAAAAAAAAAAAAAAAAAGAAAGAAATTCAGAATCCTAAGTCCCAATCCACATCTACTGAATCATTTCAACCAGACTCTCAAAAGTTCCTGAGGTGATGTACACGTACAGTGAAACTGACAAGCATTGATACAAACTGCAGAAAGTTCTGAGAGTTGGTTATACTATGAAAGGTTTCATTTCCAATTTTGTAGATTTAATTAAATACTTAATTTCTTTAAGAAATTATCATGTATAATTCAGGTATAATTTTTCTTCTCTTAAAAGGTATGTAAGTATGTTGAGAGCTTTACACTAAGAGTCACTAAAAACTGCAATATAATTAATGCCTAGTCAATGACATTCAACAGAATAAATTCTTTATGTACCCAAAGTTCATACAGAACCATATACAAAATAGAACAGTATTTGTCACCAAAAGATGCTCTTCTTGACTTTGATCATTCAGGGTTTGGTAAAGAGTACAAAAACGCAAACTAGGTATCTTGAACAAAGGGGGAGTTAATAAAAGGAATTCATGCTTAATCGGTAGAAGGACTGAGCAGTGGGGCTGTAAGGCTATGTCTATAATGAATGACACCAGAACACAACACACTGAATGACAAGGAGCTCTCCCTACTTAAGCCACCAATGGAACCACTAAATTTAAGTATAGCAGATGATTGTGATCCAAGGATTAGAAAGCAGGAATCAGGAAGTCATCACTACCACTGCCACAATTGCCTCTAGATACCCAGGAAGCCAGGTGACGTACACAACAAAACAGTCTAGCTGCTGCCTTTGCCACAAATACCTCTTGATACTGCAGAAAGATGAAGAACGGACAATGCACTGCTACATTTCTGCTACTGCAGAAAAATCTCACATTCTTACAACCCAACAAAAAAAAGGCGGGGCGGGGGGGGACAGTGGCAGAAAAGAGAAATAGTTTTTGGCTTCCTAACCTAACACGGCACAGAAAGGTACTTTGGAGAATTGAGGAAAATAATCACAAAATTCCCAAATGGCTTAAAAGCTATATGCATTTAAAACAAATTTACAACTAAAGAACACTAATCCTCAAAGTTTCCCGCTTCAAATATGTACTTCTAAGCTACCCTTAAGAAGGAAGGCAAAAGAGAGGGGGAATTTGTTGAAGGTAATGTTGTTAAGAGACTTTCCCACTGGAAATGCTTCTCGGAAGATTACTTCGGCAAAAATTTCAGTTTAACTCACTACCCCTGGAGATTCATTAAAATGAAAATTTAACACTGACAAGCTTTGACCAAATATAATTCTGTAGATCCATGGTACTTAACTTGAAATTTTGCTGAGGTATGCATTTGAAGTACAAATGTAATCCTGATGTACCAAAACTTGTTAATGAATGCATTTAGTGAACTACCATCAATAACATCTCAAATTTGGCTTTGCTTTCTCCACTTGCCCTTGTACATGCATTTTATGAAGGCAATTACTTCCTTCTATGTCATCTCAAATTTGGAGAGTCAAGATTTCACCTCTGTAAGAATGTCAAGAATTTAATCAGAATTTAATAAAATGTTTCTGTAAAAAGAAGAAAGGATCCTATCATTGTGTGTAATCATTTGGTTTATTCTGTAAAAATTCAACTGCAAACCAAACAGGGACGTGTGATGAAAGGGATACATTAATATGAAGGGTGGGTAAAACTACTTTTCATCAGAAAACACTGTCTTTACATAGCACTGTATGCTTCAGCATCTAGTTGATCAAGAGCCAAGTCACCTCCAACAAACATAACCCTGGTTTTAAACATGTACCATTACATGAGGCCCCGTGCAAGGTAAGATTTTCTTGGGTCTCAGTCTCCTAAGGGTGAAAAAGTTCCACGTACTCTTTCGAGGGGAGAAAAAAATCCTATAGATAAAAGCATAAGAACCAAAAGGAAAGGCCAAGAACCAGGTAACTACCAAGTCCAAATTACTTTGGCATAATGGAGTTAATTTAAACTATAAATGAAGATTCTATATAGACCACCTTATGTTACTTTACTATTTTTGCAGTAGTTCAGAACTATTAGAGAATTATTTAAGAATCTTCTTAGTTATCTATTCATAAGCTCACCTCTGGGTTCCAATTGTCAAGCCCGAAGTATTAGCATTCTATACATAGCTATTGTGGCACACACTGACAAAGTTCCACAAACACACAACCAAAACATTTGAGCGACCTCAGGGTACTGCACTTCACTTGACACAAACACTAGCCATCTCCAAACTACCTAAAGATGGCATACCAAATTGAATTAGTTCCGCAAAGTGAAATGAATATTGAGTGTTGTATAATGTTATCTCTTCTTCTGGAAGCACTTCAAAAAAAATAGATACATACACATCCCCAACTACTTCTTAATAGCAAATTTTAACAGTACAGTATTTGAACTAGTACTTCCTCCTTTCTCATCATAGCAAATCAAAATACCTATTGGTACGTGGTAGGATTCTGATTAGTAATTCACTATTTCTTACTTACACTCTACATATGTGTATATGGTACACAAGAATTTGTAAAATATAACCATAAGTGAGATTCTTTGAAAATCATAATGCTTATTTAAAGGAATATAGAAAGTTTTAATTTGTATCTCAGAAAGACCCTATTAAAAAAAGCCACTGTACATTTCTTTCGAGCTCAAAAAGTAGCCATAAATCCAAATGACCTTGAAATAGACCACTTCTTACAAATCAAAACCACAATGAGATACCACCTTACACCAGTTAGAACGGCAAAAATTAACAGAACAGGAAATAACAAATGTTGGCGAGGATGTGGAGAAAGGGGAACCCTCTTACACTGTTGGTGGGAATGCAAGCTGGTACAGTCACTCTGGAAAACAGTATGGAGGTTTCTCAAGATGTTAAGAATAGAGCTACCCTATGACCCAACAACTGCACTACTAGGTATTTACCCCAAAGATACAGATGCAGTGAAAAGAAAGGGCACATACACCCTAATGTTCATAGCAGCAATGTCCACAATAGCCAAACTGTGGAAGGAGCCGAGATGCCCTTCAACAGATGAATGGATAACGATGATGTGGTACCTACATACAATGGAATATTATTCAGCCATCAGAAATGATAAATACCCACCATTTGCAACGAAATGGATGGAACTAGAGGGAATTATGTTAAGTGAAGTAAGTCTAACAGAGAAAGACAATTACATAGTTTCACTCATATGTGGAACACAAGCAATAGCATGGAGGACCATAGGGGAAGGGAGGGAAATCCAAAGGGGGAGAAATAAGAGAGGGAGATGAACCATGAGAGATTATGGACCCCAGGAAACAATCTGAGGGTTTCGGAGGGGAGGAGGGTGGGGGGAGGGGGTAACAGGGTGATGAGTATTGAGGAGGGCACATGCTGTGATGAGCACTGGATGTTACACTTAACTCGTGAATCACTGAACGCTATCTCAAAAACTAATTATGTGCTATACAGTGGCTAACTGAACATAATAAAAAAATAAATTAAAAACAAAACAAAAAGGGGCGCCTGGGTGGCACAGTGGTTAAGCGTCTGCCTTCTGCTCAGGGCGTGATCCCGGGGTGATGGGATCGAGCCCCACATCAGGCTCTTCCACTATGAGCCTGCTTCTTCCTCTCCCACTCCCCCTGCTTGTGTTCCCTCTCTTGCTGGCTGTCTCTATCTCTGTTGAATAAATAAATAAAATCTTAAAAAAAAAAAAAAAACAAATAGACCATTTCTATTCTATATACAGAGGTACACAAATATACTTCTGTACCATTTAAACGAAGTTTTATAACCAAGCTGTAACAGGCCATGTACATCTCCAGTACGTTCTCCTTCCAATTGTTCTCAAAATACACAGGCTCAATGACTAAGAATCATGAAAAAGTAGCATGTGGCATATACAACTGGAACCTTCCTCCCTTCATGAATTTTATAATGCCCAGACTGAGAACACTTCTACATATATTTGCTGAGAGGATTTTAAAGAACGCAGATAGCAGTGCTCACTTCAGCAGCACATATACAAAAATTGAAACAATAGAGCCTCTGTGCAAGGATGACATGCAAATTCAGGAAGTGCTCCATATTTTTGTGTGAGTTTGGAGAACATCAATTAAGCAAGAATTTTCTTGATTGTTGAAAAATGACTTGGTTATGCTCATCTACCCCTGCTAGAAGTTTACACAGTATATTAACATAGTGCATAATAAAACAACAAAAAAGTAAAGGGGGGGAAGGGAAGAAGAACGATATCACTAAATGTGGACCTTTGATAATGGAGTTGCATTGATTCACTGTTTAAACATTTTTTAGGGCGCCCGGATGGCTCAGTCAGTTAAGCGTCTGCCTTCAGCTCAGGCCATGACCCCAGGAAACTGGGATGAGTCCCGCATCGGGCTCCCTGCTCCGTGGGGAGCCTGCTTCTCCCTCTGCCTCTCATGAATAAATAAATAATTTTTCTAAAAAACATTTTTTAAAATGTGTTTATTTATTTGAGAGAGTACACGCATGTGCATGAGCAGGGGGAGTGTCAGGGGGGAGGGATAAGCAGGACTTCCCCCCCCCCCCCCCCGCCCCCGGCCACTTAGCAGGAAGCCAGACATGGGACTTTATCCCAGGACCCTAAGATCATGACCTGAGCCGAAGGTAGACAGTTAACCGAGTCATCCAGGCACCTCTGTTTAAACATTTTTTTTAATTTAGTGTATGTGCATAGTTTTAGATGTTAATTATAACATCAAGGTTTAACAATCCTCCCTGCCACATCTCAGTCACTACTGATTTCCAAACCTCTGAGGCAAGCATTTTAAATTATTTTTCCTGTTTCTTCTGGTATTTACTACTTTTATCCTAAATAATATGCTTTTGTTCAGATAGTTACTCTTTCTCTTTTAGATATTAACTATTACCATCCTTGTAAATGATGAAGATTCAGCACTTAACATTCACCTTCCCTCCAATCTTTCTTATATAATTTTATCATCATTTTTATTTAAGCCACTATCCATTGTTTCTAACAATCATAACAGGAATTCCAGAGAGGAGAAAGAAGAAAATTACCAAAGCAGTATTAAAATTCATTTCCCTAAGCTTTAGAAGGACACAAGTCTTCCAGTTGAAAGTGTCTACCAAGGCCCAACAAAATGAGAAGATTCACGCTTAACACATCTCTTCAGACAACCAAGGATAAAGAGAAAAGGCTGAAACTTTAAAAAGTCATCAAGAAACAAGAAGCAGACTGGTACTGGACTTAACAGCAACAGTTAAGTGCAGAAGGCAGTTATCTTTCATAAACATTCCAGTCTAGACTTTCTCAGCTGAATCACCCACCGACCAAATCTGAAGGCAAATTAAAGACACCATCAGGGCCACAACAAATAGTATCATAGGAAAAGTTACATGGGAGTTAAATTAAGGATGTAGCCCCTCAAATGAGATTAAATCAAGAAAAAGACACAGATCTAAGAAACAGAGGCTCCAACTCAAGAGTACAGTAAGAGGCTTAGCGGGAAGGGCATCCTGATTAGAAGAGCAGGAGGGAGGGCTCCAGGAGAGTGTCAATACAATCCAAATGACCTTCACACCGGAAGCACTGTTCTCTGGAAGGTCCAGAGCATTTGGCATTAAGCCTGTTTAAAAAAGAAAAAAAGTAATAATCCTAATATACTGCTTGGACTGTCATAAAACAAACATTGTTCAATAGTGTCACTTAAAAAAAATCAAGCTATTAGCAAATTAAGACTTGGCTACGATCACAAATCAAAAGGACTTTGATAACAAAAATATAGGTGGCACAGAGCGGGTTATCAAAGGTGAGAGAAGAAAGGAAGAAGAAAATGTCAAAAGGTAATGGAAAAGAAAGAGGTATATTAAAGTTATAAATGTAATCATTTGGAGATGATAATAACTTTTTCATTTGTTACCACATGCATGTTTAAAACAACAAGCTGGAGAAAAGAGCTACAGTAACAATCATACATTAAGAACTCATTAAGAAAAGGTGCAAAGGATATGAAAAGACAGTTTAGAAAAATGTTAAATTAAACCAAGCAATATTTTATCAGGCTAATGAAAATTTTAAGATTCTTAATAGTGTCAGCAAACGTGCAAAGAAAATGACAGTTCACACACTATTGGTGTAAAGATAAACTCAGTAACCTTTGAAAACGTTCCATCATATTTATAAAAACTGTAAATGTCTTTACCCAAAGTCCAGCAAACCCACTTCCAAGGTTAGGTTAGGTCAAGAAAGGAAAAGGAAGGGAACAATAGGAAGGAGACACACAATACAGGGTGGAAAAAATGCCAAACTGATATGTTCATATCAGAAAATACTGTACAAACAATATTTAAATCCACAGTAATACTGAAGGAAAAAAATTGCAACTTACAGAATAAAGTGGAACTGGAGCAGGAAGCAGGAAAGAGCACCAATAAAACCCATTTATTTTTCTTCTAAAATATTTCAATTGTAGATTGACATTTATTGACATAAGTACACTATTTTTTTTTAAAAAAATCAAATCTTAGCAATGATAGATCCAGTTAACAGTTCCCAACTTCACACCCTAAGAATCCCTTTTCAAAAAGACATTAACCAAATTTTGTAGAGGTACCACCAGCATCCATTTTAAAAGGGAAAACAACTGAAAAGTAGAAGTTCTTTCTGAAATAGTGGCAGAGTCAGGATTAGAAGAAAGCCAGGTCTCTAAAATTCAGAATTATTTTGCTTTATATTGATCTAGATTGGACAATTTTAAAGAAATTATACAATGTGACAAATACTCATTTTAATACTGACATACTATACAAGGTAAACAATGATTTACAATCTAGACTATGAAATACATAAAATACATTTGGAAGAAGGGGCTAATATGAAAATAGGAAAGTAAAAAAGATAACCAAAAAGGTTTCCAAGACCAAAAAAAAAAGGGGGCTCTCAAACCCCAAAACACATCAACACAATTGATTCAAAAAACCTCTACTATGGTATACCATGAAACTTCAAAATCCATTTCCACATTTAAGAGAAAGCAGACTACTTCTTCTCAATGTAGGATACAGCTCATTATAGTATTAACTACTAACCTCAGCCTTTGGGGCCAGAATTTAAGCAGTGGCTACTTGAGATCTTAGGTTTTATAGTCATTTTGAAAATCCAGCAATCTTCACTGAAAACCAAATACAAACCTGTGTCTCCCTTTTCACTTGAGAAGCCTTGAAAAGTGCTATATTAACCTATTTAGAAAAACATAGCCCCTTCCTTCTAGAAGCATATCAACAAAGAAAATGACGCAAATATCTGTATCATTCGGCTATCCCTAGAAGCTCACTTTGTCAGCCAATACTAGAATAATATAAATAAGCAACCTCATACTTTACCTTATATGTAAGCTTTCCATTTCTTTTTCTTCAAACATTTGCATTGTACTGCCTGAGTTCTTAAAGCTTGCCTCTGATTTAGTCTTAGAATTCAGTATAAAAAAATGCTGTTATTCTCTCATTCTAACACAGCATTTAAAAAAGAAAGAAGCCAGGTATTGGTATTGTAACCGCTATCATTTTGCAAGCAAATGGATACAAATATCTAAGCAAATGGTACAAATATTTAAACAGAAATCCTTAAACTTCCTCATAGAAGTTAAACAATCTGGAAAATTTAGATTATTTCCAAAAAAATTTTCCAGATTTGGACATATAAAATATACACACATGGCCAGATCTAGCTTTCCTTCTCCTTTTTCTCCCACAGTTTTACCAATGGGTCCTCTGTCATCATAGTTTCTGAAAATCAATCAGGTCCATGAATCAAGCAAGTAACATTAATATCCTCCATTTAACCATTTCTTCTATTATTCAGCATTTTTTTTTTTTTTAAAAGATAGTGGCAAACACCAATTTACTTTGTTGCCTAAGTGCCAAGTAAGATTCTGGTTTAAAAAATAAAAATAAAACTGTGCCCTTTATAAGTGGATATATCAAATTTGTCATGTCAGAACAGGCTTGTCATCAAGATTTACAGGATAAACAGTGTGCCCTTAAATAATGAGGTATGTGCTGTCAAAATGTGCTTGCACATATATGTGTTTAATGGTCCTTTAATGACTTGTCTTTGGAATGATTCTGTCCTACCTTTGCTGCTGCAGCCCGCCTGTCCTTTGCATCACTGAATTCATACTTCTGGAAGTACCCAATATGCACTGTAACAGACAGATGGACAGATCAATGGGCCACAGCGGCAAAGGCCAGATAGACAGACTTGATAAAAATTAAAATCAAGGTATATAAAGGGAAGGGGGAAACCAGAAGAGAACATATCTACCTATATTCTATAAGCAAAACACCTGAACTTCAGGCCTACAATCATCCCATACACATACCCAAATAAACTATTTTTGATTTCCATATCGCTCCCTCTTTCAAGTAGAAATAGTTCCACTGCAATAGGCAAAATAATCAGTATTTTTAATACCATCAACAGTTACAGAGCAGGCATTTCTGTAACCATGCCACACAATTTCTTCAGAGGTAGTCACTACTTAACACAAAATAATTTTTCACATCCAAAGACTTTCTATGCCAAAATTAATAAGGCAATTATTACATGCAGAAAACTTCTATAATACCAAGGTCTATGTGATTAAAGTATACTTGGAATCACAAAGTAAAAGTAATATTTCGGCATTTTACCATTCTACATTTCCCTGTCTTTCTATGTAAAAATGGTTGCTAGCACCACAACTTTGGGGGCTTAAAGGAATACATTAGTATCATTTAGGCCAGTTACCAAGATACAGTAAAACACACACAAAATTACCAACAGTATCTCTAAAATCTACTTATAGAGTCCTCCTGTTACTTCAAATACATTCAAACAAGTATTCACACTTCAAGAAATTTCTGAGTTATTTTTAAAACACACCTTAATATCTCAAAATGCTAGCTTGCTTAAGCTTCATTAAAAGCTTAGATCTGTGTAAGTCATTTTAATCAAACATTTTATCATGCATGCATCTAAGATAATGTAGATTCTTTCTCCATGTTTAAGAAAGACTGAGGAGAAACATTTCCCCTTTCATTTCCAAGGGATCTATACATTTCTTGTAACCTCTCAAAAACATAAGCAGATAATTAGACATGATAATCAAATGTAATGCATGATCCTGGATGGAATCCTAGACTAGAAGAAGAAAAACTATAAAATGACATATTGGACAATGGCAGAAATGTGGGGGCGCCTGGGTGGCTCAGTCGATAAGCGGCTCAGGGCGTGATCCTGGCATTATGGGATCAAGCCCCGCATCAGGCTCCTCCACTGAGAGCCTGCTTCTTCCTCTCTCACTCCCCCTGCTTGTGTTCCCTCTCTCGCTGGCTGCCTCTCTGTCAAATAAATAAATAAAATCTTAAAAAAAAAAATTGCAGAAATGTGAATGTGGTATGTATATTAGTATTTTCTCTGATAACATTATTCAAATATAATTCACATACCATAAAATTCACTTTTATGAAGTATGTATGTACATCAGTAGTTTTGATTATATTCAGAGCTGTGACACACAGTTCTGTCAACCATTAATTTTAGAACATTTCATCAGCCCAAAAAGAAACCTTACACCCATTAGCAGCCACTCGCCATTCTCCCTTTCTCTACCCAGCCTCTGACAAACACTCATCTTTTTGTCTCTGTGGCTTTACCTATTTGGGACATTTCATAAAAGTGGCCTTGGGACACCTGGGTGGCTCAGTTGGTTAAGAGTCCAACTCTTGATTTCAGCTCAGGTCATTATCTCAGGGTTGTGTAGTCGAGTGCCATGTTGGGCTCTGCGCTCAGGGCAGAGTCTGCTGGAGACTGTCTCTCTCCCTCTACCTCTCCTTCTGCTTGCGCAAGTGCACTCTCTATCTCTAAATAAATAAAATCTTAAAAAAAGGAGGGGAGCATCATAAAGTATGAGGCCTACTGTGACTGGTTCCTTTTTTATTTACTCTTGCTTATCTAGGAAGGTCAACAAGCTGAGGGCTTCCCATGGACATCAAATAAATGTTTTATTGAGGGAATGGAGAGGAATAATTAATCTGGAAGTCAGTTAAATGAAGGCTGCTTAAAGTTTCAGCTAAACTACTTTTTAACTACACATTTTACAGATGAGGAAAGAGAATTTATTAATAAGAGAATTAAATAACTGACACAAAATCATAAAACTGATAAAAAGCAAAGCTGGACCTGAATTTAGCTCTATATACGATGCCAAAGACTTAACCACTAAGCTATTTTGTCTCTTAATGAAATTCACCAATTCTCACTGATTCTACCTCCTAATTGCTTGAATGCCTTCTCTCTATTCCAGCCTTGCTAACATCATCAAATATTTCTTCCTCAAATTATTGTAATAGACTTCTCGCTACTCTCCTTGCTTCCTAATCTCATCCTATTCTCATTTATTCCCTATACTGCCATCAAAGTGGTCTTTCTAAACACTAATCTTACATTAATTTGTTTCACTAGGTCCTAGGGGATAAATGCATCTCATTTAGTACTACGTTAAAATCTTTCATAAACTGCCTGTCTAGCCTCAGCTCCTACCAAACTACTTCCCACACCAGACCATTAGCAGCCTCTGCCTTTGTACATTCTATTCCTTCTCTTCCTCTGGCTGGATGGCTTCTCCAATCCCACCTGCCTAGTGAGCTATGATTATTCGTTTTTCAAAACCTAGCTTCAGATCCATTTCCACCAGGAATTATCAGTCCTTCCCAGAAAAAAAAAATTAAGCATTCCTTCTCTGACCTTGTATGACAGATATATGTCAGTGATATGCCGCACATATGACTGTATTTTAACTTATTTATACATGCCTCTTTAAAGAGTTGTCCAATATTTTTATTCACCCAGCATAGTGTAGCAGCTAAAGAAATATCAATTGGCAAAAAATCAAGTACTCAACTTATTTAATGTTCACAATTAAAGTGAAGTATTATGTTTAAGATCCCTTTAGCCTCAGAGAATATGCAATGAGAAAGACAGCCTCTTCAACAAATGGGGCTGGGAGACTGGATGGCTACATGCAAAATAATGACCACTGGCTTACACCATACACAACAAAGATAAATTTAAAATGGATTAAAAAACCTAAATGCGAGACCTGAAACCATAAAAATCCTAGAAGAGAAACACAGGCAGTAATTTCTCCGACATTGCACGTAGCAACTTTTTTCTAGATAGGTCTCCTGAGGCAAGAGAAACAAAAGTAAAACTGAACTATTGGGACCACATCAAAACAGAAAGCTTCTGCACAGCAAAGGAAGCAATCAACAAAACTAAAAGATAAACCTACAGAATGGGAGAAGATATCAGCAAATGACATATCCTATGAAGGGTTAATATCCAAAGTATATAAAGAACTTACACAACTCAACACCCAAAAACTAAATAATCCAATTAAAAATGGGCAGAAGACATGAACAGACATTTCTCCAAGAAAGAAATACAGATGGCCAAGAGACACACGAAAAGATGCTCAACATCACTCATCATAAGGGAAATACAAATCAAAATATAATGAGATATCACCTCGCATCTATCAGAACGGCTAAAATTGAAAACAAAAGAAACAACAGGTGTTGCAGAGGATGTGGACAAAGAGGAACCCTACCTAGTGCACTACTGATGGAGTGCAAACTAGTGCAGCCACTCTGGAAAACAGTATGGAATTTCCTTAAAAAGTTAAAAATAGAACTACCTTATGATCCAGTAATCACACTACTGGATATATACCCCCCACAGCCAAAAACACTCATTCAAAGGGATACATGTACCCTTATGTTTATTGCAGCAGTATTTGTAACAGCCAAGTTACGGAAACAGCCCAAGTATCCACTGATAGGTGAAAGGATAAAGATGTGATACACACACACACACACACACACACACACACATGAATGTTATTCAGCCATAAAAAAGAATGAAATCTTGCCATTTGCAACATGGATGGAGGTAAAGAGTATTATGCTAAGTGAAACAGCCAGTCAGAAAAAGGCAAATACCATATGATTTCACTCATGTGTGGAATTTAAAAAACAAAACAAAAAAGGAAAACCAAAGAAAAAAAAAAGAGAGAAAGATAAACGAAGAAGCAGACTCTTAACTACAGAGAGCAAACTTGATGGTTCCAGAAAGGAGGTGGGTAGAGGATTAGGTAAAATAGGTAAAGGGGATTAAAGAGTACACTTATCATGATGAGCACTGAGTAATGTATAGAACTGTTGAACCACTATATTGTATATCTAAAACTAATATAACACTGTATGTTAACTGTACTGAAATACTGAAATTAAAATAAACCTAACAAAAAAATTTTTTAAAAAGTACATGTGAGAGGGCGCCTGGAAGGCTCAGTTAAGCATCTGCCTTCAGCTCAGGTCATGATCCCAGGGTTCTGGGACTGAGTCCCACATCAGGCTCTCTGGTCAGCAGAGAGTCTGCTTCTCTCTGTCACTCCCCCCCCCCCCCAAATAAATAAATAAAATCTTAAAAAAAAATACGTGTGAGGCCTTTAGCAGTCAAGAAACTCCTGGGCATTCCTGAAAAATCCATTCTCAGCACGCAGCATTCCTTCCCATCCACTGTAATCCCATAATTTAGAAAAACAAATGCCCCCACTCCCAAATATCCTAGGGTTCTGAAGGCATTTTAATTGAGCAAATAACCTTAAAAGACACAGCAGCAAGAATCTGAAGGTCCATTCTCAGACTGGATGAACTTTTTCCTTAGCTTATGGCTGCATGCACATACTTATCACAACTCTATTGTGGTTCTTCAACTTTTATCATAATATAGTAATTTGGAAAACCAATTTCATCTATGTGGTTTATGTCACACTATAGAAATGAGTAGTTCTGGTGGTGCTAATCCTTTTTTTTTTTTTTTTTTTAAAGAGATGGAGAGGGGCAGGGGCAGAGGGAGGAGAGAGAGAGAATCCTAAGCAGGCTCCACGCCCAACGCCCAGCTCCATCTCACAACCCGGAAATCATGACCTGAGCCAAAATCGAAGAGTACGACACTTAACCAACTGAGTCGCCCAGGCGCCCCCATACTAATCCCTTCTTAAAACAATTGTAGGCAGCCCTCTCTCAATCAGGAAGCATGGGGTAGCCAGAGCACTGGCAGCCTCCCTAGGAAGTCAGTCAGACCTAGAGAGACTACTTTTTAAATCTCTCTTCAAAGATTTGTTAGCATACACTGGAACTGTCAAGCTTTGACACACAAGTGAGCTAGGGGAAAGGTGTCTAATCTTTGACACTTCATTTTAATAAAAATTAAACTGATTAAATTCATTCACTAAATGACTAAACTATACAATCAGAATAAGAAATATTCTACAATTGTAGGACGTTGAACAGTTTATATGTGTGACTCATTTTTATACATTACATTTTCCTCAAAAGTATAGTCGAATGAGAATGCAAGGAAGTGGAACACAAGAGGCCCTGGCTAGCTGGGTAGCTACACAGAACACACATGCACACAAACACACACACACACACACACACACACACACACACACACCTTCAAAAAAAATAAAAGAATGTGGACCTGTTCCAATAGGAGAAAATGGAGAAAGTGAATATTCAGGGGGAAAGCATCATATCCTTCTAGTTCTTCTTATTACCAGAAAAAGATGGGTAGGAGATGAGCTTTTACCCAGACCACTGTTTCAGTTTTCACAGGCTTTTGCAGATCTAAATATTCCAAAGTGATTTTATTAAAAGAGATGTCATAGAATACACAGTGCTTTTTTTTGTTCCTAAATTAATAGAACAACTTTGTAGACAGGGAGAAAAAAAAAAATCAGCCTCAGAAATTCATAAAATAATCCTAACAAGATATTTAGGGTCTCAAGAGGAGGATAAACATCAAGTTAGAAGGGTGGAGGTTCTACTTTTAAGAGAAAAGTATTAAAAATGAAGATATTAATAACAGTGATTGCCTCTGTGGGAGTAAACCAGGTAGTGAAGATATTAAGGTAGGAGATTCTTTACTTTATCTTTAGTACTTTTTGAATTTTAAGCCAAGAAAATACATGCATAGTCAAGCAATATATTTTTTTTAAATCCTAAAGAAAGTCTTATCAACTATCTTAGAATACCGAGGTTGTTTAAAAAATTTTTTTAGGGGCACCTGAGTGGCTCAGTTGGTTAGGTGTCTGCCTTCGGCTCAGGTCATGATCCCAGAGTCCCAGGACAGGATGGAGCCCCATGTCATGGAGCCCCACATCAGGCTCCCTGCTCAGCAGGGAGTCTGTTTCTCCCTGTGACCCTCCCCCTTCTCGAGCGCTCGCTCACGCGCTCTCTCTCTCAAATAAATAAAATCTTTAAAAGAATTTTTTTTTATTTTTTTTTTATTTTTTTTTTTAATTTTTTTTTTTTTTAAGATTTTATTTATTTATGTGACAGAGAGACAGCCAGCGAGAGAGGGAACACAGCAGGGGGAGTGGGAGAGGAAGAAGCAGGCTCCCAGCAGAGGAGCCCGATGTGGGACTCGATCCCGGCACGCCGGGATCACGCCCTGAGCCGAAGGCAGACGCTTTAACGACTGCGCTACCCAGGCGCCCCAAGAATTTTTTTTTTAAATCAAAGGTTATGGAGTTGAGTTCAGTCACATTGACCTCAGCTTGCAACTTACTTCTGTATTTTGTGCTGGTTACACAGAATGAAGAAAATCCTGATTATAATTATAAAGATAAGTCTGCATTGCAATTTCAGGATATTTTTCACTTAATCTGACTCAGGAGCTTAAAAAAGGGAGTAGAAAACATTTTATTCAGGGGGCGCCTGGGTGGCACAGCGGTTAAGCGTCTGCCTTCGGCTCAGGGCGTGATCCCGGCGTTCTGGGATCGAGCCCCACCTCAGGCTCCTCCGCTATGAGCCTGCTTCTTCCTCTCCCACTCCCCCTGCTTGTGTTCCCTCTCTCGCTGGCTGTCTCTATCTCTGTCGAATAAATAAATAAAATCTTAAAAAAAAAAAAAAAAAGAAAACATTTTATTCAGGGCTAACTAGTTAACACTGTCTAGCAACTGCCTTTATTTTTATATATGCAGAGTCAGAATAAATGTATAGAACACGATTAATTATATGGTAACATTAAGATGAAAAGATGAACTTGTTACTACAAAACCTTCCAATGTCTACAATGAGGGTATGAATAAACACATCTGTCCTTGCCTTCTCTGGCATTTATTTAACTGAACAGGGTACATGTGCTGCTGTAGTATTCCACCTTATGTAACTTTCTTGAGCAGACACGCACAACTCTGAATCCAAAATACCAGTGCATAGTAATATTCCTAATCAACAATCCATAAGAAGTAAAGCAGAAGCTTTATTCTGGATTCTACACACAAAAAAATGTTAGTCTGGATATAGTTTAATGCACTGGTAGTCTCTGATATGCTATCAGGAGGAAGGGTTAGAACCAGGTAGCTTCAAATAAAAAAAAGCTACAGAGAGACTATTAACATATGGAGAAAATGGAAATCACAGCTGTTCAAATATGAAATGCACTCACTTCTAGAAGTGGCTGTGAGTGTTTAAGTCACTGTAAGAACAGGGTGAGGGACCACTTAACAGGGAGCTAGTGCTTAGTAAGTGGTTGGCCACAACAACCTTTAAGATCCCTTTTCATCCTTGTCAATCTGACTCTGTGTGAATCAAAAACAGTGTTGACTCTGGTATGAGACAAAGATTAGGTAAATTTACTGCCATCCTTAATTCTTTTTGTTTGTTCGTTTTAAGTAGGCTCCACGGATGGAGCCCAATGCAGGGCTTGAACTCAGACCCTGAGATCAAGACCTGAGCTGAGAACAAGAGTAGGGATGCCTAACCAACCGAGCCACCCAGGCACCCCCATTATTCTTTAGCTATTGTTCATTTGTTATACTTTTATTCCTAAGGATGACTAGAAAATCTTTGTGAATTTTACAGTCTTACTTTCACCCTTTAGGCTTTATAGTAGGGTAGAATGCAACATTATAAATCAATCTTCAGACACTGCCATATATTCCAAGGACCCAGCTACTAACTATAGTAATGCAATACACATTGAGATGATTACAACAAAAAACAGATAAAACATTTAGGTCCAGTGAAATGAAATTATTACATTTAAAAAGTCAGTTAAGGGGCACCTGGCTGGCTCAGCTGGAAGAGCGTACAACTCTTGATCTCAGGTTGTGGGACTGAACCACACACTGGGTATAGAGATTACTAAAATAAATAAACTTTAAAAAAGTCAGTTAAACCGGTGAATAAAATTATATACACACTTTCCTTTCCACATTAAATAACAATCTGAGGCCCACTCAAGTTTTCACTTCCTAAGAACTGAAGTGATGAACAGTAGGTTGAAAGATAGACATTTCCTTACATGCGTTTAAATAGCTTCAGTAATAAGCTCCTCTGAGAACTTCACAAAAGAACTATCTTATTATTGAGCAAAATGAGTCAAGTCAGTTATTCTCCCTTTAAACATATCAAGCACTTGCTATCTTGTGCATCTGTAACAATTTCACAATGTTATTCTTCCAAATGTTTGGCTTTGCAGACCACTGGTCTCAGTTTGTAATTTCATACGTAAATCATGAATGCATTTTGCATAGTATAAATGCATTCTGTAACGTAGGTCAAGTAGCAGAATTATTTGATGTTAGGGGCGCCTGGGTGGCACAGCGGTTAAGCGTCTGCCTTCGGCTCAGGGTGTGATCCCAGCGTTATGGGTTCGAGCCCCACACAAGGCTCTTCCGCTACGAGCCTGCTTCTTCCTCTCCGAGCCTGCTTCTTCCTCTCCCACTCCCCCTGCTTGTGTTCCCTCTCTCGCTGGCTGTCTCTATATCTGTTGAATAAATAAATAAAATCTTTAAAAAAAAAAAAGAATTATTTGATGTTAAACCTGTGTTTTTAAATGCTTACACTGGACTACAAAATAGTAAATGTTGTAACAGCAATTATGGCTTGATATTTTGAGGATGGTACATATGTAAGTTGTAAAGTTTAAATGGGGCATGTAGTAGACTTCTGACTCTATTCCATTCTTTATTATTTATTTGAATTCACAGGCCCTAGCAATGAAGTCACAAGTCAGAGCCCATTGGACTCAGTCTGTACAAGTCAGTCTCCTGGAGCACAGAGCTGGATGGAGAAAAGTATAGTGATCTAGAGAGACAAACAGAAAATACACAGCACACAAGACAATAACATTCACATGTTTTACATTTATACATTTTTTTTTAAGATTTATTTATTTATTTATTTATTTATTTGACAGAGACGGCCAGCGAGAGAGGGAACACAAGCAAGGGGAGTGGGAGAGGAAGAAGGAGGCTCCTAGCCGAGGAGCCTGATGTGGGGCTCGATCCTGGAACGCCAGGATCACACCCTGAGCCGAAGGCAGACGCTTAACGACTGTGCCACCCAGGCGCCCCTACATTTATACATGTTTTATATTTAATCATATAAAATATTGAGTTTCAACCCCAGCTATAAAAACCTTGGCAAGTTATTCAATTCCTCTAAACTTCCTTATCCATAAGACAGCAAAAATATCATCTACTTCAGAGAACAGTTGTGATGACTAACATTCTCTTAAATAACTGGTTAGGAACAAAAAATGGAAAGCATATTGGAGAATGAGAAGAGTTAAGTCAGTGAAGTCAAGAGGAATGTGAACTGACCAAAAAAAAAAAGGAATAGTACCAAGACTAATTTTTATCAATAATAAAATCAATAAGAAAATTCATTCATATTTAATTTTGACTATTCAGTCAATGTTTGTTTAACAGCTATGTTCCAGGAACTGTGCTGGTCAATGGGAATGCCAAAATTAATACAATGATCCTACCCTCAAGGACTGCAGAATCTATTTAGTAGAAGAATAAACAATAGAGATAAGAGATTTTTAAATAAAAACATGTACAAAATTTTGAGACCCACTCACAGGTAAGGATTCAAAGAAGAAATGATGTTTAAAGTGGGTCTTAAAAGTATGAAAGAGTTTATCAGGGGAAAGCATCAAAAGCAAAGGAAAAGACTTATAGAAAGGCAAAAAGAAAAAACTTCACATCATTACTTTGCTATGCCAGGGTGAGTATGAAGAAATGGCAGATAAGGCACACAGGGAAACCAAGAGTTATGAAAAGCCTAATCTATCATGCTGAGGAATCTTTCACTGTAATACGTGTCCTCTTGTAACCTAGTCAATGCAACCCCTCGGCTTAAGAAGGTTTCTCATAGGGGCGCCTGGGTGGCACAGTGGTTAAGCGTCTGCCTTCAGCCCAGGGCGTGATCCCGGCGTTATGGGATCGAGCCCCACATCAGGCTCCTCCGCTAGGAGCCTGCTTCTTCCTCTCCCACTCCCCCTGCTTGTGTTCCCTCTCTCGCTGGCTGTCTCTAGCTCTGTCAAATAAATAAATAAAATCTTTAAAAAAAAAAAAGGTTTCTCATAAGCATGATTTCCTATCCCAGTTCCACGCCATTGCTTATCATAAATGAAAAAGATCTGGTATGCTTTCTCAGACTATAAACTAAGGCCAAGTATGAACATTTTTGACATTGTCATAAACTGAAAAGGATGACCACCCTGTTAAAAAAAAAAAAAAAAAAGGAAATACGAAGCATTTCCTGAGAAATCTGTGGTGACCATAATACTGTCACAAGGCCCCACTTTCTATCACTATCACCCTTTTCATGTTCTTTGGGTTTTTCTATTTTGCCAGAGAGAGGCTTCTAATAACTTCTAATAGTTATAACAAGACTCTATTTGTCCACACAGAAGTCACTACTCTGCTTCTCTCCTAAAAACCAACAAATCTCTTTGGAAGGAAGGGCTTTCCTTATCCAAGCCGCAAAAGTGGGTTGACACAAACACAGTGAAACACAGCAGGGTTTACCAGTATAAAAATAATACTTCAAAAGACAAACTGGTAAGTTGTGGGATTTCTGAGTAATGGCAATATACTAAGAACCTCAACTTTGAAAACCAGGCCAGGGCAAGTCCAGAAACAGAAGATCATTGAGATCAGGCTACAGATGGATAAAAGTGAACATGAAGGGTCCTGAGTTATTGCCTTTATAATCAAGTACTTACGTACATGTCTGCCCTTCCTAGATTAGGAGCCCTGGAAAGAAATGTTCTCCGCTCATCTTTACACACCTATTGTAAAGCACATGTACTGAGGGGAGGCACATAGATGTAAAAGTTAAGTACTGATTTGGCACATTACGGTGACAGGGAGATGTATAATAGTCTTAGAAATAGTAAAATCTAAGAGGAACAAGTTCAAGATGGACAGTGGCATTAGAGCAGATGGAAAGGAGGTTTGGTCTTTTAGCTTCCTATCTTGAAAGCATCCACACCAATTACCTTTTTCCACTTGCACTTGAATTTGATAACTGGGTAAGAACTTCAGAAATCATCAAATCCAAATCTTTTCTTATGTAAGGGAAGATTCAGACCAGAGCCTGATTTAGTCTAAGGTCACACAATAATATAGACAGGAGGACTAGACTCTAGTCCTAGACTATAAGGTACAAGAATTTTACAAAATGTGAATTAAATAGACAAAATGATCATGTGCTTAAAAGGGTCCTGGGATGGAGGCCCACATAAGGCTCCCTGCTCAGCAGGGAGTCTGCTGCTCCCTCTCCTCCTGGCTTGCACCCTCTGTTGCTATCTCTCTCTCTTTCCAAATAAATAAATAAAATAAAATAAAATAAAATAAAATAAATAAAAAAGAGTTTTAGAAATACTTGTCTCACATATTGAAGAAGTTTTTAGATACGGATTTTGGTAAATCTACTGTATTACACCAAAGGAGGCTGGCTGCTCTATACCCAGGTTTGGAGAGCTTTCAAGTTCACTTTTTATTACTCATTAAAGGTAGCAACAACAACAAAAAAAGTAGCATCAATTTTTTTAAATCTCATAATCCCAGAACTAAAATCTAGCCTTAGAGCCGTATTCCTATATTTTACCCTTCCTTTCCACATGGTATCTGTGGTAACTAGCCTCCAAGATGCCCTGAATGATCCTTTCCTCCTGGCATTTTAGACCCCTCCTACAGTGGGTTCCAAGGCTAGGTTATAGAAGACATCACAGCATCTGTCTTGCTTTCTTTGATTACTTGTTCTGGAGGAGGGAGGACACTAAAATAGCCCTATGGAGAGACCCATGTACCAACAGTCACTGAGGGAGCCGTCCCGAAAGCACTTCAGCACAAACCAAGACTGCAGCCTCCGCTGACAAGATAATTACAACCTCATTAGAGACCCTGAGCCACTCAAAACTATGAGATAATAAATGTTTGTTGTTTTAAGCCACTAAGTGTTGGGGTAATTTGTTATGCAGCAATAGATAACTAATATAAGTGATTCATCTAAAATCAGAGTCACTAGCTACAATGAAAAATCATTTTAGTACTATAAAGTTTCTGTACACAAATACAAAGAAAACAGTACAAGAATTTGGCTCAAATAGTCCAACTAAAATCTGAAAATAGTATAGCAGAAAGAGCTTAAAAGGTGGGGCACCTGGGTGGTGCAGTGGGTAGGGTGACTGACTCTTGGTTTCTGCTCAGGTCATGATCTCAGAGCCCTGAGAATCCTGCTTGGGATTCTCTCTCTCTCTCTCTCTCTTCCTCTGCCCCTCCCACCTGTGCTTGCTTGCACTCTCTCTCTCAAATAAATAAATAAAATCTCAAGAAAGAATAGAAAAGAAAAAGCTTAAAAGTCAAGGAGACCCAGTTTCAAGGACCCCCACCAGTCTCTGACAGAGAAATCCATTTCTCAGCTTCTCTAACTTCAAATTACTCATCTGTATAATGGAAATAATGCTATTTCCCTGGGGTTTATAACAAATTAATACATGTGAAAACACCTAACGCATTCCACAAATGTCAGCTATTACCACTTTTGTCTATGTGAATCTCCCCTTACATAAAAATTAGTGAGTCAGGTCTTTTATCCCCTCCATACTGTTATTTTCACACATCTCAGACAGATTCCTTACTCCAATCTTCAAAATGTCATACTTCCTGAAAAAAAAAAATTGTGTGTATATATAAAATGAAAAAAATAAAAAGAAAATGTCACACTTTCTGGCTGGAATCCAAGTTCAAAAGTGCATTCTACATGGGAGAATATATTTGCAAATGACACTACAGATAAAGGACTGGTATCCAAGATCTACAAAGAACTTCTCAAACTCAATACACGAGAAACAAATAAACAAATCAAAAAATGGGCAGAAGATATGAACAGACACTTTTCCAATGAAGACATACAAATGGCTAACAGACACATGAAAAAATGTTCAAAATCATTAGCCATCAGGGAAATTCAAATCAAAACCACACTGAGATACCACCTTACACCAGTTAGAATGGCAAAAATAAACAAGGCAAGAAACAACAATTGTTGTTGGAGAGGATGTGGAGAAAGGGGATCCCTCCTACACTGTTGGTGGGAATGCAAGTTGGTACAGCCACTCTGGAAAACAGTGTGGCGGTCCCTTAAAAAGTTAAAAATTGAGGGGCGCCTGGGTGGCACAGCGGTTAAGCGCCTGCCTTCGGCTCAGGGCGTGATCCCGGCGTTATGGGATCGAGCCCCACATCAGGCTCTTCCGCTATGAGCCTGCTTCTTCCTCTCCCACTCCCCCTGCTTGTGTTCCCTCTCTCGCTGGCTGTCTCTATCTCTGTCGAATAAATAAATAAAATCTTTAAAAAAAAAAAAAAAAGTTAAAAATTGAGCTACCCTATGATCCAGCCATTGCACTACTGGGTGTTTACCCCAAAGATACAGACGTAGTGAAGAGAAGGGCCATATGCACCCCAATGTTCATAGCAGCAATGTCCACAATAGCTAAACCGTGGAAGGAGCCGAGATGCCCTTCAACAGATGACTGGATTAAGAAGTTGTGGTCCATATATACAATGGAATATTACTCAGCTATCAGAAAGAACGAATTCTCAACATTTGCTGCAACATGGACGGCACTGGAGGAGATAATGCTAAGTGAAATAAGTCAAGCAGAGAAAGACAACTATCATATGATTTCTCTCATCTATGGAACATAAGAACTAGGATGATCGGTAGGGGAAGAAAGGGATAAAGAAAGGGGGGATAATCCGAAGGGGGAATGAAACATGAGAGACTATGGACTATGAGAAACAAACTGAGGGCCTCAGAGGGGAGGAGGGTGGGGGAACAGGATAGACCAGTGATGGGTAGTAAGGAGGGCACGTATTGCATGGTGCACTGGGTGTTATACGCAACTAATGAATCATCGAGCTTTACATCGGAAACCGGGGATGTACTGTATGGTGACTAACATAATACGATAAAAAATCATTAAATAAAAAAAGTGTATTCTACAGTCCACAAAGTAGTTGCTTGCTCCCATGGAATGCAGGCTTCCAAAATCCTCAAGACAAATCTCATAGACTAAGAATATATTCACTGAGTTTTTAAATATTTATTGTTCCCTTTCCAGGTAGGACAGAATAGCCAAGAGGTAAACCAGCACTCCCACCCAGAACTTGAAAAGCCAGATAATGTCCAGATATCATCTGTCTGAAGGCAATAGAGAGCTAAAGGAACTAGCGATTTTATAAATCTGGTGGCTTTTACCTGGGAGCACTTCTAAATTGTGGAAACAAGCACAATAGTGGTTCCCCCTAAGATGTTCACATCCTAATACCTGTAATCTATGAATGTTAAGTTACGGGTGAGAGGAAATTAATTAATGTTGCAGATGGGAACTAAAACTGGTAATCAGCTGACCCTGAAATAAAGAGATTATTCTAGGTTATCCAGGTCAACCCAGTATAATCAAAAAGTCACATTCAAAGTGAAGAAAGTACAGGGAGCCTGATTGGCTCAGTTGGTAGAGCTTGCGGACTCTTGACCTCAGGGTCATGAGTTCAAGCCCCATGTTGGGAGTAGAGCTTACTTAAAAATAAATAAAAATTTTAAAATAAAATAAAGTGAAAGAAACGCATGTGAGATTTTTAAAGTAGAAGAAGGGGACAAAAGTATAAGAGTCAGAGAGAGATTTAAAGATGCTATGCTGCTGGCTTTGAAGATCCAGTAAGGGGTCACAAGCTAAGGAATGCAGGTAGCCTCCAGAAGTGAAAAAGTGGGTGAGATAGCCCAGTGAAATTCACTTTGGACTTCTAACTTTCAGAACTGTAAAATAATGCATTTGTGTTTTAAGTCACTAGGTTTGTGGGAACTTATTACAGCCAAAAAGGGAAACTAACGCTGAGAACTTGAGGGATATCTCAAAAGATGGAGGAATGGTTGGTCTTTTCCTCAGGACATCTGCTGAATCCCTGGACTAAAAACGGGGCCAAGACTAAAAACCTAAAGGTAAAGTCTCTGAAATCAGAGTGGTGCTTCCAGCAGTCTTGGCTGGGAGTCAATGATTGAAGTCTGAGATCCCTAGGGAAGGGACTGCTGAGAATACAGCAGGTTCTTAGTTGGAGATTCTCAAGGGCCAGAGGCAGATCAGAGAGAGACTGACACTAAACAGGGCTAAGAACTCAGCCTGACTGGATAAGATCATCATTCACCACTTTAACCACCAAACAGAAGGAAAAATGAAAATCCTCTCTGGAGAAATCTATCGTCATCCAGAATCTCTAAAATACTTTATACCCAACATATGGCATGCAATCAAAAGTATGTCAAATGATGGAAACACATGACTGAAAACTAGGAGGGGGAAAAAATATATGAAGAGACTAACAGTTACTGGAGTTTGGTGACAAACCTTGTTAGAATAAATGATTATTATGCTGGAGAAAACAGACGAAAAAGTAGTCACCAGAAAATTAGCACTTACAAAAAAGAATCAAATGGAAACTCTAGAATTAAAAAATACAATATTGGAAATTAAGAACTAATTAGGTGTTTAATAGCAGATCAGACAAAGGAAAAGACAGATTTAGAGACCCAGAAGATAAATCAATAGAAATCATCCAAACTGAAGCAGAGAAAAGAGAATGTAAGATACACAAAAGAGCACTGAACACATCTGGCACATAACAAAAAGCTCTAATATATGTGTAACTGGAGTCTCAGAAGGAAAGGCGATGAAGGCAGAGCTGAGAATTTCCAGAATTGATAAAAAGACATCATCCCCCCAGATTCAAAAGGATCTGAAAACCCAAAAGGAGATAAACACAAAGAAAACCACTAGACACAAAGTAAAAAAAAAAATCTCACAAACACTCAGATTAAAGACTTCATTAAGTTTCCTCCCACCACAAACAACAGAAGCCAGAAAACAGCAGACTCTTTAAGGTACTGAAAGAAAGTAACTACAACCTAAAATTATATACTTAGCAAAATATTCTTCAAAAATGGAACTGAAATAAAAGTACATAAGAAATATTTACTAAGTACCCAATATGGGCCAGGTAGTGTTCTGGGCACTGGGACTGCGGCAATGAATAAAACAAGTCCTGCTCTCACACAGCTTCCATTCTAACGTAAGAAATCAAAACATAAACAAACTAACAAATGGAATATGTTGAGTGGTATACCTACTGGCTCCTCCTTGAAAAAATTAAGCCTCTCATCCCACTTCCAACATCTTTCCCCTACTAGTCATATTTTACGATTCACACTTCCTAGATTTTAAGAACAGGGGCTAATATTCTGTTAATACCCCCCAGGGCATCTAACATAGCTTATAAAAAAAAGTTTCTGATTAATCAGTAATACTTAATACGTAATTTATAAACCATTGCTAATTTATAATAAATTCAAATAGTGTGGTTAGTTCTATCTCCTGTTTGCAAGCCTACATGAAGTTTTCTTAACGATCCGGAAATATTTCAGAAGATCAGAGCAGCAATTCTCAACCTGTTTGGTCTCAAAAACTACTTTCACCTTCAATATTATTAAGGACACCAAAGAGTTTTGTTCATGTGAGTTGTAACTATCAATATTTATCATGTTAGCTAGTAAAACAGAATTTTTAAAATATTAACTCATTAACAGTAATAGATCCCATTGTAGATTAATACAAAAAACACTTTAATGAAAATTATATGTTCTGACACAAAAAAGATGGTGAGAAGAATGCACTATTTCACATGTTTCAAAGTCTCTTTAATTATTAGCTAAATAGAAAATAGCTGGATTCTCATATCTGCTTCCGCATTCAGTCTCTTGGATGTGTTTGTTTGTTTGTTTGTTTGTTTGTTTGCTTTTTTTTGAGAGAGAGAGCACGAGCGGGAGGGGCAGAGGGAGAGAGAGAGAATCCCAAGCAGACTCTGTCCTGTGCACTGAGCCCAAGGCAGGGCCAGACCTCAAGGTCCCAACCTGAGCCGAAACCCAACAGTCAACTGACTGCACCACCCAGGTGCACCTCTTGGCTATGTTGTTTTATTTGAAGAATAAAGGAAATGTGCCTTCATAAAAATAAGTAGTTTGAAAAAAGAGGAGCACTAGGGGCTCCCAGCTGGTTTAGTGGATTGAACCTACAACTTTGATTTCGCGGTTTTAAGTTTGAGCCCCACAGTGGGTATAGAGATTACTTTAAAAAATAATTTTTTTTAAGAAGAGGAGTACTTTCATTGGCTTTTCAGTTAACTATGGATATTCTTCTTGATATTACACCAAAATTCAAAAGGTGGTTGTTTCTTAAAGGCTGTTTTCAAGGAAGAATTTTAAACCATGTCAAAGAACTTTTCATATTCTTATATTAAAATCTAGTGGTCTATCTTGTACTGTGACTGGATCACTTACGAATGCATGATTGTGAAGTATCATAATTGGTCAATGGAAAATTGATCATCTGGAAAATATAGGTTCATTAAGTTAAAATGATCTTCCAAATATTGTTATGTTTTATTACACAATATTTCATCAGAAGTTTTTAAGTATTAGGATGCAGTCAGTCTCACAGTGGCAAACAGAAGTTTTCCAAAATTCTAATTTTCACTTAAAAACTTAAAAAAAGTTATCATTGGCAATATACTGTAAGCAGTTTTCCTAGAAATAACAGGTGTATTTCATTCATTTGGAGACATTCACCATATGTTTGCCATTTGCCTAAAAAAACCAGTTAAGTCATTCTTTCAAGAAAAAATGGTGTTCCATCAAACAAGCAGCTTCTTCCGCTCACAAATCAAACTGCACGAATGTTTATCTTCAAGACAACCACCGTAACTTTGGTATGCCCAAGTGCTTCATGCATATCTCCACCTAAGCCTATTTTGCCACCTACGCTATGAAAAAGATGTGTATTTAAGGGATAAGATATAATAAAACTAGTAACTTTTACTACTTCATCCAGAACAAGTGAAAATGGTATTTTTTTCACCGTGTGTAGAGGTGAAGCATACAATGACTGCTTGTATGGTTGAGTGCCACTGATCTGATTTGTGCTAGGATTCCCATGGTTTTACACTGCTTTCTGCACCATCAGTACAAAGGTCAGCACATTAAAAAAGGCAAAAGTCTTAGCATTATCATACAACAGTTTTGCTTTCATGGACCATTCTTTGAGAACTACAGCATTCGTGACTCCATTGTTTTTAAATCACTGTCAGTTCATATAAAGTGCCAGGGAACTACATGCAAACAATAAACTTCAGAAGTGTCACTATATATTCAGAGAGCTTAAAAAGCTTGTCCTCTTGGAATTTAAACACTTTTTTTCTTGCTTCTTACACTATCACTGGGCATTACCTACAAATCATAGAATAACTTATTAGCACCAGAAGAAAATCATACCTGGCTCCCTTTGGTTTATGATAAAGGAAACTGAGGAAGCAAACATTTACTAGGCAAGGACAAACTTCAAGTATTTACTGAGTTTCTACTATGGCAAAGGCTGTTAGTGTGCTACATGCTATGGATGCAGAAGATTCAGCTCTCATTCTCAAAACCCCATATCCAGCTAACTGGAGAGACCTGGGTACTGGGATGGCTATATTACAACCTCATGCAGGCTATGCCAACATCCACATGAAGTGCCACGCAAACAAAGATAAGGAAGCACTAGAAAGGTAGAGAAGAGGGACCTGGCAAGAGATATGGTAATATCTAAGCAGGGTGTGAATAGGAGTACATCATGCAGTCGAGGGGAGAAGAGGGAGGACCATGAGCAAATCTAAGAAAACACAAATGTGTTTTATATATTAGGAAATTATAACCCCAACACAGAGCATTAAAAAGAAAGAAATTCTAAGTGGTGCAGTTGGGGGAGAAAGGAGAATCAGGAACAGCAGCAGCTGACACTCAAATCAGCTGACAAGATGAGGAAGCCATGAATGCCATATAAAGGAATCTGGACTAGACTTATAATAGTAAGGGGTGGAGGGAGGGGTGAACAATGAAGTTTTTTTTTAGCAGGAAAATGACTACAACATTTGTATTTGGTAGTATGACATAGACTGGACCCTGGAGACAATTAGGCAAATAAAAAGAGGCCCTAGATTAGGATTAGTTAGTAAAAAGAACAGGAATAACAAATTTTAGAGGTAACTTGATCAGGGCTAACTGGATATGGGAAATGCGGCGGGGTGCGGGGGGGCGGAATTAAGGGTGACTCTCAAATTCCAAGAACAGTTAACTTGTAAATTAGTCAAAGAAAGAAGAGCCTTGAGGACAGAATGTAGTAAATTTGGGTTTCAAATGGGTTTCAGAGAAATACCTGTTCAAAATGTCACACTTTACAGGTTTTTACATGTAAATACTTGCTAAGAATCAGAAAATACTTCCTAGTCTCTAGCTTATACTTAATCCCTTAAAAAAATGTACAATTGTGATTAAGAGAAAGGATATATTACCAAGTAATTGGAATCTGTTAACATTTGAATTAGAAGTATGACAGTTTCAAAGGAGATTGCAAAGTAAGCCTGGGGAGAAGTGTCTGGGATTATAGCTATTCTTAGCTTTGTCTAAACAAATGTCTTAGTAATAAGGAAATGTTACCTAATACTTCATTATCTTCTGTACTTTTTGCCAAAATGTATTAAGTGTCAGGTCACTTCTGACACTTCCTTTAAATGGAACGTAGCAAAAATGAAAACTGCTATTGAATGATGTTTACATTAAGAAAAAAATTACATGGAAAAACTTCCAGTACAGTATTTGGCATTTCTCATTCAAATCCTCACAACCTTTTGACCTTAATACTAGCATTCTCACTTTTAAAAATGAAAAAAAGTAGAGCTCTGAAAAGTTAATCTGACAGAGCAGCTGCTATTTCAGTAAGAACTTCTTAAACTGCCTTCTGAGATACAAACTACCTATCAGTTTAACTCAAATACCAACTGGGCATCTACTATTCACCAAGATACATCAAGAAATGAGACATTATTCAAGATAAAGTCAGATGACCTCCAATCACTGATTAAATGAAAATTTAGTAATAAAGCAAAGATTCAGATTCCTACATATGACTGTACAACTCTAATGACTATAAAATGTGCTATTCTTTTAGAACGAAAACTCAACAATGGCCCACACTTTAATTCACTTGGGCAGTTTTGTTTTGCTCTGTTTTAAATATATTAGGTTTTTTTAAGCAGTGGGGGAAAATAAGGCAAAAAACTGCCACTACCATCTCCATAGGCCCCAAAAGATACAGCCGTCCCAGGTCAGAAGCCTCTGCTTATAGATCATTCTCTCACAAGTGATCATCGAATGTCAGCCCAAATAAATTCTCATTCTTATATTTATCCCATCATTTAATAGGAATAATTAAGCTATTTAACAAAGCTACACAGTAATAGTAAGATGACATACAAAGGATGACCTGTATATTGCTGAGGTCCTAGCCAAGTTATGGTCTGTGATACTATGCCTATTAAAAGAAAGTGGCTAACAGAAAATAGAAAAGCAGGCAATGTACATTTTTTCAAAAATATAGGCTCACTGTTGTAGGAAGAAAGAAGAGGGTCTGATTAACTTTAGGGAGAAAAGCTTCCAAAACAGAAAGTATGTTAAAAAACAAAATCAACTTTACCCAAAGGGTGACCCTAGGAACAATGGATGAAAGTTACAATAGCAGCAGATTTTAATTACATTAAAAAAAAAATCAAGAGGGGTGCCTGGGTGGCACAGCGGTTAAGCGGCTGCCTTCGGCTCAGGGCGTGATCCCGGCGTTATGGGATCGAGCCCCACATCAGGCTCCTCCGCTAGGAGCCTGCTTCTTCCTCTCCCACTCTCCCTGCTTGTGTTCCCTCTCTCGCTGGCTATCTCTAGCTCTGTCAAATAAATAAATAAAATCTTTAAAAAAAAAAAGAAATTATTAAAAAAAAATCAAGAGTTAAATCTGAAATGATCTACATCACAAAATAGCTCACTGTCATTTATTTGTAGTTAAGCAGAGACTGGAATGTTACTGAGAGGATTCTTAGAGACAACGAACAAGAACAAGGGCTCTCAACCCTGGGTGTGCATTAAAATAATCCAGGGAAAATTTCTGTTTAATGACAATGCCTGGTCCAAACTGCCAGAGACCCACTGCTTAGTCTGGGGTGGGGCCTAAGTGCCTGCGTTTAAAAAAAAAAAACTCAGGGAAAGAAATCTGAATAAGACCACATCAATATCAATATACTGACTGTGACAGCTTTCCAAGATGGTATCATTGTAGAAAAATCAGCAAAGGCTATGTGGGATCGCTATGCTATGCATTATTTCTTGCAACCCCAATTAAAAATGTGAAAAAATCCCCAGGTGATTGCACGATGTAGCTAAAGTTAAAAAAAAATTAGTGGACTGAAGAATCTCAAATTCCTGCCAATTCTAAAAGACTGCAACTATTCTTTTAATCTTAGCCATTGAAAATTAGGAATGCTTATCATTTAAAGTTATAACACTCTGCAAAGCCAAATACAAATAATTTATAGTTAATTCATAATTAAAAATCCAAACTACGCCTCTCATTTGTATATAAATTAAATGGATAGATAAGCATTATACAATGGTTGTCATTCACCTCTTGACGAAGCCAAATGATATATATGTGATGGTAGAGCCTCTAAGATGGCCCCAAGGATCCCTTCATCTCTTAGTCTTCACACTTGTGTAACCTCTGCCTCTTGAGTATGTGGATACAGTTAATCACTTATAACAAGTAGAACAGGACAAAGCGAAGGGATGTCAATTGAGATGAAATTATAAAAAGACTGGCTTCTATCTTGGGGGCTCTCAGATTCCTCATTCTGAGGGAAAGAAACTGTGTTATAAGCCATTTTCTGGAGAAGCCCACATGGCAAGGAACTTGTGTCTCTGGCCAACAGCAGCCAGTGAAAATCTGAGGCCTGACAATAGCCAAATGACTGAGCTTCGAAGGGGATCCTCCCCTCCTCAAGTTTTGAGAACTGCAATTTAGCTGATACCTTGGCTGCAGTCTTAACAGGGTTAACAAGAGACTGACCCAGAGGTACCTAGCTCAGCTGTAGCCAGAATCATGATCCATGGAAACTGTAAGATAGTGTTATGTTTAAGCCACTAAGTTTTGGAAATGCAGGGTTAAAGGTAACTAATACAGCTATCACAGGTCAAAACCCAAAATAAAGGAATCTAATCTGATAGTTTCTGCCTACCTTTCTTCAGAGTATCTTAAACCTCCCAGCTTCTGCAACACTATCACCCACAATTTATAAACTCTCTTCTACTTTAGCGGACCTCATCATTATCCAGATACCTTCCTTGTTCTCACTTTATTCAATTTCTTAAAATGGCCTTCTATCCCTCTTTCCTATCTCTCCAAATCCTAGCCATCTTCCAGATAACACCCACAGATTTCTCTTCCATGAATACATTACTATCCACTCAGCATTTGAAACGACTTTCTGACCTAATAGCTTTGAGTGTCTAAATTCAAAGAGATCATCAACTCCTTGAGAATGTCTTCTCATGTTCTCTTCACTATTTAGTACAGTACTGAGCAGGGGCATTTACAGTATCCAAAACCTTGTACTTTGTCCAACATATTAAATAAAGAAACTCAAATATTTTTGTTTAAAAAAAAAGAAGGAAGGAAGGAAGTGGAAAAAGAACTGTAAGGAAAACCAAGTGCTCCAACCTAGAATGTAAGATGCCACTTAGCTTGGTTTGCATATTTGAAATAACTGAGTAAAGTTATTTCTGCTGGACAAATCTTCTCCAACTCTATTAGCCCAGCAAGTGCTATCCGAGCTCTTGAAACTTTCCTTTTATTAGTTTCTTAAACAACCTGCCTTCCACCATTAGCCCACTTCTGTTGTATCACCAGTGATAACACATGGAGAAACACTGTTAAATTTCAACTAGGGCAGTGGTTCTCAAACTTTAGCTTGCATCAGCATCACCTGGAATGCTCATTTAAACAGACTACTGGACCCCACCCCCAGAGTTTGATTCACAGGACTATACCATAAGCGATTTAACCAAAATTAATATAATTTAAAACTTATAGCTCAAGTTAAGTTCAAGGAGATCAGGTGGAAAAAGACAGAAGTTCAAGAGAAATAAACCATACCGAACACTTTTAACAACTTCAAGATACACACTCTTCCCCCCTTCCTGTCTCTCTTCCACCCCCTACTCAAATAAGTTAACCAGTTTAAGTTCATCTTGATTTGCATACTTGAATTCATTTCTTGGAAACAATGAGCATCTCCAATTTACTAAGGTTTTAAAAGGATGTTAGATAAACAAACATCAATGTAAAAAAAAAAAAAAAGGCCAATCTAGTAGTTCAACTCTCTTAACTACTTCCCAAATTAAAAAAAAAAAAACAAAACAAAAACTGAAGGCTCTGAGATGTAAACAAAACTTGCCAATTGGAGGAAAAGCCAGGGCTAGAACTGACTCCTAAGCCAATATGCTGGCATATACTGCCTCTCAATTTATGCTTGAAACCTCACCTTAGAAGTTCTTTAAGTCTTTCAACTAAATAAACAGGTGAAATGAAATTAGAAACTTCAACAGCCACCAGATTATTTCCCCTGTAAGGATGAGATATCTGTTGTCTTTAAAACAGGTTATTTAGCATAATAAATCTTACAGTAGCATGACACCCACCCACATGACCACTCACACCCATCAGCTCACGCTCCTCTTCTTCCGCACATCCTTTAAAAGTGGTATTCCCGGGGCACCAGGGTGGCTCAGTAGGTTAAGCGTTTGCCTTCAGCTCAGGTCATGATCTTGGGGTCCTGGATCGAGCCGCATCAGGCTTTCTGCTCAGCGGGGAGCCTGCTTCTCCCTCTCCCTCTGCAGCTCCCCCTGCTTGTGCTCGCTCTTTCTCTCTCAAATAAATAAATAAAATCTTAAAAAATAAAATAAATAAAAGTGGTATTCCTAAGGGTTACTGCCCTTCTCACTCTACTCATTCTCCCTGAGTCAAAATCATGACAGTAGATGAACTATGACTATTCCAGTGGTTGAGAACTATCATTGGAGTGGCTAAAAATATATAAATGTTCAGGCTCCAACTCAGACTTAACCAATGAACAACAATCCCTGGGAATGAAGCCCAAGGACCTCTATGTTCCCCACCTTTATATGCTCCTTAGGCAAGAACCATGCCCTCTAATCTACTTAACACAGTGACTGGCATACATACACAAGCACAACTAACATTAGCTGAATAACGTGGAAACACAAAATAGCAAGTTTAAACGTCCCTCAATTGCAGAGTTGTGTGGTGTTTAATAAATTACCAAGCTGCTAAAGCAATTCCATTAGAAAGCCACTGTTTAATATTACTAGTTAAGTAAATACAGTTGGGTGAGTTAAGGGCTTTAAGCACTTCTCTAACATTGGTATAGGTTAAAGAAAACCCCTGATTTTTTCTTGAAAGTTCACAAGATAATCTAGGTAGCCACAAGGATTTAAATATAACAAAGCCAAATTAAACAAACTATAACAAGAGAGTTACAGAAAGCTAGAAAACCAAGAGTCTTCTAAAACAAAAAGTGTTAACTCATTTGAAAGCTAAAACTAATCTGCAGATATCTACAAGTAACAATATTAATCTACTGTTGCCCAGAACTACTCTCCCCAAAGTAGTAATCAATTCCCAAGGAAAAATTAACCTGGCAATCTTTTCACATATCAATCTTTTTCTCCTGCAAATTTATTTTCAAATTCACTAGTAACATACTTGATTTCACACTGGAAAGTAACACTGGGGAGCATGGGATTTAAATGTTTTAGAATTAAGAGTAAGTTCTCTAATGTGAAGTAAAACAAGGATTTTTAACTTGATAAACTTAAAATTTATTGCCACATTAAACATTAATTTTTTAAACTGAAAAACCTAGACAACTGATCTTTAAAACTTCAATGAATATAAAGAGGTCTTATAAATCAATAAAAGATGAAAATCCCAAAAAGGGTGCAAAATGAGCAAAAGCAAAGGGCAATTTACAAAAGAAATACCAATCTCCAAGAAACATGTTAATAAAAGTTCTATTTCATCCTTTTTTTAAGAAGCAAATTTTTAAAATGATGATTATTTTATCCTAATCAAGCACTGACTGGTGGGGGAAAACTAACACAACCTTTCTGAAAGCAATGTGGTAGGCAGTACGGATCAAATGCCTTGAAAATAAGCACATCATTTGACTCAGCAATTCAATTTATCCTAAGAAAATAAAACATTCAAAGATTTATCTATGAGGATATTCCCAACAAAGTTAAAAGCCAGAAACTAGAAAATAAAAAGGAAGGCCAATAAAAATGGACTGATTAAACAAATTAGTTTAGATTTATAATCATGTAAACACTGGAAATGGAAAGAGGTATTAACAAGACAAAGTTGAAATGCCTTCTGTTTTTGTAACCTGCTTTTATCTACTGAAAACAGAGAGAGAATCTATAGTATGACTCTGTTGTTATTAAAATGTTATGTATAGCTCACCCAGAGGTCTGGAAAGATAACTACAATTCAAATTTTGTGTCTCTCTCTCTTGGTGTAGATCTCATCTTTTTTTTTTCCCCTTGCCTGGTCAGTTTTTTCTTAGAGTATGCATGTATCACCAATTTAACTTTTTAAGTTCAAATCTACTAACATAAAAAAAACCATACCATGACCAAAGCCTAGTTTAGTTTAGGTCCAGGAAGCACACGATTTGGAGAAAAGACGACCTGGGATAAATCCTATTCTTTGATTTACTGGTAGTTCGAAACAGAAACTTAACAAGGAATAATATTTATATATTCAGGAATTCCATTTAAGAGCATCCTTAACATGAAGTCAACTAGGAAAAGACAGTTTTCAAAAATCAGGCATGGACACACCTAAAAAAAAAAAAAAAAACCCTGGTATTTTGTGGTCCTTATTAGCTCAGTTCATCTGCGTTTATTCTTTCTCCCCTAAACTAAGAAAGAAAGAATGATGTCATATGTATTAGCTACATCTCTGTTCCAGAAGTGACATAAAGAACTTGTAAGATTGGCCTCAGTGCTTAAGACACACCTAAGATCTGAGAAAGGTGGATGAGATCTACTACATGAAAACGAAGTTAAATAATAAATAGTCATTATCCATGAGTTTTTAAAAACCTAATTAACATATCAATAAACTAGGTAAGTTTGAAAACATCCGATTTTATATACTGTAGTGGTAAACAAAGAGAATTCAAGGTTTTACTCTAAACTCTTAATAAAGTTTCCTCAAAAAAGGAAAAAAGTCTCAACTTTGTGGCCTAAGAACTGTCTTATTTTTAGAATCAGAAAAAGGGCAATAAAACTTATCTTCCTTTACATCCCTTCAATTTCCTCCTTACACTGCAGTATCCCTATCAAAGTTTGAGACGTCCACTGTTTAGTAGTACCACTATATATCAGTTATTTTTTTTTACTATTATTCAAAACAGGGTCTCCAAAGGAGCCAAAATAGATGGCTCAATTGGAAGTGTTCCTTACAATACTGTAAAAATCTGTTAATCATGCAAACTGAACAAGTAGGCAGTGACATACTACTGCCAATTTGCCAGTATTAGCCAATTAATTTCAAGGGGGGGGGGAAAGTAATGACTAACATGCAAGAAGGCAATAGTAACTTGCTCCTGTATATCGTTTACTCACATGTAACTACTGTTTTCTAAAAGTTGCACTGAATCAAGACTCCATTTTTATTCTTCAATCGTATCCCTGACCCCTCATCATAACTGTTTTTTTCCCCAAATGTAAACTTTGGACTTCCTAAAGCTCAAAAATGCAAAATCTGGCCCACGAGGTTAAATAAGTTGTGGTTATTAACTTAAGCCAAGCCTAACTCACCAAGAAATAAAATTTATCAGAGAAAAGAGTCCAGAAGCAGAAAGCCCCTACTTTCTCACTCACAATAGAGTCTTGTCTAATATTAGACAGTAACACTGCGTTTTGTTGTTTTAGCTGCAAGGCTGGGTATGCAATCTGCAGTAACTATTCCAACAGCTTCAAGTAAGTCATACACTACCAATGAAAAAGTAGCATTAGGTCCCAAACAAACAGCAAAGACAAAAAAGACAAGAGCAGAAGCCTCACCATCGGAAAAGGCGGCCCATCAGCACCTCTTCCGAGAAACAGTTCCCTTCCCCCACCGTTAAGTAGGCACTTAAGACTGCCAAGAAGATCCATTTCTTTATTAACTGGTGCCCACTTGGGGCAACCGTACACCAAACTGCTCTTAGGCCTACTCCAACCTCTTCCAAAAGTGCTCAACCGAGACTGAAGGCCGGGGTAACCCTCTCAGGGGCCGCGTTCTTCCTGCTCTTCTCCACCCCACCTCCGTCCCGCCCCGCCCCTGTAGGCGCTCCTCGGGCCAGAGGAAGGACACCGGGCCCAGGGACGGGCAGGAATTGCCCGCAAGAGAAGTCTTAGGCGGCCGGAGGCCTCCGCCATAGCAGGACCTGGAAAGCACCGCCCCCAGCGCACCTCCCCACACCCGGCTAACCGGCGAATGTCTGCTTTCGACACCCTCTATCCCCAGCAGAGGCAGCGGAGGAGACAGGGCCGGGAGGCACCCGGCTGGGCTGCGCACCAGGCCCGGGCCTGCCCCTCGGGCAGCCGAATCTGCTCCCCGGTCCGGCCAGGTCAACCCAGCGCGGCGGCCACCCTCACCTGGATGACCTCGTTGACCTCCCGGATACATTCCACCATGTGTTGCAGAATCTGCTCGGCCGTGAGCACCTCGTAGCGATAATCCTCCTCCTGCTCGTGCCCTGGCCCGCCGCCGCCGCCGCCGCCGCCACCGCCACCGCCGGGCCCCAGAGCGCTGCCGCCGCCGCCGCCCGTCTCCCCGCACAGCAGTCCGTCCCGCTCCCCGCCGACGCCCAGCCCGGGCTCCACCAGCTCCACCTCGCCCAGATCCAGGTTATCATCGTCCGGCTCATCGTCGTCCTCGTCTTCCTCCTCCTCGGCGCCGCTGTCCTCTTCGCTGCACTCTTCGTCCTCGTCGAACTCGTAGTTGTAGCCCTCGTCCGAGTCCATGGCGCGACACGCGAGGGCCCGGCGGACGCTGGCCCTGAGGCGGGGAGAGGGCGGGGACGCCGAGGCCCCGGCTCTCGCTCCGGCTCCGGCTGATGTCCGGACGCAGGCCTGGCTCCGGCCCCGCGGGCCGCGGCTCCTCCCCGGGCGCGGCGGTTGGCGGTTGGCGGCTGGCGGCGGCGGGGAGGGCGCGGAGGAGGGAGGGAGGGAGCGAGGGGGCCGCTTGCCGCCCGCCTCAGTCAGACGCGGCTCCGCTCCGGCCTCCGAGAGAAAACAGTCCCCAGCGCCACCTCCACGGCCGCCGCTACCGCTACTGAGCCAACAAAGGGGCGTGCGTCACCGCGTCGCGCTGCGTCGTCGCGTCACTCCTCCTGGCGTCACTGCGCCCCGCCCCGCCGCCCCTGCGTGGAGAGCGGGGAGACCCCACGGCCCGGCCTGTCCCCGGGAGCGCGGCACCGCGGGAATCGCCTTTTCGGTTCCGGCTGCGGTCTCTCTGGGGACCGACACCAGTGAATCCTGTTCCTGAGAAGGGTGCGGCCTCCTGGTCACCGAGAGAAGGGCCCCTGGACCCGGTGGTGGTTTTTAACGCAGGCCATAGGGATGCAGCGCCCTCACTGAATCCAGCGAAGGTGGCCTTTCCACCGGGCGGTAGAGGCACTTCCCGCCCGCCCTGGAGTAATTCGGGGAAGTCCTTGGCTGTTGAGCTAAAATTCCTGTTGCCCGAGCTACTAAATGGAAATCCGTTTCATGCGGAACCTGTGAACTGGGTGACAGGTGAACCTCGTTTTAAGTAGTTCTGCTTCTGTACATCGGTACAGACGTGCCGTGGTTTTTAAGTCGCTGATAGTGACGTCATTTTAGAGAAGCGTTTCCTGAACTCAGCTCAGCAGCAACGTACCTATTGAGGGCCCTAAACAGTGTAAACAGTCATGGCTTTCCTTAATGGAGCATCGTGTAAGGGCTCTGCGTACATTCTCTCATCTTCACGGAGCCACAGTACCCATTGTGTTTCTGAGGCTCAAAGGAGAAGGGACTTGACCAAGACCACAGAACACGCCCTGTTTCAGCGGCTGGATGACCTAAAACATCAATTATAAAAAATGCTTTATAATGCATAATATGGATTAGGTACTACAGAGTATATAAAATGCATTGTAATATAACCCAAGACAAGCAGTAATAGAAATCTCTACAAGGACCAAATATAGCAGAGAGACACTGTTTGTCTCTTAACTAGAAATGTACTGTGTGAGCTGTATGTTGATTGATGGCTAGGAGTTCAACAGAGAAGGTAGGGAAGATGACCTAGCCTGAGAGAATAACAGAAGCAAAAGCACAGTATGTGTAAAGTGTTTTCGTTTCAGCAGCTTGTAGTGCCAGGAGGGTAAATGGGAAAATATTAGGCAATTTAGGGGCCAGGACAGTAAGAGTATTTTATGCCATTCTAAGAGTGGACTTTAATCTTTGTAAGTAAGTCAGGAGAACCAAAGAAGTGTCCTGAAGGGGGAAGAGGCCTTAAGAAAGCACTCTTTTGGGATACCCTGAAGGATTGGCCAGATTAGACATTTTTAAAAATCTGAATCCCTAATTTACTGACAAATCTTACTGTTAAAACGACAGATTCCCTTTGGAAATTGCTTTTTTTAATGGAAAAATGCCTTTATAATGTAAATAAGCTTCTACCAGTTTGTCAATTTTGTAAATGCTTAAATAATCAGATTTCCTAAAATAATCAGAATTTATCATTTAAAGCTTTTAACATCAATGCTGGTAGGTTTTGGTCCTTTGATTCTGTTTCTACATAGCAGTTCTAGGTTATTGTCACAGCTGGGGTAAGGTGAGGACACTAGCAACCCTTCTCTCTACCCCATCCCCATTGTACATATTTGGGGGGAAATTCAGTAACACTTGTGAGTACACTCAAGTCCTTTGCCCCATTTTTCTTTTCATCCTAGCCCTACCTTGAATAAATCCTACCATCCTTATTGTCCCCTTTGGTACTAGAGCAGCTGACCACTACTGGAGGTATTTGCATACTCATGTGCATTCTATCATTAAATTCCAATCAAGCACAACTGAACCATCAATACCATTCAGCAATCCTGTTAAATTTTTCTGAATTGTCTTCCCTCTCTAGACAACTCTTGCAAACCTTCACCAGTTTTCTCAAACCCCCACTGCTGACCTTCCAAATCCTCTCAAAGTAGATAACTTCACATCACAGAGAAATTTGAAATCTTAAGGACCAATGTGACAAGCACGCTGAGCAAAGAAGAGAATGTTAACGGATAAAATCAGAGAAGGCCTATCAAGGCAGGGGGCCAGCAGGGCTTTGTAGCTTAAGTTTACATTATTGCAAAGGGAGGCATTACCAGGTTTTAAGGAGAAGAATGAAACAATATAATATGCATTTTAAAAAATAACTGTGGCTAAAATAAAATAAGAACTATGGCTGCTTTGTGGAGAATGGACTATGAAAGCAGAGACCAATTATGAGGCTATCTCAGTAGTCTAGGTGAATAATGACAACGGCTTGGGCCAGAGTTGTGACAGTAGAGAGGATGAGAAGTAGTTTCAGGTGTAATCTGAAAGTAAAGTCTATAGATTTGCTGATGGCTTGACTGTGGGGTTGATAGAGGAATCAAGGATGCCTGTTAGATTTGGGGCTTGAGGAACTGGGTGAATGGAGGTACCATTTACTGAAACATGTTAAATTTGAAGTGCTTGTTAGACATCCAAGTAGAGATATTGAATAGGCAGTTATACCTACTAGTGTACAAGACAGAAGGTCATCAGGGGAGGCAGGGCTGAAGATAGAAGTTTCCGAGTTTATGTCAACAATGTTGATAAGCAGCATAGGCTAAAGGTTAAGAGCTTTGGCTTTGGAGGAAACAGACCTGAATTTGCCTATGCCCCTTCAGTTGCTGTCTATAACCTTGACCAAATTACGGAACTTCTCTGAGCTTGATTTGAAGGATTATAATTCCTATTCTCATAGGATTATTTGTGAGTATCAAATGAATAATGTATTTAAAGCACTTGACACAGTCCCTGACTCATAGTTACAGGCTCACAAAATTAGAACTTTAAAAAAGTGTCATAAGTCACCTTGCATCTTGTGGGAAAAACTACAGCCAGTTGGATTTATAACCTTTTAATTGATTTTTTTTGAGTTATACAAGTATGCACATGGCCTCAATCATCCTCCTTTTCTGAGGAAGAATATTGGTTTGCTTTTTTCTCAGAAATCTTCTCCATAGTGTCATACCTTCTTTTTTGGTCAATATCATGGGCAACCTCATAGGGCTTCTGAATCTTGGGGCCTCTTATTCATGGATAAACCTTCATAACGAGATTTTCAGCGACACTCATTCCATTGATATTTTGGAGATTATCTTGGAATCAGGTTAGGTTATAGTGCTATTTAAGGAAACCAGTATAACAACTTCTCTCTGGCCCCAAATTGTCCAAGGGATGACCCACATACAATGTTTTTTTAAATGACTTGATCTTAAAGGTATTGTCGGTATACTAATTTCTCAGCTGTGGTGATTGCTGGGTAGAAGTACTGTAATTGTAAACAACAAGACAAGGTCCTTGAAAAAAAAAATAGACAAGTTAATACTTTCTTGATGCCAAAAGAATAGCTATTGGTAATTAGGTACTCCTGTTACCCCCATGTCCTAATAAGGTCAAAAGATGTTAGTATACTTTATTAAATGTCTACTCAGAGCAAAACTCCATAAATACTGATATGCTTACCAAATAGTATGAATGAAATTCCAATAAGAAGAATATACAAATGCTTTTCAGATACATAGAAATTAAAATCATCCTGGAATTTTTCTGAGGGTAGATACACAGAGCTGTGAGCTTTGGCCTCTAGTAATGGCAGGGCACTAGGGCGAACCAACACCAACAGGTACAGAACAGGGGTTTCCTGGGATGTGGAATTTTCAGTGCTAAAACTGGGAAATATAAGGTAAACTGGGATGGTTGGTCACCTTACCTGGCATCTCTCCAAATATTTTTCCATAACGTAATTAAAACACTATTTCCAAAAATAAATAGAAAAATTACTTTTATCATGTTGTTTATAAAGTTTGTTTTAATGCAGCATTTTTTGCCTTTTTAAAAAATGTTTTAGTTGTTCTTGTGCTTTACCAGGCAGGTATTAAAAAAATTCAATTTTAACTTTAATATAAATTTAAGATTAAATTTTACCAAAAGTGCAGATACTAATAAGCTGATTGAGTATTTTACGTTTTGTTAAAAACATCTGTCTGTGTACTTACAAACCACAATTAAGCGTTACATCATTGTTGAGAGGTAGATCTTATCATAGCAGTTCTTTTTTTTTAAGATTTTATTTATTTATTTATTTATTTATTTATTTAAGAAAGAGAGCACAAGCAGGGAGAGGGGCCGAGGGAGGGGGAGAAGCAGACTCCCTGCAGAGCAGGGAGCCTGACACAGGGCTCAATCACAGGACCCTGGTATCATGAATTTAGCTGAAGGCAGATAGATGTTCAACCAACTGAGCCGCCCAGGTGCCCCTTATCATACCAGTTCTATGTGGTAAAAATAAGGCTTAGAGAAACTGAGGTTATATGCTTCATTAGAAGTCTGGTAGAGATATTAATAACCAAAATAGAACCTGAGATTCCTGACTGCAACCCTTTCTCTACCCTATCTTTCTTCCGGAATAACGCTTTAAGGACTCTTTATTGAACTCAAGATTTTATGAAAGTAATTATCTACAACAGGTAGTAAGATAATGCTGGAACTAGAAGGAGAGTACATGCCCTCGTGCAATTAGGCAAGTGTACAAAATGTACCATAGTGTCTGTGTTCCCTGTAATTGCAAGACACGTTAATTTGGCCTTAATGTGTGCTTATACTCCAGCAAAAAATAGCAAATGATCATCCCCCAAAAGGAAACATGTTTGTCCTAATGACTTAACCACTTGAAGAAAAAAGTGGGTTTATTTTTTTAAAGATTTTATTATTTGAGAGAGAGAGAGAGAGAGAGAGATTGAGAGAAAAAGTGGGAGGAGGGGCAGAAGGAGAAGCAGACTTCCTGTGGAGCAGGGAGCCTGAGTGAGACTCAATCCCAGAACCCTGGGATCATAACCTGAGCTGAAGGAAGATGCTTAACCAACTGAGCCACCCAGGCACCCAAAAAAAGTGGGTTTATAACAAAAGTTTTCCAAAGAAATGCTTCTCTGTGGTTTGCAGTATTTCTAGTTTGTTGTGTTGCCTTATGGATGTATTTGAATGAATGGACGAAGAATGGGCAGAAAGTGAACAAATATATTATTAAGTCTCTATGCCAGAGTAGATGTGTGTATGTTTTTAATTTGGTCCTTACGATCTTGTGAAGTTGGAATTCTTAACTTTGTTTAATAAAGAAAAAGGCTCAAATATGAAAAATAATAAAAATGAAGTTCACAATGGATACAGAGGTTTGATTCACATCCAGGTTTTCAGAGTTCAAGTCCACTGTTTTTACCATGTAATTCTCAGTAACTGTAATAAGATCTTATTCCTGTTCTAAAACGTGCCTTTGTATTTGTTATAATGGAGTAATTACTTATCAAGCCTATAGTTGTCCAGATTGTCAGTGTAAACATTGACTGTATGCGATGTTTGTTCCTACTTGGAAATAGGTCATAAAAATAGAATAGTGAATAAGTAGATGTGTTATCCTCTATGTACATAGTTCTGCTTTATTCTTATAGATACAATTTTTAGCATTTTTAATGAAAACAAAATATGTAAGTCATGATTTTTTTTAGTCGATGAATCAATAGTTATTTATTAGTGTTTACCAAGTGCAAAGTACCTTTCAATGGCATTCTGGAGAGATTAAAAAAAAGAAGGCTGCCACTTAAGAAATCAAATTACTTAAAGGGAAGAGACTTAAATGAACAGGTTAACTATAAAAATGGTAACCGTGCATCAATGAGAGATCACAGACCAAGAAGAATGTTGCAGGTGGTAAATGCTAAAGCAGTTTAAAGAAGACAGACGTCACTAGACGGGGGTGTTCTAAGAAAGCATTGTATGCCGGACTTTCTCATACCTTTATGCCTTTGCATCTGCTGTTCCCTCTGCCTGACGTCCTTCCTAGCCACTCTTTACCAGCACCTAATCCACATGTTTAGAGGCTGCTGTTTTTCCAAGCCATTCCAAACCTGGCACTTGATGCCCAGAACATGAGTAATCTATGTATCTCCCATTCCTAACAAACTTCCAAGTTTTTGATAATGTTGTAATGAATTAATAGTACCCAAAAGCTGTAGGCCAATTGGCTTCTTACCGCAAATGTGTTGAATCTTGTCAACATTATATCATCGTTGGTGTTCTTACCTGTTAATTCTAGGTCTCTATGAAAGCATGAAAGTTGTGTGGAGGAGGAGGAGGGGGCCCACTGTGCATGTTTCCCACAGCTCTCCTGATCTAGGGTTTCTCTAGGGCAATACCATCCTCAGAGGTACCTCAGTTTCTCACACTTCATGGCAAGAGAGGCTTGATGTTGGCATTCAGCAGATTGGACGCAACTGACACAACGCTGCCAGGTTATGAATGGGTAAAGGACTACAGCAGGGAGCCAAAGGGAAATGCCTCAAGGACCTAAAGATCGGAGTGACCAGGGGACCCCGGAACAGCAGCACCTGACAGGCCCACCTGGCCCCAAAGCTTTCAGAAATGAAAAAGCTTTTCATTTTGAAAAGTTTTCCTTTCTGGGATGGGGGCGGGGGGTTCTCACTTGGTTTGGGTTTTTTTTCCATCTGTTTTGTTTGAGGCAATAACCATGATTTAAAAGGCAGAGTCACCTCTTCTAGCTCCAGGAACCAGACGCCACTCCTTATGGTTATTTTGCAATGTGGCAGGAACCGGTTTTTCAATTCTGTCTTTCCAACTATACCTTCACAGACAGCATCAGTAAGGTAGTAATGGAGGGCTGTGGTACATGACTTCTCACCCAGAAGTCTTTATAAGCAGCTTCACGTTTTGCTTTCATGAAAAGATAATTTCACATGTTGCATGTGTGGTTTAACACACTCAAATGCTGAAGCACTGAACAGAATTCCCATTTTAAAGAATCTGGAAGGTCAATAAAATAATGAAAATCATAGCATTCTATCAAAATGTTATTAAAATGGAATAGTCCCAAAGTGTTATTTCATAGTTACTGAGCTGGGTATATGCAGACATATTTTTTTGTTGAACAATAACAAACTGCATGTATGATCTTGAGCCTTTGTTTTCTTCTAGGTGAGTGTGTGTAGGAGTTTGCAGGTGGAGAGGGTCAGGCAGAGGAATGTTGTACGCAGGTGAACGTTCTCACCCAGCTAACTTTGAGAGGCGCTATAGGGTGACAGCACCATAGGCTCCAGAAGAAGAAACCTCGCTTAAGTATATGACCGTAGGCAAGTTACATAACCACTTCAGAGCCTGTTTTCCCATCTAAAAAGATAGGAATAATAGTAGGATTTTCTCACTGGATTGTAACAACTGACAATGTGAAAGACTCATTACGTTTATCATTATTGGACAGAGAAATGTACAATGTTTCATTTTAGACCTGAGAATGTATACAAAGATGATTATTCAGCCAATTTTATTTTTTTTAATTTAAATTTTAGTTAGCGAACATATGGTGCAGTATTGTTTTCCGAAGTAGAATTTATTCAGTCAATTTTAAAGCGATGGCTCTTTGAAGAGCACAGGCCCTTATCAAGTTGTTGAAAAAATGTGGCTGTGCTTCTCTTGCATGCCTATATTTTTACTAGTTAATTCAACAAACCCAGTGTTCATTCACCAAGTATGTTAGGCACTGCTAGATGTTGAGAATAAGAAGATAAAACCATTTCAGTTCCCAAGATGCTCACAGACTAGTGAGGGAAACAGACATGTAAACCATTAATTACATTACAATATGATAAGCACTATAATAAAGTATGATCTGAATGTTAGGGGAGCAAGAAGATAGGCATCTCAGTGTGGAAGGCAAACAAGGGTGTCATGGAGGGCCTCCTGGGGAGGGTGTGGCTTGAACTGAATATTGGTGGAAAAATAATGTTCTGGAAATAGGGAGTATGTATCAGTGTGAAAGATATGGAATATTGGAGCCATGACCTGTTTGGGGAACTGCCAGTAGGTCAACATACCTGAAATTTAGGGTGTATAGAAGACTTTTAGCAATGCCCTTGTCTCTTTTCTGTATTCTTTCTATATTTCTTTCCTTTTGCCCATTCTTTTTGGTTTTCTTTCTCCTTCCTCCTTTCTCCTTCCTCCTTCCTCCTCAGGTAACTTGGCTAAAGATTTCACAACTTTCAAATGATAGAGCTAGAAATCAAGCCCTGATCAGTCTTTCTGTTTCCAGGATCTGTGCTTCTCTTACTATGCTAAGATTTTTCACTCTTTATATGAAGTTTGTTATGTATTTTTTCCTAAGATTTTTGTGAGGGCGACTATGTCAGGTTGCTTGCTTTTACTAAACTAATTTTGATCATTGCATTTAGGTTTTATGGGGCAGTAGCTTGGGTACAAGGAGGGTAAGATATGTTCCATATTAATTCAATTAAATATATATTTGCTGAATGCAATTGAACATAAACCATTGTAGTAGGTGTTACTGAAAATACAAAACAGGTTCCACTTCCTATCCTTAAGAAACTTACAGTCTAATACAGGAAGTGATACAGGAAATAATCTATTGCAAGACAGCTCATCTACCAGCTGTCTTTTAAGCTTAGCACGAGAGCAGTATTTCTCAACTTTTTTTTTTCATTTTCAGCCCCTAAGGAACCTTTTTAAACCTTTCCATCTTAGTCACTTACCACCAATGAAATTTTACTACCACAGATAGACTGTATATCTATGTACTGTATGTGTATCAGTGCTTCACACGTAAAAAGATTACTTTTTTCACACACACACCCAAAACTAATTTTGCCCTCTTAGGGTCAGTATTGGCCGTGTTGAGGATGTATGCACTCGGCTAACACTATCACTTTCAAAGTCTAAGATTGGCAGTCAAATTCTAGTTTCAGAATTTCTGTAAATATCTACCAAGATTAAATATAATTTAAAAATTAAATTTCCTGGGGTGCCTGGGTGGCGCAGTCGTTAAGCGTCTGCCTTCGGCTCAGGGCATGATCCCAGTGTTCTGGGATCGAGCCCCACGTCAGGCTCCTCCACTGGGAGCCTGCTTCTTCCTCTCCCACTCTCCTTGCTTGTGTTCCCTCTCTCGCTGGCTGTCTCTCTCTCTCTGTCAAATAAATAAATAAAATCTTTAAAAAAAATTAAATTTCCTGAGTTAAAAACAAAACCCATGGGGGAGCCTGGGTGGCTCAGTCGGTTAAACATCTGTCTTCAGCTCAGGTCATGATCTCAGGGTCCTGGGATCAAGCCCTACATCAGGCTCTCTGCTCAGAAGGGAATCTGCTTCTCTCTCTCCCTCTCCCTCTGTGTTCTCTCTCTCTCTCTCTAATAAATATATAAAATCTTTAAAAAAGTAAAACCCACAGCATTAGATCAAAAAATAAAATTATTGAATGTATTCATGCCTGTGTGGCTGAGTTCAGGCCTGCCACACCCAACTCTAGAGGAGTAGATTCACAGTACGGTCTGTGCGGTGGGAACGGAGGGAGAGAATGAAGAAAACAATTTGAAGCTATAACCATGATGTGGTTGAAAAAGAAACTCAAGTTCATAAATCATTTCAATTTCTGTCCACTCTAATCATCTTAAACTTTTCCTGACATTCCTATCCTGTACAAAATTACGTATTTGTCCTCTTCATTTTGTGAATGCTTCATTCACTCACGTATTAATTTGTATTATATACAGACCAGAAATGTATACCAACCAGAAAATTCACAGCGTGCATACATCGATTTCAGTCCTCCGTCATGAACCAGGAATACAAATGCTATGCAACTAATTTTTACACCACATAGATACCTCTTCACAAATCAGTTTATCAAAGCTGAAGTGCCCACCCCGGGACAAAACTGAATTCTCCTGGCCTTAAATGTCAAGGAACTGAGGGAGGTCTCCAGTCAACAGCCTGGGAGGAACCGAATTCTCAGCAAGGAACTGAAAGCCTCGCTTCAAAAGGACCATGAGGAGCTAAATCCTGCCAACGACCACGTAAGCACACTCGGCCGTGAATCTTCCTGAAGTCAAGCATTCCAGTGCTGGAGTCCTGGCCAACACCTGGTTTCATCCTTGTGAGAGATCCTGACACCGAGGACAGCTAAACCACACCCAAGATTCTCACCCACAGATACTCTGAGATACGTGTTTGTTGTTCCTGTGTTTTTTAAATTGAATTCTCCTTCAACTCCAAAAGATCTTTTGATTGTTCAACAGGTGCCAAAATAACTGATTAGATTCCACCCACTATACACGACCGTAGAATTTAGCACTTCTTCGTAGCACTCACAGAACTTGTCTAATGTCTGTCTTCTCCCAGTTGGTTAGTACATAAGGGCAGAGACTATTCCTGTCATGTTTATGACTGTAGACTACACATACACCACAGTTTTCAGTACTTAGAACACGTACAACAAATAAGGTCAAGATCTAACTTGTTTTCCCATTTGTTCCTTCTACCAAGTTAGAGCCTAACCCCATGTCATATATCAAAATAAAACCCAGATGAATATTTAAGTACAAGGGAAGAAAATACAAAATCAGTACAAGAAATATTGGTGAGTGTTTAATCATCGGGAAGTAGGAAAAGCCTTATCAATGATAGTACCAATGGCGAATCTACGAAGCAAAAGATTAATAGATATGACTACATAATTTGATGCTTCCTTCTGTAAAAACAAAATCATAAATAAAAGGCAGACAAAATGGGGAAAATCTTCACAACGTGTATGACAAAGGGTTATTTACCTTTAATGTATGAAAATCTCGTGAATTAATAAGACATATATACACACATACTTAGTACATTTGGGGGGATGGACAGGGTCATAAACTAAAATACAATTGTCCAATAAATAACCAAAAAATGGTCAACTTTATTAGCAAATGAAATGGAAATAATGATATGCAATTTTCACCCGTCAAAATGGTAGAAGTTTTATAAAATTCTAATACCGAGTTTTGATGGGAGAGAAACAGGAACAGAATGATGACTTGTAGGAATACAAATTAGTACAGTTTTTCTAGGGGGCAATACATAAGCAAGAAAAACCTTAAAATGATCATATTCTTTGATCCAGTAACATTTTTTCTAATAACTTAACCTAAGGAAATTTGTACCAAAATCTAGCTGCAAAAATGTTCAGAGAATGAATTGGTTAAAAAATTATAAAATCAAAAACTATACTACTATTTAAAATGATACTGTAGAAAAATATCTGATCTGTAGAGATGGTGATATCTAGGTAAATGGGGGGGAAAGGAAGTTAAATCTAGTATTAGAGGATGGTCGTATGGTGCGTGTACATTTGTATGGGCAGAAAGAAAGCAAGTTAAGATTTTTAATTTACATATTGTAAAATTTTATTTATGTATCATAAAATTCCCCCATTTTAAGTGTATGACTCAATTCTTTTTAATATGTTTACAGAGTTTTGCAATCATCACATTTCGGTCAAAGGAATTTTTTTCTTATTTACTTTTTTTATAATACTTCTGCAATAAGTGTATGTGACTGGTCATTTTAAAAGTTAAATTCCTCCTGGGGCGCCTGGGTGGCACAGCGGTTAAGCGTCTGCCTTTGGCTCAGGGCGTGATCCCGGCATTGTGGGGTCGAGCCCCACGTCAGGCTCCTCTGCTGTGAGCCTGCTTCTTCCTCTTCCACTCCCCCTGCTTGTGTTCCCTCTCTCGCTGGCTATCTCTGTCAAATAAATAAATAAAATCTTTATAAAAAAAAAGTTAAATTCCTCCTTTACTACTGACTTCTCCAAAAAAAGAGGTGGCAAAATATGAAATGTCAAAATAACTACAGTGGTAGTTAAATGTTTTCCGAAGAATGAAAAAGGAAGCGAGCAAACACACTTTAATTCTTATAGAGGGACTGAAGACACACAGAGGTCGAAAGACCTGCTTTCAGTTTGTGGAAGTATGCTTATTTGCAAAAGGGCTTTACTCTTTTATCTCCACCTGCCCTCTCTCCTTGACCTTGCTGATCCTCTCAACATGTTTCAGCTTAAAGGAATAAAGAGTTTTAGTTCTCGAGCCATTAAAATTTCTAATTCAATCCTAATTCTTCTGATTTTTTTTTTTTAAGTAGGCTCTACACCTTACATGGGACTTCAACTCACTACCTGGATATCAAGAGTCACATGCTCTACGAACTGAGCCAGCCAGGTGCCCCTAATTCAATCTTAATTCTTAAAAGGAAATTGGACTTAGACTTGATGAACGTAAGGGAAAATGAATTCAAGAAATAAATAGGAACATGGAAGAACATGGAATCAGAAAAAAATGATAACAGAATAGATTGATGTTTCAAGGATCAACATGTAATAACCGGTTGTTATAGCTGTGGAAACTATATGATATGTACCAGAGAAACATTGATTTCATGGGCGAAACCACAGTAATTTTCCAACTTTAAAAATCTCATGCCAGGGCACCTGGGTGGCGCAGTCGTTAAGCGTCTGCCTTCGGCTCAGGGAGTGATCCCGGCGTTCTGGGATCAAGCCCCACATCAGGCTCCTCCGCTGGGAGCCTGCTTCTTCCTCACCCACTCCCCCTGCTTGTGTTCCCTCTCTCGCTGGCTGTCTCTCTCTGTCAAAATAAATAAATAAAATCTTTTAAAAAAATAAAAATAAAAATAAACTTCTCATGCCACCACGGAGAGATCAGATCTTAAAATGCCAAATACACAGGGATGAGATTTGCAATTTTCTGAAGTTTTATCCTACCCAAAGATATTTTGTTTTATAGAGATAAAACACATACCTGTGTTTCACTGCTAGTATGTAAATTAGTTCTGGAATGCATGTGAAAATATGGGAGAGCTGGGTGAAATTCCAAAACCTTTCCATGCAACGCTAGGAAAAAATAAAATCCCAAAATGCATTTTTCTCACAATTGGATCACAGAATATTATGAAATGAGAGACTAGTTATCTCTATTTCAATCTCTTTATTTTATGAATGAGAAAATCAGAAAGATCATGATCTGTCCACAGTGATATTATTAGCTTAGTGTCAAAAAAAACTTAAAACCCTCATTTCTTTCTTCTTAATCTACTGCTTTTTATTAAACCATGTTTTTATGGGAAGCAATATAGTAGCGGCTCTGGAATTGAAGTGTTTGGTTTCACAAAGAAAAAAAGACAAAAACAGACTCTTAACTCTAGAGAACAAACTGATGGTTACCAGAGGGGAGGTGGGGGGGTTAAATAGGTGATGGGGATTAACGAGTACACTTGTTGTGATGAGCACTGGGTGTCGTATGGAAATGTTGAATCGCTGTATTGTACACCTGAAACTAATATAACACTGTATGTTAACTATGTGGAATTAAAATTTTTTTAAAAAGTGATTTCAAATCTTGGGTCGCCACCTAGCTAGCTATGTAATCTTTGGTAGGTCTCTTCATCCTCTTGACTCTCATCTCATAGCAGCGTTGTCCACAATAGCCAAACTGTGGAAGGAGCCAAGATGTCCTTCAACAGGTGAATGGATAAAGAAGATGTGGCTCATATATACAATGGAATATTACTCAGCCATCAGAAAGGATGAATGCCTACCATTTGCATCAACATAGATGGAACTGGAGGGCACTATGCTAAGTGAAATAATCAGAGAAAGACAGTTATCATATGGTTTCGCTCACATGTGGAATATAGGAAACAACACAGGGACCGTGGGGAAGGAGGAGGGGAATGAATGGGAAGAAATCAGAGAGGGAGACAAACCATGAGAGACCCTGGACTCCAGGAAACAAACTGAGGTTTGTGGAAAGGGAGGTGGGTGGGGGGATGGGGTAATTAGGTGATGGGCATTAAGGAGGGCACGCAATGTGATGAGCAATGGATGTTATACGCAACTAATGAAACATCGAACACTGCACCAAAAACTAATGATGTACTGTATGTTGGCTAATTGAATTTAAATTAAAAAAACAGGGGGGGGGGGGGAGTGGAGGAACTACCAGAACTTCACAAGAGTGTGTTAAGATTGAGATATTATATGTAAAATGCTTAATGACATCTATTATTATAAAACGACAGATAGTAAGCACTTGGTAAACAGTAGCTATTTACTATTCAATGTAAACTTTTTTAAATGGTAACATGATAGGCAGGAATGTGACTAAAACATTGTAGAACAGGGAGTCAAAGAAGTTTAATTTATGTGTGGAGGTGGGGGAGAGAGAAAAGGAAAAGGGGTGGAGAGAGAAACTATGGATTAGGAAATATACTAGGATTGAGTTAATCAGAGAAAGATAACCAGAAGAAAACTGGATTGTATGAGAATTTTAAATCAATGATGGACCAAAATCTCAGTGGAAATCTGGGCAGCAGTGCAACGGTGAGACTTTGAGTGTTAGTAGAAATAGTTTCCAAGACCATGTTTCCTGAGCCCAGCGAGTTAGATGCTTGTCTGCCCAGAGCAACTGAAGGAAGGAGCTGAGTGGAAGTAGGTAGAAATAGCAAAGGATTAGGAAGATGTTACTAGGCTTCTTTTGGGAAACCGAGGCACAGGAGAGACGGCTACATTGAAGGAATGAGGTCAAGATATTGGACGTAAATGCGTAGAACTAAGGAACACTCTAAGACAAATCGTCCATAACTGTTAGTTATCAAAAGGCAATTCCTTTTTTTTTTTTTTAAGATTTTATTTATTTTTGACAGAGACAGCCAGCGAGAGAGGGAACACAAGCAGGGGAGTGGGAGAGGAAGAAGCAGGCTCCCAAGGGAGGAGCCTGATGTGGGGCTCGATTCCAGAACGCTGGGCTCACGCCCTGAGCCGAAGGCAGATGCTTAACGACTGCGCCACCCAGGC